>NC_139516.1:143503008-143858008 GCF_947247035.1 Vipera ursinii | reverse complement strand
GGATAGGGCTGTGAATTGCACAAAGCTTTGGCTGTTCTCTCTCCCTGAAAAATGCATTGAATTCCAGCCAATGTATAAAACAATTAAATGTGTTTGTAATGGCTTATTTTGCATGATTGATTATCCTCTTGGTAGTCATGTCAGGGCATTTTGATGAAGTGTTGGCACCAGGTCTGGTTTGGTACCACTCAGCCTTATGAGTCCTTGACATCAGCTGAGCCAATTTATTCCACCTAACTATAGCTCCAGAGGAATTGAGAAACTAAGAAAACCATTTTGAAACTGAGGACATTGGAGCACTATTTATTTGTTTATAGCATCTCCTACATCATCACCTTTCTAATTCTTTGACTCTCCCTGATCCCTGTAGCTTCTAGTTATAGTGCCCTAACTTTTAGGTTCCTAAATAGGATAAAAGAATGCTTTAGAACTCAAATCCACATGCAAATTAGGTGAGGTGAGGCAAGGACAGGGTTAAGGAAAAGACACTGGTAGAATGCTGATATTTGTGCTGCCCTATTGGTCAGCTGCAGAGAAGATCTAGGTTCTGCAGCCTTAAAAACTATTCATTTACTTTACTTTATGAGAGCAAAACAAGGCACACGAGTTGAGATAGAAAGCAAAGAACGCTGAAAGCTACTCAGTGCATGCAAATGCATCCTTGGAATCTGCATAAATGAGGGATTTAGTTGCTTCCGATCCTTTTGTGGTTCTTGGAAAATGAGAAGATTTGGAGACGTCTAGTTTCCTTTGTTTAGAGTTTAGTTTATTGAATTTGAATTTAGTTTATTGAATTTATATACCGCCCTTTTCCCATAGGACTCAGGGCGGTTTACAAAGTATTTAAAAACGTCAATACAATACAAAAGTTAAAGACAGTTAAAATAATTAAATTTGATCCCTGAACAAATATAAAACCCCATTTAAAACTCTCAGCCTGGGCTGGAAAGCTCGAAGAGCCAGGTCTTCAGGTCCCGGCGGAATCACCGAAGGTCGGGGGCAGTCCTAAGCTCCACGGGCAGCTGGTTCCAAAGGGCAGGCGCACCCACAGAGAAGGCCCTCCCCCTGGGTGTTACCCGGCGGCAGTCTTTTACCGGCGGCACCCTGAAAAGGCCCTCCATGTGGGAGCGCACAGGACAAAGGGAACTTGATGCCGGCAGCAGGTGTTCCCTTAAATATCCCGGACCCAAGCCATTTAGGGCTTTATAGGTCATCACCAGCACCTTGAATCTCACCCGGAGGGCAACCGGAAGCCAATGCAGCTCGCGGAGTAGAGGTGTTACATGGGAGTATCGGGAAACCCTCATCACAACTCGCGCAGCAGCATTCTGCACCAGCTGAAGCCTCCGAGTGGTCCTCAAGGGCAGCCCCATGTAGAGAGCATTGGGTTCCTGGGTTCCAATTTGTTTAGATTGTATTATAGCTAGATGTGGTAGTATGGACCAGGCTAGGGATTAATATATACCTATTATATATTTTTCGCCTGTCTTTTGAGTCTGGTGTCAGTTCTTTTATGTGCTGTAGAGACTGGAAGCTAAGCTCATTTCCTCAGTTTCCTCTGTGGCTGTAAAATTTACAGTGTAAATCTTATCAGCAATTGCTGAATAACCTCTCCTATACCCACTTCAAATATTTGATCAAAAGCTGAAACACTTTATTGTTCCATCCTCTGCCAATCACGTCCTGCATCTCTCATGTCATGAAAGAAAGGGGGAAATCTTTGCAAGAAATCATTTCAGACAACGTTCTGTGAGATCAGGATGCTAACCCACTGAGAGTCCATATCCCAAGCACACTTTGGATCATCTTCTGGTGGTCTATGAGGGATGGTTAGAAAAGAAGCTGAAAATAAAATTGCCAACAATGCAGGTGGTTATGCAGGTGGGCTTCATTTAGTGCGGCTAATGAATCCCATGAAATGGTTGCATTGTTTGAATTTGCACTATTCCAAGTGATATTTCTATGAAAAATAGGGTGATTGGTTCCAGCTTGACAGAATAGGCAATTAAAATGTTTAAATATAAAACTTGATATATTTATCAATGAACTATAATAGTAAAAGAGGATAAACCCATATCCAAAGGATAGTTGCTGTCTCCTCTGTTCTGCTGCAGTTATTCAAAATTAGCCTTTTCTTTTTTTTTTGGGGGGGGGCTCCTTTCCCCCTTTTCCCACAAATGATAATTAGCATCTAAAACCCCACTGGCAGCTACATATGCACTCGCTTCATCCATGTGCACCCTAGCCTCACACTAATTGAATTTTGGTTTACATTGAATGCGACTTCTTATCACTTTATAAACTGCACAAATATAACAGAGCTGGAAAAAACACAGAAGAGGGCAACCGAAATGGATGACTTAAAAAAATGGGGAGATACTGTTGCGATATATAAAATCATATATATATATATATATATATATATATATATATATATATATATATATATATCACCAAACAAGGGATTTTTTTCCTTCTTCAAGAATGCTAGGATATTGATAGGATAGGAAAAACAAAGTCCACCTCTGTACCCTGCATGCTCTTGATTTGAACCTTTTGTTTAATTGATGTTAACCTCAGTTTTAATTCTTTTAATGCTTTTAAATTTACGCCTTTGTGTTATTGTGACACCATCAAAGCTGACACCAGCCAGAACACAAAAAAACTCAAAGAAGTAGTGCAAGATTAGAAGATGTGGAGAAACCTGGTCCATAGAATTGGCAAGAGTAGAACACCAATGAATAGATAACACGATCATCATCATCATCATCATCATCATCATGTTATTGTAAGCCACCCACAGTCACTCAGGACAGAGAGGCAGGCGACATATAATTTTTAACAAACAAAAATACTTGGGTCAATTGCTCGTTGGCTGAAAGGAGACATAAGAACAGATAGAATACCGCACTACTCCACACAATGCTCAATTAACAAGTAGAATTCATTATTACAAGGGATGGTGATGACCACTAACTTGGATCAATTTTCAAAGAATTGGACATACAGGTATTCCTTGACGTATGACCACAATTGAGCCCAAAATTTCTGTTGTTAAGTGAGACTTTTGTTAAGTGAGCTTTGCCCCATTTTACAACCTTTCTTGCCACAGTTGTTAAGTGAATCACTGCAGTTGATAAGTTAGTAACCCAGCTATTAAGTGAATCCGACTTCCCAAAAGGTTGCAAAAGGTAATCACGTGACCTTGGGACACAGCAACAGTCATAAGTATGAGCCCGTTGTCAAGCATCTGAATTTTGATCACATGATCATGGGGAGACTGCAAAGGTTGTAACTATGAAAAATGGTCATAAGTCACTTTTTCAGTGCCTTTGTAAATGAAATGTTGTAAGTCGAGGACTACCTATACTCTTGGAGGATGCGACAATCAAGACCTATTATGTATTGTTGAAACTCGGTGTTACTCCTGTTTTGTGGAAGCATGCCTTCCCATTTGCAAGTAATGAACAACATCTCAGTACCTTCCTTGCCACAGAGAGAAACAAAATGTTAGAATAAAATGGGCCTCATCCTGATTCAGCCGGCCTCTTCTTATGTGGATAATAAGTCAGACCAATGGTGAAGCAGAAGGAAGAAGGGGAACAACCCCTGATATGAACATAATGTGCAGGAGAAAATTTAAATAGGATTCTTGAATCTTATACCCTAGAGAGAGCTTCTCCTTTAGGTTTTCTAAATAAGCATTTTCTGTTGCTCGCTCAAGTTGATATCAAAAGAGTTGGGCAAGTTCTATAAATAGTGTATCATTCTCAAAGGTAAGGTATTTTCACCCTGAGTAGACAGCCTTCCTAGATCGGTAAGAAAAATATACTTTTTTTTACTTTCAGAGGCACCCACAAGAGAAGTCAAGAAGAGACAAATGACAAAAGCATTGTCATGGCACAAGTCCCACCCCTCTTTTGTAACATGCCTTGTGATGTCATGCCATGGATGAAAGGGGTGGAGCTTATGCCCCAGCACTGCATTAATATAGGTTTTTTTTAAAAAAAATTACTTTATTTATTATTTTCTTACTTATTGTGCCTTTATGCCATCCATTCCCAGACAATGTCCACATGAAATGTCTCAAGACTCCAAATCCTTAAAAAATAAACAAATCAAATAGGCAAAGATAAAAGCCAAACCTTTTTTTTAAACAAAAGCATCAGTTTCCGTGTTTTGCTCAGAAATATCTTTTCTCTAATGTACACTAAGGCACTGAATTATTGCCAAGAACTCTATGCAAACACTGAAGGCAGCTTTTGCTTCAGTGCCGTAAGCAAATCACTTCTTCAACACTCGTCTGTGTAATAATAGTTTCTTCATGTTGCTTACACAGAGAAGCCTCTTCCACAGTTACCGAAGCCTTCCCGTCAAGGCTTCAAAGGGACACACGCTGCTCCATCAAGGTGAACAGTATCACCATTACCTCTTGCCAAAGCAAATCACTTTCTGAGCAAGAGAAGCAGAAACAAGCCCCTACAAGGAGTCCTCAAATTATGACCTCTCACCTAACAACCATTCAAAGTTACAATGGCACTGAAAAAAAGTGACTTATGACTGGTCCTCGCACTTACAACCGGTACAGAATCCCTGCAGTCACGCGATCCAAATTCGGTTGCTTGGCCGTCGGCATATATTTTGCGACAGTTGCTGTGTAGTTGTAGGACTCTGCAAGAGAAGTCAAGAAGAGGCAAATGACAAAAGCACAGTGCTTTTATCATTTAATTGCCATTTGCAACCTTTTCCAGGAGGCTTCCAAACAAAGCAAGTTAATAGGGGTACGTGGAGTCACTTAATGACGGCATGATTCTCTTATTAACCACGGCAAAACGGTTGTAAAATTGGGTGTGACTCACTTAATAACCACATTGCTTAGCGATGGACAATTCAGTCCCAGGTTGAGGACTGCCTGCGAAACAGCTGGTATTAATTAACCAAACAGTTGCAATTAAAGGCATGATTCTCTTATTAACCACGGCAAAACGGTTGTAAAATTGGGTGTGACTCACTTAATAACCACATTGCTTAGCGATGGACAATTCAGTCCCAGGTTGAGGACTGCCTGCGAAACAGCTGGTATTAATTAACCAAACAGTTGCAATTAAAGGCATGATTCTCTTATTAACCACGGCAAAACGGTTGTAAAATTGGGTGTGACTCACTTAATAACCACATTGCTTAGCGATGGACAATTCAGTCCCAGGTTGAGGACTGCCTGCGAAACAGTTGGCATTAATTAACCAAACAGTTGCAATTAAAGGCATGATTCTCTTATTAACCACGGCAAAACGGTTGTAAAATTGGGTGTGACTCACTTAATAACCACATTGCTTAGTGATGGACAAGTCAGTCCCAGGTTGAGGACTGCCTGCGAAACAGTTGGTATTAATTAACCAAACAGTTGCAATTAAAGGCAAGTTCAAAGCAGGCAGATGTTTAAAAAACAGCCACTTAAGGATCCGTCACTGAAAAGAGGTCTTGCTTCCAATTGACCTGCCAGTGGGGCCTCTATAGTTGAATGTATACAAGTAGTCCTCAACTTATTTGTATAAGAATCTGCCTTCTTTAGTAATAGAAGCATAGCAGTTGAATTCACTTTAGCAATAAAAAGGTCCTAACTCTGTATTTAGCTGTAGTAGGGAATTGTGGCAATTTTATATCCTTGCTGAAGTGTTGATTTCTTCCGATCACAGCCTATTTAAAAAAAAACACAACTAGATTATTACAATTGCTAATAGGGACCTTGGGATCACAATTGCTAGTATCACTTTAGGAAGAACAATGAATCTGATGATATATTGCTTCACTGCATTCCCGCTCCATTTCTATGGTATAAATCTTTGTAGTGATTTGACCTTTGCCAAAATGGCTTTGTAAAACCCATTTATATAGGTCTGTGCCCCTAAACACTTGTTCTAAAGCTAGTCAGCCAATACGCATCAAAGCATCCATAAAAGGACTCTTTTATTATTCAGTACAATCTTTTCTTGGCTTCTGTATTCTACTTAATCTTTGGACTCTTGAAGTGATATTAGACTGATGGTCACTGTTTTTCCCTCTTGTCTAAATATTCACTCTTCTCTTAATAAATACACAGAGCTGTTTTTTTTTAAAAAAAGCATCAATCTGTCAGCTTCTCTGGGGATTTCCTGTAACTGTGGTAAGACAGACTTGCAAAAAATCCCAGGTGTTGTGCAGTCAAAAGCACAACAGAGGAATATTACAGGTCAGTTTTAGAAACAATGTAAAATTCTAAAAGCTTATTCTATTTCTAATAAATATTGTTATGAGGCACAGATAGAAACAGCAAGTTTAGTCTTCAGAGGATTGGAATGCAAATTATATAGACATGATACATTATATATAATAATTATACATACTGTAATTATTATATCTAGTATTGATAGAGACGGTGTGGTGGTTAAAGGGCTGGCCTAGAAATCAGGAGACTGTGAGTTCTAATTCCACTTTAGGCATGAAAGCCAGCTGGATGGCCTTGGATCAGTCATTTTCTTTCAGCCCAACCCACCTCACAGGCTTTTGTTGTGGGAAAAATAGGAAGAGAAAGAAGTATTAAGTATATTTGCTGCCTTAAGTTATTTGTAAAAATAATAAAGGCAGGATACAAATCATATACTATACTATATTACACCACACCACACCACACTACACTAATACTCTGAGATGACAATAGCAATGGCATTTAAGCTTATATACTGTCACATAGTGCTTTATAGCAATCTTTGGGTGGTTTACAAAGTAAGTGTTATTTGCATACTGCTCCCAACTATCTGGGCCCTCATTTTATCGAGCTTGGAAGGATGGAAGGCTGAGTCAACTTTGAGCCCCATCAGGGTTGAACTCTAGACCGTGGGCAGAATTTGCCTGCAGTACTGCACTTTAACCGCTGCTCCACCAGAGCCCACCAAGACATCCAATCACAGACTTCCCCTGCTCTTTTACTACCTGCATAACATGCCAAGTGCTGTTCTTGGAATAAGAGCACCCTGCTTTTGGGAACATACAAAAATAAATGCAAAACTCTAACTCATAGCATGTTAGAGCAGGACATCTTTTTTTTTTACTATAGCCAGACTCAAGGAGTTAGTATATGCGTGAAACACGGATTTCAAATGTTAATACTCAGCCTTGTTTTCAGACTTGCATGAACATACACAATATTCTTGTTTGGCTACACCTGTTGAAGCAGGTGAATTCCCTCTTGTTCTATTGGAAAATTTGGGGGCTACTTGGATGACAACACAATTATACCACTCTTGAATGGAGATTATGAGCCGTATACATAATGCTCTTTTAATTTCTCTATTTTTGTGTATGTCAGATATGCTGAAGGTGGGTAATAAATGAAGGTAACAATTAATGATGATTCAATACTGCAGTGGCAAGTGCTGAGCTATAAATGTGCAGTTCAGTTGCACCCAATCGGAAAGTGTGAATACGTGCTTCCCTGCTCATTTCTGCCTAGCCATATGAGAAAGCCAGAAGACACAATTGTGCATTAAGTCGACATATTTGTTTTTCCTAGCTTAGCAGCTGGCATGTAAGACTTCTGTGAATATGTGTGTTCCATTCATTTTAGGAAACATGGCTTAACAGTCGTAAATAATTCTTCCTTCAAAGGATTTCTGTTAGAGAAGGGGAACAAATTACTAAAATACCATAATTTTGGTAAATTGTTCCCCTTCCCTAACAGAAACTTCCTTTGAATGAATAATTTTTTATCCCTTTGTGAGGGGGAAAAATACAAATATTTATTTGATAGATTCAGACTTTCCCATTGGAATATTTATTTACTTACTTACTTACTTACTTACTTACTTACTTAAATTTATATGCCGCCCTTCTCCCTAAGGACTCAGGGCGGCTCACAACAATAAAAATTAAAAAAGAAAAAAACAGAATGAAAATTTAAAAAGAATTAAACTAGTAAATACAATGATAACATGACAATTTAAAACCCAATAAAACCTAATTAGAATACGTAGTCAGTCCAGACCTGCTTGTTGAAACAACCAAGTCTTCAGGTCACGGCGGAAGGACCGAAGATCAGGGGCCGTCCGCAGCTCCGGAGGTAGTTCGTTCCAAAGGGTCGGCATGCCCACAGAGAAGGCTCTCCCCCTGGGGGCCGCCAGCCGGCATTGCCTGGCAGACGGCACCCTGAGGAGGGCGATTCTGTGGGAGCGAACGGGGCGATGGGAGGTTGACAATGGAAGCAGGTGGTCACGCAAATACCCCGGGCCTAAGCTGCGAGTACCTTTTATTACAACAGGCATGATGGGAAAGCAAGCTTCCTTTCATTTATTTTTAATGTCCTAAGTAGCAAGATATGCTGAAGGCAAACTGAATTACCTTTTATGAAGATGGACTAGAATATGGGATAAATCATCTTTTGGAACTATAAAAATCAGAACTGTGTTTTCAAACCAAAGTTTAATTAGATATATTTGGATCCTAAAAACATGCCTGCTGTTATGCGGGACAAACTTTGAAGCTATTAAGAGAGAGAGAGAGAAGGGCTAAAAGGCATTTGAAGAAGGGGGGGCAGAGTGAGAAAAATGAGAAGTTCGGTATGTTTTGTTTTGACTGTAAAAAAAGCAAAAGAAAAAAAGAGCAAGAGGAGATTTTTGTCTAAACTATATGATATATCTGCTGTTGGATCAGCATGGAAGACTGAGACACCTCTTCCCACCAAATATAAAGTTTTATTCAACATTCTTTAAAATAATAATTTTATATAAATATGTAGAAAGTAAGCCCTTGAAAAAATTTATCCTTTTTTATGATGATCAACCATTTCTCATACATTTCTCATTCCCATTCCCCTTTAACATAATTGCTGGATTATACTGTTACACAAGAGACATAGGCTAGAAGAAATTTAAAGTTGTATCCGTTTCTCTGACTATAGATATGGATTAATTTAAACATTATTGGCCATATAAAGTAAATTACTTAAATATTTTTAATGTTTCAGTTACTTGCTATTTTGCATTGGCTTAAAATGATACCATGCTATCAAGGAAATATTTATTCCTTTACATAAATTCACTTTCCAGACAATAATAGCAATAGCACTTAGACTTATATATTGCTTCACGGTGCTTTATAGCCCTTGCTTTATGGTTTACAAAATCAGCATATTGCCCCCAACATTCTGGGTCCTCATTTTACCAACCTCAGAAGGATGGAATGCTGAGTCAACCTTGAGCTGATGAGGATCAAACTCCTGGCAATGAGCAGAATTAGTTTGCAATACTGAATTCTAACCACCATAAGCCAGTACTTTCAGAGTACTGCCCTTATGCAAACATTTTCTAAATTAGCAGTTACAAATAATTTTGTGTTTAAACCTTCCTTCTGCTTAGGGATTCATTGGTAAGGATATAGTATCAGATATAATATGATCCTAGGAGGGCTATTCCATATGCAAATCAGCTTATGGTACAAATCAGCTTAGTGGGTAATTCCTGAAAAAATGTATTAAGGCCTGGAGAGAAAGGAGTGAAACCTATCTGAACCTTGAGGTTGAAAGCTGTGCACAAGAAGTAATAGAATTTTATTGTTATTTATTTATTTTGGTATTGTGCTGATGTGGCTAATTTTTCTGGAAAAAATCATAGTGTGAAGCATCATTTCTTTTTCTCCTCTTTTCATAAGTCCTTCAGTACATATCTTGGAGAATTTAAGCTATGGTGCAGCTTTACACATCAACATATTTAAGAGTGCACTTTAAAGTTGCATCTAAGGGCATGAAATATGCACGTCATAAAACTTTTCAAAGACCGATATTCTACGGTTATCCTAATCTGGCTGCTTGCATTGCCTGTATAGTATATTTCCTGATGAATATGCAAGTGGTGGTAAGCTTAGGTTAATTGCTTTTTTATCTGTGCGCTTATGAATAGGAAGGAAGATAGGATCCCTGTTCATTTTAATTACTGTGTATAGATATTACAACAAATTCAGTGAATAACAATTATGGTAAGAGAGTGTAATAAGATGATACTCCTAAAAAGCAGAAATAACAAAAAACTTGTTTTTTGTTTGAAGCATTTTAAGCCATTTTCAGCCAAAACTGCCTTTCAAATAGCTAAGTAAAATAACACAATTTTCCTGAGATTAGGATAGCATGGAGTAGTAGCAGGATGAAGGCTTTCAAATTTTAACTGGATTTGGAAACAATGCAGGGATACACCTGGTGTTTTCACTATTGATTTCAGCTATTTTGGGTTTAAGGTCATACCATATTAACTGCATGGGAACAATTAACATCCATTGAAAACATGAAATGGATTAGGGGTTTTGTTTATCCTCTGGGAATCATATTTTCAGGAAGTATTCAAGTATTGACCTCTTTGGCACTTTATATGTAAATATTTATTTCCCCCATTTTATTTACTGTCAAAATGTGATTTTACAATGGGTGTTTTCTTAATAGTTCTTTCTTTACAGCTGATTCCTACAAAGAAACTCAGATATTATCACATCACCTTGTAATACACCCTTCTCACAAGGTTACTCTAGTTATTCATCATTCTGTCGCATTCATTATATTTCTTGGACATGCCTGGGAGCCTGTTGTTTTACTACTAACTATGAAAAGTCCCTCACAGTAAAATAAATAAATCAAATAATGAGAGGGAGAGGGGGAAAAACAGAAATCTTATCATGTGTAAACATTTCCCCTAAAGCAGAAACATGCATCATTATAAGATTGTTTAGGTGCGGCTGCACCAAATAATTAAAAACAGAATCCAGTTATGTTTTAAATCTAATTTTTATGGTGGTGAACACCTGCTTTCAAAATATTACTTTAAGCATGAGAGCAAATATTTGCCAAATGGGAGAGAGAACACAATAAACTGCTAATTCAGCCAACAGCGTCTCTTCTCTATCTTCGTGCTCCCTCTGCTGTTTGTGAGGAGCAATTTTCCATCCCTGTAGTGGTGGTGTGGGCACATAACAATAGCAAGGCTTATTATTATGGTACAGTAAAAACTGACATCAGTGTAACTGAGATGCTGTGGCTTAGGGGGTAAGATGCCTGCTCCACTTTGCATCATTTAGATGATTATGCATAAATGCAACAAATCTCTATGACTATTGGCACAAATGGTGTGTGTATGGGGGTGGGCATGCAGGGGCAAGCGCTGCTCAGAAAATTGATGGCTTTGTTATATCAATTCCAGTTGTCTTCGAAGTATCCCATTTTCTCTCTGTTCTAGGAAATGAAAAAAAAAAACATTTGGTTTCAAGCTTGGTAAGAATGATAGTATGTGTTTATGTGAGTGACCTGATATGAAGGAGGACACAGAAACACCTCGTTTGCATGAGAAGTGAATGATGGCCATAATAACATTTTAAGGATATAAAAAGTGAATCCTGTTATGAAAGACAGGGATTGGCCACCTGTAACCGCTGATCTAATTTAAAGCCCTTTTTGAAGCTAGTGTAGGTAGCTCTTAACTTATAACCATGACTGCAATTAGAATTTCTGTTGCTAAACAAGGCAGTTATTAAATGAGCCATGCACAATTTTATGACCTTTTTTTGCTCATGCTTGTTAAGTGAATAGCTCTATTATGTGAATCATGCTTCTCCCCCCCCCCCCCATTGATTGCTTGTCGGATGTTGACTGGAAAGGTCACAAATGGCAATGCTGGAATGCTGAAACCATCCTAAATACATGCAAAGTACCTGAATTTCGATCAGTGACTGTGGAGATGTTGTTACGGTTGTAGGTACAAGGACTCATCATAAGTCACTTTAATTCAGTGCTGTTGCAGTTTTGAACAGTTGCTAAACAAGTGGTTGTAAATCGAGGACTGTAATCTGGTAAAAGTAATCTGTTCCTGATTTTGATCAAGAGGTGACAGTGCCATGTACCAGAAAAGAAAAGAGGTGAGATGAGGTCAGGAAGAACAAAGAAGTGGTCCTAGCCATGTCTGCAGCTTCCTTAAGTTCCACAAATTACTGAAATGCAGGCTGACTCTAGTCCTTAACAGAAAACAAAAGTGCAACTTATTTTTGACTGAAGAAAAAAGAATATTTCATTTGATTTAAAAAAAGTTTGCAATAAGCAAAAGATTTTTTGATGAATATTAGATTGACTTATTCAGTATTGATACAGAGGCAATTACAATGGAGCCAATTCCCTAGAACAGAGTTTCCCCAACTTTTTCGGCTTTGTGGACCAGTAGAGGGTGAGAGGGGACGGTTCCACGCAAGTCACAGGCAGATGCCATCTTGACTTTTTTACCCTCTCCTCAGAAGCCACTTGTTCTTGAAAAGCAATTGCTGAAATGACAATCTCTACCTACCCAAATTCTCACATGAATTTTGCACAGTTTTTGTTATCTTGGAAGCTTAAACGTAAGAGCGTGAACTCTCAATGGATGTCTTCTCAACTGTAAACTCAGTAAATCTAGGGAATAACACATGCCCGCTGCTCGTGCAAATGGAGCACACTTGCTCATGTGAGCGGGGATGCGCACATGCTTGCCTGCCATTTCCGCAGCCCAGTTTCTGAAAGGCACAAGGCCAGATAGTGGGCTGCAGCCCAAGGGTTGGGGACCCCTCCCCTAGAGGGATCATGGTCTCTGCTTCAGTGGAAACCGATGAGAAGCAAGAATGCCTTCCATAGTAGTGTAACTTGATTTTCTTAGATTAAGCAGAGGACTGGATGGGGGGGGGGGGTCCACAGGAGGTAAAAAAAAAATCCAGATGGTAACTGGGACCGTGCATCCCAAACCCTTCCACTTTTGTACACACATCAGCATCACACACAAAGGGGAAAGGCTTTGACAGCAATGTTGCAAACATCATCTTGATTTTTTTTACTCTCTTCTCAGAAGCCACTTGTTCTTGAAAAGCAATTGCTAAAATGACAGTCTCCACCTACCCAAAACTCTCAGATTAATTTTGCCTCTTTTTTTGTTATCTTGGTGACTTAAACATGAGAGCATAAACTTTCAATGGATGTCATCTGAGCTGTGAACTCAGTAAATCTAGGGCAGGGGTAGGCAACCTCGGCTCTTTTATGACTCATGGACTTCAACTCCCAGAATTCCTGACTCAGGAATTCTGGGAGTTGAAGTCCATGAGTCATAAAAGAGCCGAGGTTGCCTACCCCTGATCTAGGGAATAAACTGTATGAAATGATGGTTATCTTTGCTGTGATTGGCTAGCTTTCAGAGAGAAGGTTTCATTTCATCTGAGAGCAAGGAACTTTTCCTCAGTAGCTGATGGATTTATAAGTGTTAATCCTGCCTGCCTGAGCTGCTTATTTTGAAAGTATGAATTTCTTCAAAGGTGATCTTTGGAGGTATGAATTCTACTCCTACCAACAGTAGAAGCAGCAAAGGAATGCCAGGAGGAGCAAATAAGACTGCTTGCACCTTCTGGAAGCATTCAGTCAACAAGGTGCATGCATAAAATATTTAATGCAATTGGGGCTTATTTAATTTTAATGTTTAATTTGCTGGGGCTTTCTTTTTAAACCTCACAGGCATATTTTTCAGAAGGAAAAATTCTAGACCAGTGTTTCCAAATCTTGACAACCTTAATAGGATTTCAATGACTGAACTAATCAATAAATGATACAGTAAATGATGCAAGCGGATGATAGTATATACCTATATACCATGTCTAACCATTTAAAAAAGTCAAATGGGTTTGTTAAAAAGTCCTTCTGAAATGGGAAGGCTTTGAAGCATGGTTAAAACCCATGAGGCAGAAAAATTTGGTGAATTTTTTGGGAAGTCAGGGAGTCACCACTAAGAAGGCCTTGCTTTCCCATCTTTTACAGTTATATTTTAATGCAAAACAGAGTTCCTGATATCAAGTCTTTGAAAGAATTGTGTAAGTCTAGGCAGATTTAGGGACGCGGTGGCTCAGTGGGTTAGGACGCTGAGCTTGTCGACCAGAAGGTCGGCAGTTTGGCGGGTCGAATCCCGAGTGCCGCGTAACAGAGTGAGCGCCTGTTACTCGTCCCAGCTTCTGCCAACCTAGCAGTTCAAAAGCACGTAAAAATGCAAGTAGAAAAATAGGGACCACTCCGGTGGGAAGGTAACAGCATTCCGTGCGCCTTTGGCGTCTAGTCATGCCGGCCACATGACCACGGAGACGTCCTCGGACAAGCGCTGGCTCTTCGGCTTTGAAACGGAGATGAGCACCGGCCCCTAGAGTCGGAAACGACTAGCACACATGTGCGGGGGAACCTTTACCTTTACTTTAGGCAGATTTAGAAGAACTACCCAAATGTAAAAAAACAACCCAACAACAACACCTAACAGTATTCTACAGGTTGCTTCTGTGCTAAATCTTCCTCCATAATATTTAGAAAATGTAGGACCCTTCTATAGGCAAAGGCAGCAATGAGGCAAAATCTAGGCTTCCTGGGCACACTGATCTGTGGCTTTCAGCAATTTTCATTTCACAAGTTAATTGCGTTAGCTGCAGGTTAGATAAATCTGTATTGACAGGAACTCCCACTTCCCAGTTAACTATACTTAGGTATGAGAAAATTAAGCTGAATCTTGACATGAGGAAGACAAGGCTACCCTGTGCTATTTCAGAGGTAATCCCAAAAGCACAGAGGCTTGTGTCAGCTGATCTGGGGATCCATTTATATAATGATTGATTGATTAAGTCACTGTTTATTTTTAAAGAACATATACAGGAGATTTTAACCATGAGAATATCTTTCAGGTCTTCCAACAATGCACCAGCACTGCTGTAACTGAAGCCATCCATTTTGCTGTGGCACTCATCCTCTTCTTCTCTTTTTTTTCTACCTTTCCCAGCATTACAGCCTTCTCCAGAGAGCTAGGCCTTCCCATAATCTG
The DNA here is from genome assembly GCF_947247035.1 of Vipera ursinii. Classification (NCBI taxonomy): domain Eukaryota; kingdom Metazoa; phylum Chordata; class Lepidosauria; order Squamata; family Viperidae; genus Vipera; species Vipera ursinii. Next base: position 143,843,138 of record NC_139516.1, on the reverse strand, counting down.
CCTAAAGTAGGATAATTTGCATCTGGTCATATATGTTTTGAGTGAGAATGCTTGTGGATCCAGGTTTTTGTTTGCGTCAAGTTTGTTTTGGTATTCTCATGTGTTTTTGGCAATGCCAAAAGTCCGAAAGTGTCAATAGTTTCCCATCCTTCTTCTCCAAAGCCCAACTTTTCACTTCCATAGAGTATCACAAAGTATACCATAGCATGCACGATTCTGATATTTTCTGTATAATAGGTGGGATAAAAATTAAAACATAAACACATTGGCAGCCTTTTGAAACCACCCAGGCTTCTTGCCCAGTCTGATTTTGTTTTTATTTTTTATTTTTAGATTCTTTTAATTCTTTAATAGGAAGTGGGAAACAATACTGGAAATCTAAGGAATAGCATCAAAAATCTGCATTTCCAGGAGGGCACTGGAACTCACATGGAAATAAAATAAAAATATGGGACAGCATATGTGATGACCCTGAAAAATAAACATGATTTATTTATGGAGTGACATGTACAACATGTTTAATATATGTGTGAAAACTATACCAGTACCTGACATTTGGAAGAATACCATTATTGTACTCCAGTATCAGTTGGTGTAAAGCAGGGCTCTTCAAACTTGGCCCTTTTATGACTTGTGGACTTCAACTCCCAGAATTCCTCAGCCAGCGTGCCTGTTTGAAGACTACTGGTGTAAATGCTAAAGATGGCAAAACTAGGGGGCAAGCGCCCAAGTCAGACAGGAGCATTATCGAAACAAAGTACAGGGACCCTCTACATCGAAGGCTGAGAAACAAACTATAAGAAGCCCATTACCATGTAAGGATGGAAGAAATATAAATAAAATTTAGATTCTGCACCTGTTACAAACAGTGCTTTTTTTGTAAAAGAAAAAGGTGCCGGAACTCATACGTACATGTCATACAATCTGCCTTGCCTACCCTATACAGTAAGGTTCCATCCAAAAAAGGTGCCGGAACTCCGTTCTGAGCATTCTATGAGAAAAAAAGCCCTGGTTACAAATAACAGAACGGATTGTATGATTCTACAATAGTTGATCTCTATCATTAAGAAAACCCTCTCTGAGTCCTATCCTTGACTCTTCGCTATCAGCTCCATAGGGTGAAGCTGAGCTTCTAGAGAGAAAAAATATTGCCTAGCTCTCAGTGATGCTCCGAAAATGAGGAATTTTGAAGAATGATTAGCAGAAGAAAATGAAAAGTCATGGAAGGCAACTCCAAGGAGCAGTGGGAGAAAAGGCAGAAGACCCTCTTAAGAGAGCATATCTTATAATACAGATGCTTCTGGACAGCATGCCAATCTGAGGCATTACCAAGTCAATGGGTTAACAGCAAATCTTAAAGGATACATTTAATAGACCCCAGGTCACATTCTCCCCAAGTGTGAGAGAGTGTAGGAGTCAACAGAAGGGTTAATTGGTGTAAGAGGCAGGTTAGCCAGATGTGGGGAACCTGAGAAGGAAATGCTTCAAAAAGACTCCATCTTAATTGGTTTGATTTAAGCCTGCCTGGAAACTTACTTTCACAATTTTCAAGATTATGTTTATTATAAACAGATGTAGTCTCATTTTTTGAGTTGGCTAGCTATGTGGGCTTGACCCCTATAGAAAGTTGCCTTTTCTTTTCACAGAAGCTTTTATTTGTAGATCGGTTTGGTTAAATCACAAGTGAAACCCAGTATTAAAAACATTTGTGTTTAACAAAAATGAATTTACATTCAATATTTAGATTCCATGCTTAACTCTATCTGTCCTCTCTCTTGGGTTGTTGCTTTTGATACATCTGATTGCATCTTATTCCTGGGTTAAGTCATTAAAATACAGATTGTGTTTTTGTGATCTACATTTCCTGGGTTCTTTTTATCAGTGTTCTGTCAAAATAAAATGGTTCTCCATACTACCATACTACTCCATACTCAAAACTCAGTTTCTTATTTAGTGGTAGCTTAGACCAACCTGTGTCCTTCAAATGTATTGGGGGAAAAGTCATAAAATTCTTAGCAAATACTGGCTTAGAATTCTGGGAATTGTCATCTTTGCAAATCTGTAATGTGCTAGGATGGAGAAATATATTGTGTAGAAATGAAACAAAATCTTGCCTTGGTAAGTTTGGTTTTGAAAGGTAAAAATGTGTTAAAAGACAAACACTTTGAGGAGAGACAGAGAACTAAATTATACTTTTTGATACATTACTTATTTTTGCTATAATGGATAGTGGATATACCCCTGAGTATATCCAAATTGTGAATCCAAATTTTGCTAGGCAATCCAAACAAAAGGAAGCTTTTCATTTGCTACACTGATTCACAAAGTTAACAAACTCTCTTCCCTTTTTCTGCAGGGCGATACCCACAACAAAACAAAGGCACTTACATACGTGTTCCTTTGGTTCAAGAGTTGGAAAGTGGGAAATGGGGTGCTAAGATCACCCACAGTGCCAACACTTCTGTGGCCTTGAATATTATGCCAGCTGCAAACTGCATTGTGGGAAAATTCCGCATGTATGTTGCAGTACTGACTCCAATGGGCATTCTCAGAACAAGACGAAATCCAGACACTGATACTTACATATTGTTTAATCCCTGGTGTAAAGGTAAGGCATATACAATGTGTATACAGTATATGATCATGATAATAACAACCACATCTTAAGCACAACTGGTATTATTATAATTTATTCAAAAAGAACCTTAATTTGACTTTCTAAAGAGATGCTATTGAGAAGTCTAGATAGTTTGTTCCATTGTACAGTTTCTTTATGTTCATTATTCAGCTTGTGTTACCAGAATCCTGTGTAGTTTATAGGTAGGCACACTAATTACTTCCAGATGATTTAGATGACCAGTCCTTGCCATTTAACGTTAGAGATTCATGGAAACTCAAGTCCAAATGTTAGAGGACGCCAGGTTGAGTAAGTTTGCATTTAAATAGATAGATATAGAAATATACTGTAAATAGAAGACTACCTAAAAGGAAGATAACCTCACAATCTGAATTTAAGACATTTCCTCCACTCAAGGGGTGCCTCCATTCATCATACTGAAATAGATGTTATTGAGGAAACTCTAATCTTCCTTTCAGGTAAATATAATACAATTAATGAGAAAGAATGGTAATGAGAGAGACAGGCCACAATCTCCTGGCCTTATTGAAGCCTTCTTTTGACAAGAGCAAACAGATTATGATTCCAAATGCATCACAGCTAAACTTTTCAACTAAAAAGATGACAAGGATAGAGAGAGCATTGTGGAGGGAAAGTTTAACATTTTCCTCATCACTGTGTTGTACCTGTAACAAATGACAGTTTCCTCAGGACTGTGCTGGAATTTCCATTCAACCATGTAATGGATTGCCAATATATTTTTATTTGTATATGTATCCTGCCATTCTTTGAAAGACTGCCTTGCTTTACATATTTAAGCACCCATCATTAAAAACAACAACAACTGACACGTGGAAATGATCTGCATGTTATCATTTTTTCAAATGAAACTTAAGATGCCTGCTTTTGGAATGTATTCAGGCCAATATTTTTTAATATTCCCAGAAGGACATATGCTGTTTTTGGCCAAACCTGATGGAATTACTCATCAGCACTCTGTTTGTAGACATGCATCATGTTTAGCTCATGATATTCTGAAATGACAAAGCCAGAAACTTTGGATCTGCTGATCAGGCAGTTTCTAGCAATCATTTACTTAATGTAAAGTCCTTTCCTTAATATTAATATTTTTATATAGATTTTTTTGAGCTAAGATATTCCCTGCAAAATCCAAAAATGTAATTTAGGTAATGTGAATTGGGTTAATTCATTAAAGATTCAGCTCTAGTGGGGTTCTACAGCATCTCCAGCCTAAACCAGAAAAAGCTGTCTATCATAAAATGTTCCTCCTTGTGTCTCAATCATCACATGAACCAAGTGGCTATTTAAAAGTCTATATTCTGTGGCTCAGTGGGTTAGGACGCTGAGCTTGTCGATCAGAAGGTCGGCAGTTTGGCGGGTCGAATCCCGAGTGCCGCGTAGCAGAGTGAGCACCTGTTACTCGTCCCAGCTTCTGCCAACCTAGCAGTTCGAAAGCACGTAAAAATGCAAGTAGAAAAATAGGGACCACTACGGTGGGAAGGTAACAGCATTCCATGCGCCTTTGGTGTCTAGTCATGCCGGCCACATGACCACGGAGACGTCCTCGGACAAGCTCTGGCTCTTCGGCTTTGAAACGGAGATGAGCACCGGCCTCTAGAGTTGGAAACGACTAGCACACATGTGCGGGGGAACCTTTACCTTTACCTTTTATTCTGTATAAAAAGGGGCCATGTTCATGCCCATCACAATGTGCAACTCTTCCTAGACAGATTAATCCTTTAAATCTTCTGGTGTGGAATTGCTCACAATTACAGTTACAAAGTTTCAGAGTAATTCTTTGATCTGTGGTGTGGGTGCTTAATGCTTTCACAGCTCTCAGACATTTCAGCTTAATAACACAGAATCATAAAGTGCCTGATAAGAGGTGACAATTTAATCACGCTTTACAGATCTTGCTCAAAATAGTTGAGAGTTGTGATCCTTCTTTTTTTCCTTTTTTTTTTTAATTTGGAGCATGCTTCATTTCCAGTTTCAGAGAATGATGTGAAGACGAAATATATTATGTGCTGTGATAGATGAAGAAAAAGGCTGCCTTTTCTTATAACATTCAGCTGAATTAAATTCTGATATTTACGCCTAGAAAAGTACATGTATTAACCTGTTTTTATAAACAAAAATTCTGATGCAGAGGATGCAGTGTATATGGATGAAGAAGAAGAAAGGGAAGAGTATGTCCTGAATGACCTTGGTGTCATTTTCTATGGGGACCCTGAAAATATAAGGTCGAGGAGCTGGAACTATGGTCAGGTAAATCCATTTGAAATAAATGAAGAATAGCTTTTCTACTAAATGCTGCACTCCTAAATTCTGCATTAGAAAACAGATTGATTCCCTCCTGCTTAATCAAATACACGTAGGCAAATGAGTGAGGGTATATAGCTGACTGCCCTGTAACACATAACAGAATTAATCAAAGGAATTAAAAGTTTGAAAGGACTGACCCGGTATCTCAGTCTGGGACACTTTGGTCCAGATGATGTATATATGTGTGTGTTTTTGTTAGATTTATATCTCACCTTTTGTTCTAACAACTAAAAATTGCATGCACAACATTTTCTCTTTCCATTTCCTCCGCCCTACAACAACAACAACAACACTGTGAAGTCGGTTGAACTGAGTGTCTGGCCTCAAATCAACCAATGAGCTGAGCTGACGATGATCCAAGTAAGAGTGCACTAAAACCCAGTTTTTTCCTCTCTGGTTTTGAAGTCTTAAACTTAACCATCACTCCATGTTATTCGAAAAACAATCACCACCGCTTTCATATATGGATTTCTTCACAGATTTTTCTTCTGGTTTATCTGTGAGGCACATAAATATGACAAATATAAATTGAGGAAATGTATGAGATATATTAATTGAAAAGCAGGTTCTCATTTTCTTTTAAAGGTTTTTTAAAAAATAAATAAATAAATCATATTATTATTATTATTATTATTATTATTATTATTATTATTATTATTATTATTATTATTATTATTATAAGTTGGAAGGGACATTGGAGGTCATCTAGTCCAACCCCCTGCTCAGGCAGGAAACCCTATACCATTTCAGACAAATGGCTGGCCAGTCTCTTCTTAAAAACTTCCAGTGTTGGAGCATTCACCACTTCTGGAGGCAGGTTGTTCCACTGGTTAGTTGTTCTAACTGTCAGGAAGTTTCTCCTTAGTTCTAGGTTGCTTCTCTCCTTGACTAGTTGCTTCTCTCCTTGACTAATAGCAGTGGAACACATCTTACCTGTTTCTCATCAAAAGTAATCATGGTCGACAACTCAAACTCGGACACCCAGTGTGGAGTAGTAGTGAAAGTGCTGGATAACAAGTAGGAACGCTTAGGTTTTAGTCTGTGTTCAATTACAGAACCACACTGGGTGACTTTGGACAAGTTATTTATTCTCAGCCCAATCTATTTCACAGAGTTCATCTTGTGGAGAAAGAAAGGAAGAGAAAGTGTTGAACTCTTTTACGTATCTAATACATAAATAAACATGTACGGTAATTATAACAGATATCCAGCAGTTTCAACCTCTTTTGAAGAAGCAACTTGGCACGATTTTCTAACTGAATAAAACATGCAATGGGCCCCAGATTGTTCAGATTAGGTTTCCACAATCTACTGTTCTATTCTAATTTTCAGATTAATGGGTAACTATCTGCAGTGAAAGAAGAAAAGCTCTTTGGAAGGTAACTAGATAGGGAGGACATCTATAAAAACAGTGGGACCAGCAGGTTCAGGCTATAGTGATGGAGCCTGATCCTTCCTATATAAGATAAGCTGATAATAATTTGGTCTCTAAACAGCACTTATCATTGTGACCGAACTTCAGTTTAGCCTTGTTATCTCCTTTATGATCTTAATTGAGAAGAGTTCAGAATCAAAGAAATAATCAATTTCTGGCATATTCAATTCCTAATTTTGTTGGTGCCCTAAATGGAACAATATCCATAGAAACTGGATCCCATCCCAGAATTTCCAGAAAATGCAGGGTAGAAGTCTTTAAATGTGTTAGCTATTAGCGTTCTATCTATATCATCTTCTTGTCATCTTCAAGTCAATCCTGTGTAAAGCACAGTATGATCATTCTCAAGATTCTAGATACAGGGTCAAACCATGGAAAGATTTCTTGCCTCTGGGAAAGAGTAGCTTTCATACGTGTAGTAGTATAAATGTTTTTCTAAGCATAAAGCAGGTTCTAGTAGAATCTCTCAATTCTTGAAGCAGACATAAGGTTTATTGACTCATCTGTCAAAGGCAGGATGACCTGCTCTGTATAGTACTAGGTCTTCTTATCAGCTTTATTTCCACCTTGTTTAGATTATATTTCAGCTCATTCATTTAACCACAGCCTCAGTACACTGGTTTAGAAATAGGAAAATTGGTCTTTGATGCTTAGTTAATGAAATATAGAACTTGAGGGAAACAGCATTGGCTTATTTATGATGCCCATCAGCAAAGCTCTCGATGATTTCTGTCAGCAGCTTCCTATAGATTATAAATGATAGCAGTCTCTGTGATAAAAGCCTTGCGGAATACCATATGTCAACTGCCAGAGGGCCAAGTTAGAATTACCAGTGATGACCCATTCACTTCATTCTGGTTAGAAAATGGAATCACTCAGTAGACAGATCTAACCCCTGCAAGCTGTTCAAACAGGCTAACAGGATTAAATTATTTGTTACATAAAAGCCATGGTAAGGTCAAAAAGTATTGAGAAGGAAGACTCTGCCAAGTTCCTCCATGCAACTCTTTGGCAAAATATCTAAAGTGAAGCCACTTTCTCATCTGGATTTTTGTTGTTGTTGTTAGTTGCAAAGTCGTGTCCAACCCATCGTGACCCCATGGACAACGTTCCTTCAGACCTTCCTGTCCTCTACCATATTCTGGAGTCCATTAAGGCTCACGCCTACTGCTTCAGTGACTCCATCCAGCCACCTCATTCTCTGTCGTCCCATTCTTCTCTTGCCCTCAACCTTTCCCAGCATTAGGCTCTTCTCCAGTGAGTCCTTCCTTCTCATTAGGTGGCCAAATTATTTGAGTTTCAACTTCAGGATCTGGCCTTCTAAAGAGCAGTCAGGGTTGATCTCCTCTAGGACTGACTGGTTTGATCGCCTTGCAGTCCAAGGTACTCGCAGGAGTCTTCTCCAGCAACATAGTTCAAAGGCTTCAATTCTTTGGCGCTCAGCCTTTCTTATGGTCCAACTTTTGCTGCCATACATTGCAACTGGGAAGACCATAGCCTTGACTATATGCACTTTTGTTGGCAGGGTGATGTCTCTGCTTTTTAGTGTGCTGTCTAGATTTGCCATGGCTTTCCTCCCCAGAAGCAAGCGTCTTTTAATTTCTTGGCTGCAGTCCCTGTCTGCGGTGATCTTGGAGCCCAGGAAAATAAAATCTGTCACTACCTCCATTTCTTCCTCATCTATTTGCCAGGAATTGAGAGGGCCGGATGCCATGATCTTGGTTTTCTTAATGTTTAGTTTCAACCCAACTTTTGCACTCTCCTTCTTCACTTGCAACAAGAGGCTCTTTAGTTCATCTTCAATTTCTGCCATTAGAGTGGTATCATCTGCATATCTTAGGTTGTTAATATTTCTTCTGGCAATCTTAATTCCAATTTTTGATTCATCTAGCCCTGCCTTTCTGATGATGTGCTCTGCATATAAGTTAAACAGGCAGGGTGACAGTACACAGCCTTGCCGGATTCCTTTCCCAATTTTGAACCAATCAGTAGTTCCATGTCCAGTTCTCACTGTTGCTTTTTGACCTGCATATAGGTTTCTCAAGAGACAAATAAGATGGTCTGGTATGCTCATCTCTTTAAGAACTTGCCACAGGTTGTTGTGATCCACACAATCAAATGCTTTAGCATAGTCAATGAAGCAGAAGTAGATGTTTTTCTGGAACTCTCTGGCTTTCTTCATGATCCAGCGTATGTTGGCAATTTGATCTCTAGTTCTTCTGCCTCTTCAAAATCCTGCCTGTGCTTCTGGTCGTTCTCGATCCACATCCTGCTGGAGTCTAGCTTGTAGAATTTTAAGCATAACTTTACTAGCATGAGAAATGAGTGCAATGGTGTGATAGTTTGAACATTCTTTGGCACTGCCTTTCTTTGGAATTGGAATGTAAACTGATCTTTTCCAATCCTGTGGCCACTGTTGAGTTTTCCAAATTTGCTGGCAAATTGAGTGTAGCACTTTTACTGCATCGTCTTTTAAGATTTTGAATAGCTCAGCTGAAATGCTGTCACCTCCACTAGCTTTGTTGTTGCTCAGCTTTTCTAAGGCCCACTTCACTTCACATTCTAGGATGTCTGGCTCTAGGTCAGTGACCACCTCATTGTGATTATCAGGGACGTTAAGCTCATTCTTGTATAGTTCTTCTGTGTAATTTTGCCACCTCTTCTTAATCTCTTCTGCCTCTGTTAGGTCCCTGCCATTTTGGTCCTTTATCATGCCCATTTTTGCATGAAACGTTCCTTTCATCTAATTTTCTTGAAGAGATCTCTGGTCCTCCCTATTCTATTGTTTTCTTCTATTTCTTTGCACTGTTCATTTAAGAAAGCATTCTTATCTCTTCTAGCTATTCTCTGGAATTGTGCATTCAATTGGATGTATCTTTCTTTTTCTCCCTTGCCTTTCGCTTCCCTCCTGTCCTCAGCTATTTGTAAAGCTTCCTCAGACAGCCATTTTGCTTTCTTGCATTTCTTTTTCTTTGGGATGGTTTTAGTTGCTACTTCTTGTACAATGTTGCGAACCTCCATCCATAGTTCTTCAGGCACTCTGTCTATCAGATCTAATTCCTTAAATCTATTTGTCACCTCTACTGTATATTCATCAGGGATATGATTTAATTCATACCTGAGTGGCCTAGAGCTTTTTCCTACTTTCTTCAGTTTAAGCCTAAATTTTGCAACAAGAAGCTCGTGGTCTGAGCCACAGTCAGCTCCTGGTCTTGTTTTTACTGAGTGTATAGAGCTTCTCCATCTTTGGCTGCAAAGCACATAGTCAATCTGATTTCTGTGTTGACCATCTGTTGATGTCCATGTGTAGAGCCATCTCTTGGGTTGTTGGAAAAGAGTGTTTGCTATGACCATCGTATTCTCTTGACAAAATTCTATCAGCCTGTGCCCTGCTTCATTTTGTACTCCAAGGCCAAACTTGCCTGTTATTCCAGTTATCTTTTGGCTTCCTACTTTAGCATTCCAATTCCCCATGATGGGGTGTTAGTTCTATAACGTGATGTAGGGCTTCATAGAACCAGTCAATGTCATCCTCTTCAGCACCAGTGGTTGGAGCATAGACTTGGACTACTGTGATATTGAATGGTTTGCCTTGGATTCGAACTGAGATCATTCTGTCATTTTGGGGATTGTATCCCAATATTGCTTTTCCTACTCTTTTATTGACTATGAAGGCTACTTCATTTCTTCTGAGGGATTCTTGCCCACAGTAGTATACCTGATGGTCATCTGAATTAAATTCACCCATTCCTGTCCATTTTAGCTCGCTAATTCCTGAAATGTCAATGTTCAGTCTTGTCATCTCTTGTTTGACCACGTCCAACTTTCCTTGATTCATGGATCTTACATTCCAGGTTCCTATGAAGAAAAAATCTTTACAGCATCGGACTTTCCTTTCACCACCAGATACATCCACAGCTGAACGTCCTTTCAGCTTTGGCCCAGTCGCTTCATTCTTTCTGGCGCTACTAGTACTAGCCCTCTGCTCTTCCCCAGTAGCATATTGGACGCTGTCCAACATGAGGGGCTCATCTTCCAGCGTCATATCTTTTTTTCCTTTTGGTACTGTCCATGGGGTTTTCATGGCAAAGATACTGGAGTGGGTTGTCATTTCCTTCTCCAGTGGATCACGTTTTGTCAGAACTCTCTGCTATGACCTGTCCATCTTGGGTGGCCCTGCACTGCATAGCTCATAGCTTCATTGAATTACGCAAGCCCCTTCACCACGACAAAGCAGTAATCCATGAAGGGGCTCATCTGGATACAGCACCCTTTTTTCTACTACTCCATATTCAGTCAGCTTTTAGGAACTGGCCTAAATAACATTTGTCCTCATTAAGGGTAACTGCATTTTGCTGATTGACCCTCCCCCCCATAATAATGCATAAATTCATTCATTCATTCATTCATTCATTCATTCATTCCAACAAAATATTCCATTTTGGCATAACAACTCTGTTTGGTCCATCCCATCACCCAAGATAACAAATTTGGGCTCCTATGTTTTTATTAATGAGAGATAACATTTATTACATCACCAAGAAAATGGACTACTTGGCATGCTTGATCAGATTTAGCAGAATCTATTCTAAATCATCTGGATGTCAGGGACATTTCAAATAGTGAAAGAGGTCATTAGAGATCAAATCTGTCAATTGCTGCAGCCAACAGCTCCTTGCAAAGATCATCAAATCCACAAAATAGTGCTAGCATCTTACCTACATCATCTTCCGTCTTTCTAGAATCTGACACCTTCTATAAGCTCTCTTGAGGTATATCTTTTCCACAAGGCTTATTATTTAGATTTAGATAATGTTAAATATCTAGCTTTTAGACCTCCAATTTACCATTAGGCTTAATGATAAAATAATGAAGTATAGCCATTAATACTTAAAAAAAATAGCCCAAGCAGAAAAAGAAGGAAATTAGCATTAAATGTAAAACAGTGCATACATGTGCAGACAAATCCACAATTCTGAGGATGAAAAACCTATTGAAAAATTTGAGTAAGACAACAAGAAAAGGAAGAAATACGAATGATGTTACAGGGGCTGACTAGAAAGCATTATCCTGGAACAAACGATGAAACATTTATACAAGCAAGCTACAGCAGTAATTTTTCCCCCAACTACTTTGACATTTGCTAGAGGTCTAATTCAACTAAAAATGGAACATCCAATAAATGTTTTGATTTGTCTTGCTGTCAAGTCTACCTCTCAGAAGGTGGAAGAAGGGTCAAGAAGAACTATTGTCCTCCCAAAATCTGACCATCAGGGAAGAATTGGGTGACAGTGAATGTTGGCAGAAGCATTGGGGAAAAGTGATATTGTCACTTTGGAATTTGATACCAAGAGCTGTGAAAATGAAATGTAATTTGTATTTTGGATCTTCAGTTCTATTTTGAATATCTTTTAAATGTGTGTTTTTTTAAAAAAAAGTCATATCAGTCCTGATTCTTCAGCATTGATCTTAGGTCTGATTACTCCAATTACTGATTTTCCCCCCCAATCCTGATTATTGGCTTGATCACAGCTTCTTGTACCTGGTACTCCCCTCTGCTCACTTTCTTTCACTAACTGGTGACAGGATGTGTACAATGCAGAACCTTTTCAATCCCATCAGATTCTTTCTTTAACATGGTGTAAGTGTTACTGAAAACTAAAGAGTAATCACTGCCATCCAGTCAAAGACTCCTAAGGTTAATAGTCCAAATGAAACAGTGGAAGCAGACCCAGGACTGAACAGCACCATGGACAACAACATCAGAAGCTACTTTCTATTGAGCAGGCAAGTTGCTCCAGGTAGTCCAGTACAGTCATATGTTGTACTGGAATGCTACAACAAATGTTTAGGAGCTAAGAGTTAAAAACTAGCCCAACTATAAAGTTCTCCACTTCATCTTTTTTAAAAGCAAGATTCTTCCAGGACCTTGAAGGCTGATTGAAAGAAGATAGGGCATGATAACAATCTTAGGAAAAATATTGTTGTACCTTGAGAAAATAATTTAATTCCCAGGCTCCTAGGGTAGTTACTCCTTCGGTCTCTTCCTCATGGCTCCTATGTGGACTAGTCAGGAAGCCATTATCTTGGCTGATATAGGAGAAACATTCAGATGGTTAGAATGTAAATCTCTCCCCGGCTCTAGGCATACCATTACACCAAGAAAAGAAAAAATGATAAAGATAAAGGCTTTATCAAGTCAAACTTGATAAAAATAGGTTTTCCCCCCTATTTTTAATATATTCTTATAATAATAGATTGTTGTGAAATGTACTCAATGTGTTATTTTTATACAGTGATATTTCTACAGTGTTGATTAAAAATTCTTAACACTCTGTTTAGATAACTTAGACCACTGAAGATAGAAAAATAGAAATTTAACACTGATAGAAAGGTCAGCATTAATTGTGATTTAGCATGTCAGTGTTAATGACCATAATGATATTTAGCTTTTTCATCCAGAATTGAATATAACATTAAAAAAATTAGACATGTCCATGTAATTAACTTGGGGAAAATACGGCTTTTCCCCCAACTTCCTAGACTAGTCTACAACTTTGGCATTTCACATCCAAGTACCAGCTGAGTCTGGCCCAACTTAGATTCTTCAAGATCAACAAAGCTGTTTTCAAGAGCTTCTTCAAGGTCAATCAGAGAGGAAAAAATGGGGATATCAGAAGAAATCAGTATGGCTGCACAAAGTGCTTTCTCATAAGCAGAGACTGAAAGGGACAAATATAAGAGATGAAAAGAGATGCAATCACCCAAACCTTCAAGGACTGTGAAAAAAGAACCACCAGAGCTTCTTTGACTTGTTAGAAGCAAAAAAGACAAGGAAGTGTAGGTCTGCTACTAAAAGTAGATGATAAAAGTTAACAAGGAGAAACTGGAATAATATATTTTCGAGCTTCTGGAAAGAAATATGTTTTCCACAATTAGCTGCTTTAATTATCAACTAAATATTTGTATGATTGAGATATGGTTCAGAAATTATCTTGGACAATGACACTACCATATCGTCTTAGTTGTTACCCTTCAATAAACACTACAGATGTACTGCAACAGGCAGAACTTAGGACTAGAATAGGCCTGCTCATAGGGAGCTGTAAATTCTTCATAGTGTTTAAAGACACAGTGCAGCCTGGAAACAAGATACTGCCAGATATAGGTGTCATCTTGATGGATCATTGGTTTCTAAAGGAGAATACTCTGACTGATATTCTCTTCTGTTTGTGTGGCCCAACTAAGTTGATAATGTAAGGAGATTAATGCATTATAAAACACACTTGGCAATATCTGGGCATGAAATCGATGTTTATTGATTAAACTTACATAATTGATGTGATGACTAGAACTTACACAATCAGACTTAAGAACAGCCACAGTCTGGAAATAATAATAATAAAAAATGCATCTGATGGAACAACCCCTTGTCTATGAATACTCATGCATAATAAAGGTATATATATATATATATATATATGTTTCAAATGTTAACTCTTTAGATTACCTTGCTAGGCCCCAAACATGGGGCAAATCTTTATTTCCTGTTTTCAGCCTATCTTGAAGGCTATCGAACAGGCAGTAGTCACACCGGACAATTCCTATATTTGTGTAAATTACTAACAAAGAATTAAAGGGAATGCATCTCAGTTTCCCTTTAATTCTTTGTTAGTAATTTACACACACACACATATATATATATATATATATATATATATATATATATATATATATATATATATATATATATATATATATATATATATTATTGAGATATGTGAGTCAGCCTTGAGGATAAACATTCAGCTTTTTGAAGATATTTCTAGGAGCATCTCCTTTGGGACTAAGCTTCATATTATGAGGTTATAACTCATTATTTAGTAATGGTATTCTGCTGTGTACCAAAAGAAAAAGAAAAATAAGAAATAAGAAATCTATGGATGACATAGCCAAAGAAATGACCAATTATAAATGCATCCTGTCCTACCTGGGTGCAAGTGTATTAAACAGCCTATAAAGGTATTATACCATATACAATTGTGTTATACCATAGCAAATTACAGATTTGATCTACTATAAGTTGCTGCTATTTTCAGACAGTTAGCATTTTTAAAGAACCAAGAGAATAAATTTGTGTGCATAAAGGAAAAGTTCAAAAATTGTTAGGATTCAGCCTGTAAGGGAAATATAACTATCTTATTTGTTTATCACTACCTAGAACAGCTTGTAATTGAAGTCATGTGCCTTTACTGCCATCTCTGTGATTGTCTACCAACAGACAATGTCATTTTTTGGTTGCTATGCAATTTCTTCTGAGCAAATTGAACTGTACCATAGGGCAGGCTCTTCCATAATGATTTCTGTTCTATTTAGGCACTTCTGCCCCCTATTTATTCCTGTCATTGTTATCATTGGGCCAGAGAATTAAAGTCTTTTTTCAGAGTTCATTTTCAAAGATGATAGTTTAAGGACACTTGCTATGGCTGGTGTCTGCAAGACTTGCTGTGCTCCAGCTTGCCATTAGCTATATAGGGCATGATTGAAAGATGATCTTGAAAGATGATTGAAAGATGATCTATAGGGCATGATTGAAAGATGATCTTGAAAGTATTACTGCCCTCTGCAATACACTGTGTACCATATATATATATATATATTAGTACTAAAGTTCACCTGGAATATGTGATTTTATTTTAATACAGTATTTTGGGTAAATACTGACACCTCTGGCTGTTGCAGCTGCTCCTGCTTTAAGCTAAATTATCCATAGTCAAGAATAACAACTATAAACATACAACTCTCATGAAAATGCTTTATATCTACAATATCTTAAAGTATATCTGGCTTGCACAAGTCCCTGTTCAACCACCACATTCTCTGAGTCACTTTAAGCAGTTGTTCTCTCTACTTCAACAGGTTTATTATGAAAAAAGATGACCGTATATACTATTCTGAGTTCCAAATGAATAATCTTGGTGTTTGAATGTTGTTCTGGTCTCTAGTTTCATGCTGTAGCACAGGGGTGTCAAACTCAATTTCACTGAGGGCCGCATCAGCATTGCGGTTGCCTCGGGGGGCCGGGTGGGTATGGCCAGGGTGGGCATGGCCTACTGGGTGGGCGTGGCTAGAGTGCGTATGGCCTACTGGGTGGGCATGGCCAGCTCTACATCGTTCGCATCAAGGGTGCCTATGGGGGCCTGGGCAGGAGTGGGACAGATCTGAGGGTCTCTGGCAGAAGGAGGGTCTCTGGGCCAGGGCCAAGGCAGTGGGGGCCGTTCCCTCACTGTTTCCAGGATGGCTTCGCGGGCCACATGAAACAACTTTGTGGGCCAGATCTGGCCCCCAGGCCTTGTGTTTGACATGTCTGACATGCTACAGTGTAGCATGAAAACCCTAGAACAAGGGTCTCCAACGCAAACAAGCGAAGGACGCAAGCAGCATGCGCAACCACGTTCCCTTCGGTCTGTGAAAAAAAAACTCTCCACAGAACTGGTTCCTGGTGCCCAAATGTTTGGGGGCTACTGCCCTAGAAGATAAACATAAAATAAGAATCTATTCTGACTTCATTTATATGTGCACATATGGTTTAAAGAAGTTTTCAGTCTTTTGAGGTTCACATGCAGTATGAAATCTAGCTTTCAAAGTTAAAATATAATTTTTCCAACTTTACAATTGCATTTATTTACCATGCAAACTGCACCATTATGTGTGTTATGCAAATCTGGCCACATTTCAACATAGGTCAACTAAGTCCAGAACTGTTTCCCTTAGTTACTTTTGAGAGATGATATACAATTTACTGAAATTATCAGTGTGCTGTGGAAATTCATCAATTTTCTAGTTTGTTTATGAAAGAGAGTTAAGTTACTAATATTCTTTGGTAAAGTCATGCCTTCATATTAATAACATCAATAGAGAAACAAACTGGAAATGGCAAAGGGCTTTGGAATGGAGTCGAGGCAGACAATGGATGCTTTTGGATGCTATGTCCAACCATAGTTTAACATAATGTGGGTGAACCACAATTATCTTCAGGATTGTCTACTTCTTTTGCAATCCAGCCATGAATAATGCCAAAACATGGAGTTTTATCTGAACTCAACAAATCTCAATGGTGCATTATGGTTTTCCAGAACAAGTGTGATAAGGCCACACTTGGAATAAAAAAAGATGTTGAGACTCTAGAAAGGTACAGAGAAGACCAACAAAGATGATCAGGGGACTGGAGGCTAAAATATATAAGGAACGGTTGCTGGAATTGGGTATGTCTAGTTTAATGAAGAGAAGGATGAGGGGTGACATGATAGCAGTGTTCCAATATCTCAGGGGCTGCCACAAAGAAGAGGAAGTCAAGCTATTCTCCAAAGCACCTGAAAGCAGGACAAGAAGCAACGGATGGAAACTAATCAAGGAGAGAAGCAACCTAGAACTAAGGAGAAATTTCCTGACAGTTAGAACAATTAAACAGTGGAACAACCTGCCTCCAGAAGATGTGAATGCTCCAACACTGGAAGTTTTTAAGAAGAGACTGGCCAGCCATTTGTCTGAAATGGTATAGGGTTTCCTGCCTGAGCAGCGGGTTGGACTAGATGACCTCCAAGGTCCTTTCCAACATTATCATTATCATCATCATCATCATCATCATCATCATCATCATCATCATTAGTCAACTTCAATAATGGGTTATAAAACTGATTTGCTTAAACTATAAATATTTTAAAAGATTCAGGATTTAGATAATATCCTAAACTATGGTTAATTGAGTCAAGAGACCCAGTTTGATCTAGTGGTTAAGGCATCAGGCTAGAAAGCGGGAGACATGAGTTCCAGTCCCACCTTAGCCATGAAAGCCAGCTGGGGGACTTTGGGCCAGTCATTCTCTCTCAGCCCAACTCATCTCACAGGGTTGTTGTTGTTGTGAGGAAAATAAGAGGAGGAAGGTATGTTGGATGTGTTCCCTGCCTTGAGATACGGTACTTGTAAAAAAAAAAATAAAGTCGGGATACAAATAAATAAATAAATAAAATAATTGAGATCACAAGCAGACATTAATCTAAATTTTACAGCAACAATTTTGCAACAGATTCATCATTACCTATGGTGAAAATATTCCTGTCACTTGCTTACTCATGATAGCATGTTATAAATGTCAATGCTACGTCTATGCTATGTCCTTCAAAACTCGATATAACATTCTGTATTTTTTGTTTGTTTTTACTGATTCAGTTGAAACTACAAGTATAACATTCTTATACAGAAAGATTGCATTTCCCACATGGAACATTGCTGAAGTCCTGTTTTTGTTTATTTTGCTATGCAGAATAAGTATTGGATCTATTCTCTATTTCTGTTTTTCCTGCCTTTTATTTAGTTTGAAGAGGGTATTTTGGATGCTTGCCTATACTTGATGGACAGAGCTCAGCTGGACCTTTCTGGCCGAGGGAATCCTATCAAAGTCAGCCGAGTTGGCTCTGCTATGGTATGTAGTAAGCTCAGCATATACTTTGTGCAATATTTGGAACCTATTTACGATTTTTTTCCTTACTCTACTTAAATATATAGCAGGAGTGGGGCAAATTTGTTCTGTTTTATGACTTAGCTGGCAAGGAAGATCTCTACTTTGGTCAGTTTATTAAACGCCTGGTTGCCAATTCACTAGTCCAGAAGCAAAGTGGGACTCCTGGCTTTTCCCTCTTTTTCACAGCAAAAGTGCTACTCGCGTTCACGTTATGTGTGCCCAAGCTGGGGTTGCTTCATCTTTTTTTGTGGGGCTTCCTGGGATGACCATGTGACCATATAAGTTTGTTCCTGGTACCTATAACCTTATAGGAAGATCCAAGGCAAAATTCTTTAAAATATCTACGTGGCATAAAAAAGTATTCCATATACACATGTTATATTTCCCCATAGCTTTTCTGTAAATAGGAATAGTGGACTAATCTCCCTATAGTGGAGAAAAGGAATTCTAGATATATTTAGATTTTTTTTTTGCCCTGGGTTAGCATATCTCTGTATGCAAAATATTTATTAAACCATTAATAGTTTAATTTTCTACAGATTTCTAAAAAAATGTATCTTTCAGACAATTTTCTAAACTTCTTATTTTGGTGGATGGAAGACTATGAGACATTTGCAGCTGAGCATGAGTTAACAATGTAGTTCCCCACAATAGAAGACCCGTTCATCGGAGCATAAAAACTGCATTTTTCAGTAAAACTTATGTGCATGAAACCAATTAATGTTAGAAAAATTATTTTTTGTAGCAACCGTGAGTTAGTTCTGGAAATACCATGAAATACACTAAAACCTCTTCTTTATAGTCCAAATGAATCTCACACTAACCATCTCTTAGCAAACCATATCTAATTGTTATCACTGTCAAGTGCAAACATGAAAGGGTGAGCTAACCTTTTCCTCTGATGTTTCACATCTGAAGCAAACTCTTCCTCTGTTATTAGTCGGGGCTGGATGAACTAACAACATCTTAGGGAAGAGATTTTCATTGGGTTGGTGGTGAGGAAAGTTAAATCTTCTCT
The DNA here is from genome assembly GCF_947247035.1 of Vipera ursinii. Taxonomy (NCBI): domain Eukaryota; kingdom Metazoa; phylum Chordata; class Lepidosauria; order Squamata; family Viperidae; genus Vipera; species Vipera ursinii. The sequence continues at coordinate 143,824,201 of NC_139516.1, read as the reverse complement.
ATTCCCATGATCTACAACCTAAAGCATTGCTCCAGTTCATGGCGCAATGGACACAACTTCATTTATTTAATAGATGTACAGTATATCCTGCTTTTATATATGCTAACACTTTTACATCACATCAAATTTGTCATCCCATAACTAATATTAATTTTAAAAATCATTAAATGATTTAGTACAGTATTGCATTTTAGTATTGAATTTAGTTTGTTGGTATTGGAAAGGATGACAGAAGAAAATATAATGAATTTCATATTCACCTATGGTAATTGTAGCAGGCAGACAGTATTTGCTAAAGAGAGAAGGATGAACTTTTCAGGACTGCACTAACAAATTATCTCTTCTACTGTTCAAGGCATGAGAAACTTGCCTCTCTGCATCTGATCATCCTTGTATCTCTATTCTGGTGAATTATTGGGTTGCCTCAGTTCACTATCATTTCATTTATCTAATTAGCAATATTTTTTAGGATATCCCTCAAGACTTTCAGATAAATTAGCTTGGAATTAAACAGAGGTGGGACACCATATTGTTTGTGGGCTTCATAAGCCTCTCCATTTTGTGGCTCTTGAATCACATCAAGATTGTACTGCCCAGATGCAGAGGCAAAAGTATAAACATTCCATACTGTAATTTTCCCCATTGCTGTTTTGATTAAAATAAGTAAGACCATTTCCATATTGCACTCCCATTTTACTGCAATGGGATGTGAATGGTGGAATATTGGTTTCCACTATTAACCTTTCCCCAACCAGACCATCAGTTTTAGTTTTGCCTTCCAGTATCACATTGGCCTAAACCCTCATCCCTTGTATGGAAGACCAGCTCTGACCCATGTCATAGAACTTTAATACTGTCTTGAGTATGCTATGGCATTGCTATGGCATTGTAGCTAATAATCAGGAGGTCCCCATCTTCAACTCCATTAACATGAACTCAGCAAACACCCTGAGATAAACTATCATTTGTTATGCTCAATAGTAATTAATACTTGTTATGTAAGAATGAACTGAAAATTTCTGCAAGTATTTTACAGGACGCTGAGCTTGTCGGCAGAAAGTCGGCAGTTTGGCGGGTCCAATCCCGAGTGCTGCATAACAAAGTGAGCGCCTGTTACTCATCCCAGCTTCTGCCAACCTAGCAGCAAGTAGAAAAATAGGGACCACTACGGTGGGAAGGTAACAGCGTTCTGTGCCTTTGGCGTCTAGTCATGCTGGCCACATGACCACGGAGACGTCCTCGGACAAGCACTGGCTCTTCGGCTTTGAAACGGAGATGAGCACTGGCCCCTAGAGTTGTAAACGACTAGCACACGTGTGCGGGGGAACCTTTACCTTTTATAAATAGTGTCACAAACATACTTTAGTCTGAAAAAAGTATAGAAGATAAGTTTAATCCAGCTTTCCTCTTATTTTCCACGTTTGTGATTTGGTAGCGATATTGAGGTTTTGGAGTGTATGACAAACATTTGTAATATAAAAAGGCCACCTTGTTCATATCTTAGGTGGACCTATTTTTCAAGACAGCCAAGGCTCTTTACCTAAACCCATTAGACCTACTAAATACTTATCTCGTCCAACTTTGGGGTTCACAGGACGTCAATTTTCTAATTAGAAACTAGTAGTTAATCCAGCCAAAAGTGTTTCAATGAGAGTCGTGATTTATTTGACAAGAATGAAGCAGCTCAGTATTAACATAATTACAAGCAAAGGAGAAAGCAATAGAAAGTAAAGAAGCTTTTTCGGCATTACCTCCACTGATTTGGTTCAAATTGCCGGGAGGAAATGTATAGCTCACTAATAGCTATCCATTTTGTCATTAGTCAGCAAAACTGTTACTTCATGAAGCTTCACCTCCAGCAAACTTAGACAAGCAAAATCTTGTTTTCGTGATGGGCAACCCACAATGGACCTAGTTGTTTCTTTTGAACTCAGATTGGAAAACAGGCTGAAATGGATGAGATTGTGAGGGAATACATTGGAACAAATATGAGTTGGAAGACACTTTTTTCTTTTGTTGTAAAATACTCTTTTTCTAGAGTATTTTCTTTCTTTCTTTTTTGAAGTATTATAGATTTGGACCTGAATTGCAGAATCGTTTTGAAGTGATAGGGAGCCTCTCAAGTGTATAATGTAGGAATAATATGTAGAAATATCTCCATCCAAGTTTGTTTAAATTTTATGTCCTTATATTGTGCACTCAAGCTTGTCAAGAGAAATGCAGGTGAATTTACACCGGCAGTTATGCCTTGACCCTATGGGCAGCACAGCCTAGAAGGTAGAATTATGGCTTGTGGTCTTAAAAATAACAGAGCTGAATTTGTTACATGCTCTTTCTACAGCATTATATCAGACAGAAAAAGATGTTTTATAATCTATGCATAGTTTATCCTTCCAGTCATTGCTTTTCAAGTATATGGGGACTCCAAACCTCAAAATCCCCAGCGGCAGAATTTTTACCATGATGGTTGAGAATTTGGGGGATTGTAAGTCCAACATATCAGGCTGGGGAAAGATGCTATGATTTTTGCTGTTACACAGTTACAACTTTCAAGATTAAATGAAGGCTTTGGTACATTTACTATTTTTTTGGATTTATAAGTCTGCCAAACCCACATTGACTCTGGGTATTGTTCAATCAAAATCCAGTCCAATACATACAACTAAAATACACATGAGGAGTAATATACCATATCCAAGACAAACAATGCACATCAAATGCACACACCTGTGCCACCACTTGAAGTAACCCCCGAACCTTTAATGTGCTAATCATACTGGACTCCACGTTGATGGACAACCTCATCCAGCTATTCCATGTAAATGTTAACAGGAGAGGTAAGAGTGTTAAGCCCTGAGCTGACCACATCTAGGAGATTGTGTCAGGCTGGTCCTCTAGTCAGCCATCATTACTAACTGGAATTGGTCATGGGGAAAGGAGAACTACTGCAACACTCCTGATCTCATATTCTTAGCTAGTACAGAAAGATACTGTCATTGATTGTCTCAAAAGCCATCATCAGAATCAAGAAGAACCAGGATGACTCCTAGTTCTACCAGAGTTCAGCAACAAATATGATAAACACGGTCTCCATGCTATGCCCCAGCTCGCAACTTGACTGAAACAGCTCCAAACAATTTGTTTCTCCAGGATTCTGGAACCTTAATCCAATAAGCTTCTCCTTGATCTTACCCCCAAAGAAAAAGCTGGAAGTTGGATAAAAAATTATCCAGAGTCATTGGACCTAGCAATAGTTTTGTTTTGTTTTTTAAAGAGGGAACACAGTACTGCTTCATCTCTGAATTTACTGTTTTATGGATCCAACAACAACAACAACAACAGTTCTGAGGATCCTCCCCATGTTCTCAGGAATCACAGACTCAGACTCTGGCTAGGTTACAAACCAAGCTAACTCAGCAAAACCTGCTAAGTCAGACTCTCATACAGATTTGCCTTTAGGAGCTAATAAGAATCAATTAGGCAAAATGTTTTGTTGAGTAGGCATTCTCTATTTCTCCAGAAAAATGTGGACTGTCTTGTAGTTGCATAATACGTATGTTTTAAAACTAAGTTTCTTTTCAGATTCAATTGTAAAGCACCTAACTGGGTCAGTTCAATCTCTTTCACCATTACTGGACACTCGTCCTTACTTCCAACATCAAAATAATCCAATTCTCATTGCCATTAACAGAGTGCCACGTAACAGAGTGAGCGCCTGTTACTCGTCCCAGCTTCTGTCAACCTAGCAGTTCGAAAGCACGTAAAAATGCAAGTAGAAAAATAGGGACCACTCCGGTGGGAAGGTAACAGCGTTCCGTGCGCCTTTGGCGTCCAGTCATGCCGGCCACATGACCACGGAGACGTCCTCGGACAAGCGCTGGCTCTTCGGCTTTGAAACGGAGATGAGCACCGGCCCCTAGAGTCGGAAACGACTAGCACGCATGTGTGGGGGAACCTTTACCTTTACCTTTATAATTGACATAGGTTAAACATCTTTGGTCTATAGGAGATTAACATCAAGAATGACTCAATTTATTCATTTATTTATTCTTCAGATCAATTCTAAAGATGATAGTGGTGTGGTTTATGGATCATGGGACAACATTTATGAATATGGAGTGCCACCATCTTCCTGGACAGGAAGCGTAGACATTCTATTGGAGTATTATAGTACTAAGGAGCCAGTGCGATATGGGCAGTGCTGGGTCTTTGCTGGCGTTTTCAACACTTGTAAGTATGAGACTAAATGTGCAACAAAGAATGATCGTATTAATACAATGATGTCCTTCCTAAATATGAGATTTCCACCTTTTGATAATTAATATTATTAATGTGTATGTAGTACCAAGAGTATAATTAATCCCTGTTTAAAATATAACAAGGTTTATGTAGAGCTGAGGATCTGGCATCTTCTAGGTGTTGTTGAACTGTACCTTCTGGCAGCTTCAGAAGTACGGCAATCATAAAAATCATAATTCAGTGGGGTTTACAGTTCCTTATATCTGTTTAAAAAATATTTAATATACATTGTACTAATGGAATTGCAGTGCACACTACGTTTGGAATTAACCAAACGTAAAAACAAAATAAAGCACCAGCCCTATTCCTACTTTTCTTCTCTCCTAATAGCTTGTTCTATTGTACATTTCTTCATTCCTACATATCAGGCAAAGAAGTAAATTTTCCCATGTTTCCTAAGTTTCTTCAACATAAGCACATTTTATGCTTTATTAGTGGATTGGTCTCTGCTCAAATATGTATCAATAACTGCTTAACCTTGATTAAAATACAAAATGCAAAAAGTATAAAAGCCCCTTAAAATAAACAATTAAATATCCAGCAGAAAAAAATATTTATTTACAAATTTCTTAAATACAGAGGAAATGTGTTTTATAAGCTAGAAATTATGTAGGAAACGCTCATACAGGATAGAGAACTGAACCTTTGACATGCAGTTGCATCTTCTGCAGGATTTGGTGGCCAGACGTGTTCATAATTTTGGTATTCCCACAGGTAGTCAGCTCCTAAGCCAACTAGAATTTTAAAATTGCACTGATTGCACCAAATTGCACCAAATGATTGTTAGTAAAAAAAATAGACGTTGATATTAAATTTTGCCCACCAAACATTTGGCCATAAGTTAAGGTCTTTCAGTGCAGACACACTATAATCATCTGCATATTCAGCAAGAGTTTAGAATCAAGAGGTACCATCTTTTTTTTTTTTTAGGGGAAGGGCAATTTCATCCAACCCTGCTGAACCTTAAACCTCAAATCTAGATTTACTAATATGCTTTGTCTGGGTTTAAATTTCTGTTTGTTCTCTCTGATTAAACATGTTATTGAATTACGCAACATCCAACAATTGCTTTCTTGGAGTGGGTGGCATTAGCATACACTTGGCACCTTATTCCAAAGCTTGTAATGTCAACAGCTGAGGTGTTAAACAAATCCTCAGTTCTATCTATTAGACACAAGCTAACAGGAAGAACTGATTGTCAATCTAACACTGACAAGGGAATGGTCTGTTCATGATAAAGAAACTGCCCAGAGTTCCTGTACTTTAAAAGCATCAGCTTTTACCTGAACAGAGTTATCAACCTCATCTTCAAAAGAACTAAGTCAGATACTAGTTAGGACAGATCAGGGGCCATTGAATTCTGAGATGCCTTTGAGTCTGCAAACTTGATTCAACATGAATATTGAAAACTCCATGATAAGGAACCTTCCAAAACAACAACAACAACCCCTATAGTCAATATGCTAATAGGCAGAAGGATGAAGAGTACACCAGCAGTACATTTTTACCACCCTGACAACACAAATACAGCATACACTCAAAATTGAGAATATATCAGAGGTGAAATTCTACAGGTCATGAACCACATCATGTTTCCACTTTCCAATCCATAGACGGAATTGGTTCTTGTCAAAAGACGCCCGAATAGCATTTTCTTCAAATAGTAAATCCTATAAAATAGATTTTTTAAAAAAACCCATCAATTAACTTGGCACTGAAGAACAGGACCCTTGTGGACTTCAACTCCCAGAATTCCAGAGCCAGCCAGCTAATCTTCCTAGATTAGGCTTCAGCCTGTGAGGGATGGAAGTGAGCTAATAGCCTGCCCTCTTTCCATGTTAAGGCCTGTTTGTAGCTTCATACCAAGTCTCCTCCTTCCAGTTATTACTTTAGTACATTCTCTTGAGTATCTTAAAATCTGGAGAAGTACAGATTTTGTGCAGTTCTTGTGTTCCAATTAATTATTGTTCAGGAAATGAGAACCGCAAAAGTTCATGTCAAAATGCAGACAAAAATTATTTTTATTCCATCATTAAATAAAAACACTCCATCTGTTTTTCGTACTATGTATTACTAGGAAACATGGTATTCACGTTCAGTGCCTCACTCAGTTATAAAGTTATTTCACTGAATATTATAAACCCAAATCTAGGAGAGAATGGCTTCATTAAGGCCAGCTAGCAAGCTAGCTAAAATATTAACTAATTACTTTCCTCAAAATTAAATCTAGTATTCTAGTACTCACAAAAGAATATAAAGATGTAACTACCTGAATGGGTTCTGGGTCATATTCATTAGCTTTCCCCTCTGAAAGGAAGTATTGTGTTCTACCTTCCATATTGTGCTATGCAGAACAAAATTTCCATAGATTTTTTTTCTGTAGCAACTCCATATTCTGGAGTTCCTTTAAGCAGGGCCAATTTGGAGGGTACCTGGGTGTTATAAGGAGAGGAACAATTTGTTTCCATAGACTCTAGGACTAGGGGCTGACATGATAACAACGTTCCAGTATTTGAGGGGCTGCCACAAAGAAGAGGGGATCAACTTATTTCCCAAAGCACCAGAAGGCAAGAGAAGAAACAATGGAGAGAATCTAATCAAGGAGAGAAGCAACCTGGAATTAAGGAGAAACTTCCTAACAGTGAGAACAATTAACCAATGGAACAGCTTGCCTTCAGATGTTGTTGGTGCTTCATCACTGGAGGTTTTTAAGAAGAGATCGGACAGCCAATTGTCTGAAATTGTAGGGTCTCTTGCTTGAGCAGGGGGTTGGACTAGAAGACCTTCAAGATCCCTTCCCTTCTATTCTGAATTTGAACTTGAATTTATTGAAGATTTACCTGCTGGATAACATATGTATAACCTACTGATTCTAACATTCCAGAGGCAAAATCTGGAAATCTTTGTCTTTGTTTTTGTAAAGTGATACGATAGAGAGCTAATGATGTCAGACATCAGCTTACTTTTGAAAGTGAAGATGTTGGAATGTACATTATACATACATACATACATACATACATACATACATACATACATACATACATATATATATATATATATATATATATATATATATATATATATACCTTTTCTCATATGAAAGATACATACAGTTTAAAAAATCACTTGGTTTTTATCCCAGCTGGCAGAATTCCAGCCTGCATATTTATCCCTTTTATTACATTCTTGCCAGTACTCATAGATGCTGCCAGATAACTATATATAGATATGTATGACTAATGTGCTCTCCCCTGTAGTTGCATATGAAAACTAATATATAATACTCTAATAATCTTCTGTGGTGAAATTGTGCAATTGTCAAATGAAGAATTAGTCCATTTTATTCAGTGGGAGACACCCACTCCCATTGGCATCCTCAGTAGATTTGAATAAATATTTTTAGATAACGATCCAGCCATGTGTTCAAATATGGATTTTAAACAGTTATAAGTTTCTTAAAACAATCCTACTCTGTTTGCTTTTCAACCGCTATATGAAGAGTTTTAGAAAATAAGAAGATACAAATTATTTTTATGTCTCTGGAAGAAAAACTGCTTTGTGTTAAATAATCCCTTCCTACCTGTTGTTGCTTACATATGTTGGATTCAATGTGTATTTCAGCCAGCACTTTCATTGGCTAGGAAAGACTGGTATAGAATATTTTCATCTTTCCATTTCCAAAGAACAGCAACTTCAAGAAATGAAGCATGTAAACCAGGGGTCTTCAAACTTGGCCCTTTTATGACTTGTGAGGAATTCTGGGAGCTGAAGTCCACAAGTCATAAAAGGGCCAAGTTTGAAGAGCCCTGATATAAACCCACCAAATAAAAAGGCCATGATTCTTACCTCTTTCCTTTTGTTAGGCTGAGTGCTTAAGAGCAAGCAAATACTTTGAACAGGTAGACAAAGCTGAAAACACAGAAGCTGGAGGCATGTAACTTGATGGCAGAAAATAGAAAAGTGCAAACTTTATATACAGTATAAGCAGGTAGAACCCATTTGCTTTTGTGTTATCCAGATGTGTTATGTCCACAAATTCCAGAGTTCTCTATCAGCCATTATCTGTGCGAAATGAGACCTCTGGAAGTTGTGGTCACAATGCAACTGAGGAGCATCAGGTTAGATAGCCAGTCCTACATCAATTAGTTCTGGCTTCAGTTTTCAGTTCTTTAAAGCCTCTAACATTTTCCCAGTTCAATTATTTAGCTTTCCAAGGTTACCATATCGAAAAATTGGGGACAGTCATCTATTAAATATGCTAAAACATCCCAAAAAAGAAAGAGCAAAGCTATTAATCTTGAACTTGTCAGCTGAATTATTTCCAATGAGCCCCGAGGGCTTGTGTGCTGGAAGCGTTGGAAGGCATTTGTATTAAGCATAATCAATAAGTGCATGTGCTAGTAGATGTATCCAGGTAATTTGTCATCAAACCGTTAAAATATATGTGCAGTGTTACTCTTCTTCATGAAGCACCGTAGCCATCATGGGCTACAAAAGATGAATTACTGCAGGGTTGTCAAAAACAAATCTCAGAGGTCTTAGCAGGCTTTTTAAGGAGTCCCCAGTGTGGTTTCTGATTCTCTATCACACTCCTTGGTGTGGCAGCTATTTCATCAGACTTTCTTTCCATTCCCCTTTAAATTAGCAGCAGGTCATATCTGTAAGCCTGTTAAGGACAGCTAACATGTTATCTTTCTCACCCCTCAAGATGTAGATGCAGTTGACAATTAAAAAATAAATTCATGCAAAAAAATGGATGCTTTGGGAATATAATTGAGGGCTCCCTAATTCCTGTTAGCAGAGCTCTGGGAAGAAGATTGCCTGAAACTTTATGTCTCCTGCCAATCAGTTTACACAAGCACAAGGCTAGGTAACTGAATTACTCTGCTGGCTCCTCTATAAAGCAACAAAGAGAGATTCCCAAAGGCAGTGCTGATTCCCATGGGACCAGTTAAGCCTTAGATACCTAGTCCCATGTCTAGCACTGTTAATAAGGATATAATATTCACTGCTTTGAGCACCATTCTTTGGTGAAAAGCTGCCATAAAAATTCAGTTCAAACAACAATCCTTGCGTATAAACATTTACAGTACTATAGAGATAGTGAGGTGGACCACATCAGACAATGGTTTAATGTTTTCTGCTAGCTGCCACAGTTGTTCTTTTTTTCTCTCCACCCTTCATTCAAGCATATCCAGTTCTCAGAGCCTGCCTGGAGAAGTCCTTGCAGTTTTCTTGCCAAGGTTTTTCAGAAGTGGTTTGCCACTGTGTGCTTCCTAGGGCTGAGGAAAAGTAATTGGCCCAAGGTCAGCCAGCGTTGTCCCTAGATAGGACTGGAGCTCACAATCTCCTGACTTCTAGCCGGATGCCTTAACCACTATACCAAACTGGTTTTAGTTTTAATGTGAAGATTGCCCTATCGTTCCAGAAGCTGACTGAAAACTTGAATTGTCCCAAAATATCTTTGAGGGTACCATGTTGAGAAAATTGGCACACATTATATATGTATATGTGTATATGTGTATATATATATATATATGTATATGTATGTTCAGTTTATCCTGTAATGTCACATTGTCTTAAATACTTGCTATTTTCTATTTGTACAGTTTTGAGGAGTCTAGGAATTCCTGGACGAGTCATCACTAACTATTCTTCGGCTCATGATAATGATGCCAACTTACAGATGGATGTGTTTGTGGATGAATATGGAAAGATGGACCCCAAACTCACAAGAGATTCAATCTGGTATATTTGTGGGAGAACTGCAGTTGATTTTGTAATAGTTATGTGACCATAAGTGAGTCTTAGTTTTCTGTCTTATACAATGCGCTAGAATGGAATGAGGGACATGTTGCTGCTTCCCTATATTCCTAGGATTTCCAATCATCAAGGGCAAAGGAAATTGATGCTCAGTGACATCTGGAGGGGCGCTGGGAGGAGACAACAATATAGACCACAGTAGGATGATTTAGAGCTAACATGTAACAAAACATTACACCAGAAATTATTCATCAGTTCTATCTACTACCAGACAAGTCTAATCATAAAATTACACAGAGAGCTGTAATGGTTCCATCCCTTGTGTGTCATCTATCAGAGTAGAGTAGAGTAGAGTAGAGTAGAGTAGAGTAGAGTAGAGTAGAGTAGAGTAGAGTAGAGTAGAGTAGATTTGTAGGTTCCCTATTTATGCAGCTTGTAAAGATGTTGCCATATGAAATGGATTGTATACAGCAGGGCTCAGTCTGATGTGAAACTCTTGAGGATTCTGATTTAATTTCCACAAATATTCTGGTCCTCCTTGATTGTGCCTGTTGAATCATCTTGCCCACAAGAATGCCTTAATCAAATGCAGAGCTCTTTTCTCATGCGTCAGTCAAAATCCCTGGCATTTCTCTCCCACTCAGAATAGAAGTCAGAAGCAAGAATAAACCATAGCTTCTAACTCTGGCTTTGTAGGAGTTCCCATGTCATTAACAAACAAACCATGTAAGGCCACACTTTGCTTAGCAGACAAGAAGGAGCAGCTGAGTAGCGAACAGTAGGAAACCTGCCCTTTCACAGAAATTCTGGCTTATTATAATACACAAATACAGCAAGTCTCTCTCACAGCTTCAGCAACATTGTGAATATTTTTATGGTTATTTCAAAGCTCAGTTACTGTGCTTATATATTCTTACTCATACTGCTCCTTTTGGTATGGTCCTTTGCCATTACTCTAATCAGAGAGGAGGAAGCAAGGGAGATTTTGTCTGCCTGAACCTACAGAGAGCATAAAATGGAAAACAAATGAATAGTAATATAACGTACTATTTATCGTTTGTATAATTCTCATTTTAATATAGCTCCCAAAGGAAAGGAGATGGGAATAAAATATGCATCCGGCACATAAATATGTTGTTTGAGGGCGGGGGCAGCCTTTACTCACTTCCCCTATTCTGTTACTGTCCTGCTTATTTATCATGTTAGAGGCTGCCTATAATCAAGTTTTCCTGGCAGCTCATAAAAGGAATCGAATGTAAAAATATATCCATTAAAATATATTCCATCATAAAGCATATGAGCACGGCATAAAAACAAACAGCAACGGTTTCAAGCTGGAATAGATGGAAATGGTTGGGAAAACAGAATGATATTAACTTGATACTGCGGCAAGATTAACGTAGCTGCCAGATGACCCTCTTTCAAAAGTTAATTTAATAGCCAGGGCGCCACCATTGAGAAAGCCTTCTCCTTCCTTTCCCCTATTATTTACTATGTTGTTGCATTTAGAGTCCCTTTTTTTTACTGGGCCAAACCTTAAAAGGTAAAGGTAAAGGTTCCCCCGCACATGTGTGCTAGTCATTTCCAACTCTAGGGGCCGGTGCTCATCTCCGTTTCAAAGCCGAAGAGCCAGCGCTTTTCCAAGGACGTCTCCGTGATCATGTGGCCAGCATGACCAGATGCCAAAGGTGCACGGAACGCCGTTACCTTCCCACTGTAGCGGTCCCTATTTTTCTACTTGCATTTTTATGTGCTTTCGAACTGCTAGGTTGGCAGAAGCTGGGACGAGTAACAGGCGCTCACTCTGTTATGCAACACTCGGGATTCGACCCGCCAAACTGCCGACCTTCTGATCGACAAGCTCAGCGTCCTAACCCACTGAGCCACCATGCCTAATAGTTTATTCCTTGCTGAAGCCAATAGGTAGTTCCTTCCCAAATCTACAGTGTTCAGAGCCCTGTCATGTACTACCTCTGGCCATTCCCTTTAAGTCACAGGAGACAACAGCTTGCTGAAGCTCCATCTTTAGGTATCTTTCATATTTTCATGTATTTTTCACTCAGTGGACTTATTCTATGACATTGTTTTTTCTCCCCAAGTCTATTCCACTATAAAAGGAAATGAATGCTGCAAATCTACATCAGCTAAGCAAAAACCTCCATAGTGTTTTAAATAGCCTTCTCCCTGTGCTGCCTTCTGGGGGCTTGATTACTTTTTGAACTTTCCCTTTAATCTCATCTCTTCATGGTATATTTATTGCTACATGATGCACATAACCCCTGGGGGCAAGCATTAATTTAACTTATGGTGGGAGCTTTTTTCGATTTTTTTCCTCTGGGTCCTTTTTCTTCATTTACTTTGCTTTCTATCTTCAGTAGAAAGCTTGCTTTAAATTGTTTTGCAGCATGATGTTGATGGGTTGTTGATAGTTTTCTATATCCTGAACCAGTTCTTTAAAACAATCTTAAATATTTGTTAAAGAACATGTATCAAACAATATATTTTAGATTTCTCAAAATTATGTTTTTACTATTAAAATATTTATTGTATGTATATTAAAATGTCTTTGCACAGAGGGAAGTAATCCATAATCATTCATATAAATATTTTAAAATGTTCTCATTTGGGATTTTTGATTCAGATCAATCTTTGCTGTAGTGTTTTTTATGTCAGGATTAAGCTTCTTAAAACTTTCCATATGTTTTAGTTTAAAATACTCACAAACTCTGAGCCACATTATTAAACATGGTGAATGGTTTGGTTAATAAAAAATAAGTCCAATTTTCAGAATAGAATAGAATAGATTTATTGACCAAGTGTGATCAGACAACACAAGGGATTTGTCTCCGGTGCATAAGCTCACAATGCACATATAAACAGCAACTAATAAATCATAGGTCAAAGATTAGGCAGTTTATCTGATTTTTCTGGCCTTTGCGATGAAATCTGCATTTATGAACAGGAAAATGCCATCAAAATGTTAAGGATGGAAAATGAGAACAGTAACTCATTCAGATCTGACAAAATAGGAACAACAGAATTGTGACAAGTACTGGTCATCAAAGTCAAAGATGGTTGTATACGCTCAATTACAAGAGAAAGAGGTATAGATCTCTGCCTTGATGAAGAACAGGTTTGTGGAGTCCTAGATGCTGAAGGACTCTACAATTCAACCCTGAGCTACATATATTTTCTTTTATTGGAACATGTTTATAGGTTCACACCTCTAAGCAATTTCTCCTATTAGGCACCATCAGCAAGGCTCTGTGAGAATAATTTAGCATCACACCATTCTCAGCTATGTTTTTTAAAAATATAGTTTGTATCATTTTCTTTGGATAAATCCTTTTTCCCTTGACGTCCTGCTTTGTTAACTCCTCTGACTGACAATTTTCTGCCTTTTTTTATCACAGCTTTCATTTCTATTTTGAAATGCCTTGTTAGTCAAGAGTCAGATTTCTTGCTGTTCTCCTTTCTTCCTCTGCCCATTATTAATTAAATAGTCTCCGTTTAACAAACTTTATATTTGCTGAAATGTTACTACTAACTGTTACTTCAATAATTTAATTAGCTTTTTTGTACTGGCAGGGAACATCTTTTTAAACAGGAAATTGTTGCATCCCCTCCTCCTGCATTATTCTGTCATAGCTCAAAAATTTCTTGAAGCTTATCTTGCAGATTTTTCTCAACATAGTTACACTCTTTCTATTACACCAATAAACCAATGGAAAGACATTTATAAGGCCTCCCTTTCTCTTTTCCTATGAAATAGTCTGAGCAAATGAGAAAAGCATTGAGCTAGGCTAGGGTGATGCTTCTCTTAAAGATTAACCAGCCAACAAAGAGTGAAAGCCAGAATTGAAAGGCACCTGCAAAAGAGAAAAATATTGCAGCCGAGAAAGGTCCCAACCTGCAACCTTGCAACTTTTCTAGCCCTCCCTGATCAGGCTGACCACTCCTGAGCCTTTGAAGGTGGTCCAAGTTGCATCTGAAAATTCCAGATTTAAATCCCAGAGGGCTCCTCTCAATGTCTGAACTTCAATACTTCAAAGAACCTTTTGGCACTCTGTTCAAGGGCCAATGCTCCTCATTATTTTAATCCGCAGTAGTTGTGCTCAGGTTGGCTTTTATAGTTTGGGAAGAGGCGTTGTTCATGCAGCAGGCCTTCAACTGACACACCTAGGTTGTGTCAGACAGCTCAGTGGGTTGTGTCTCTCAATACAATATCCTATTTATTGAGCTAGCTATTTTTGAGGTAGGATTTGCTGCTGTTGCAAATTTGGAAAGAGTAATGCTTTCCCCTGCTAGTGTATTCCTTCTTTACAGATGCTTACCCTGTTCTAAAAAATGAATACACACAGGTTGTTGAGGAGAAACATCCTAAGTCTTCCAGTTAAGGGACCGCCTTTTCTTTGTGTGTAAGAATAAATGTATTTGGGCAGCAGTAATAAAAGAATGCACTGGGGTCTCCAAACTTGGCAACTTTAAGACTTGTGGACTTCAACTCCCAGAATTCCTCAGCCTGGGGAATTCTGAGGGTTAAAGTCCACAAGTTTTAAAGTTGCCAAGTTTGGTGCCCCTGCACCAGAAGCCTAATTGTTAAGAAATGCACAACTGGAGACTACCAAGACTCCCAGTGCATAGCATTAATTCTTACATAGACATTGGTATAAAAATTCTTCCTGCAACACAAGTGAATGCACACAATTGATTCAACATGCTCTAGCATAGTCTTGCCCAATCTGAGATATACCAGCGCTACTAAGACTATAATTTGAAGAATTCCTAGCCAGGATGGGAAGACTGCACGAGATGTTCCTCATGGCTATAAAATAGTGAAATAGTCACCTGCCAAGATTTGCCAGTTTTGAATGGGATCACTGTATCAGCAAACTAGTATTAAGCAGCATTGTTTCAAGGAACCAAATCTATGGAAGGAAAAAAAAAACCAAAAACAAACCTGGAAATCAGGTTACAAAAACATTATTAAATTTATAAAAAAATGAGTTGAGAAAGATTTTGTCATTCCTTTAGTAGTGTCATAGAAAGATAGATGATATAGGGAGGGAGGGAGAGAAATCTTTACAAGAACAAGTATTGTTATTTCTATTCAGTGTTAATAAATGGCACATCTGGAGTCCAGAATACCCCTTTGTTGTTATTTTCTTACATAAAGGAACTATCATTGCTGGAATGAAGCTTGGATGTCCCGACCTGACCTTCCTCTTGGTTTTGGTGGCTGGCAAGCTGTAGATAGTACTCCTCAAGAAAACAGTGATGGTAAGCATCTCTTTTCCTTTCTTTGCTCCAGCTCAGGCTTGTTTTAAAGAAATTCTCATGTAGCAGAATAGTTGCCACCTGGAAAAGCACGACATATATAATATTTTTTACCCATTTTCCTATTCTTACAATATCACAACTTAGGTCTCTAAATTAAGCTGAGACTAAGTCTTGTTCACCAAACAAAGAAACCACAATGGAGACATTTAAAGGAGTCTTACTTCACAAACCTCACTTTCTAATCACTTTTGGAAATTGCTCATAACTACCGGTACTTCTAAACTGTTCAAGACCTTTGGACTGACAAGTTTGAAATTGCTGGATAAGTCTGCCCTCCATCCTGAATGAAAGAAAATTTTAATCCTAAAGTGAAAAATGTAAAGAATCAGAAATAAGCAGCAGAAAGCTAAATAAGATTTTGATCTTAAAATGTTATAAGCAGTTAAAACTGGAATATTGAAACTTTTACAATAACATTATGGAATTAATTATAAAGAATATAAACACCTACTTGCAAGAAATATTTTGTGTTGGTTTTTACAAGACCAAACAAAGATAAGCAATTTCTTGATATCAAAAAATAGACATAGAGAGAGAGAGACCAACATTTTTAGATAGAAAAAAGCTTTGCAAGGCTGTAAAATGTTGCAAATTGTTACAACAGTGAAAATACTGAAAGAGACTTTTGAACAATGGAATCAGAAAATAGTAGCCACAACATAAAGGATATCAGTAACGATGTCTCCTTATGTCCAAAAGATGCCATTGATAGATTAGAACAAATTTTATCTGAAAAAATAGAGATAGTATTAAAAGTAGATTTGACAGTTGACAGGTTAAAAAAATGATTTAGAAAAGGTTATTTTATTGAATCTACAAAAGGATCTGGCTGTGATTTGAACTTTAAAATGGAAATACAAATGACAGACCAAGAGAGTGACTTGGATTCTTTTTTCTTACTGGATTTACAAAAGATGCTTGTTAAAATCTTGAAGAACTCTGTGCAATGGGACGAAGAAGAAATGAAGAGACATCAAATCCTATGAGAGTTTTTGAATGAATCGAAGATTAAGACTGTTTGAAATAAAAGGAAGGAATATAAATTTGATTTGTTTGATCATATATATAAAACTCATCCCAAAACTAAGCAGAAAGCTGCAAAAAATAAGTGCAACACAATTCATTTGGATTTATAGAAAGGGGACAGCCTTAAGGTACACTGAAAAGAACCTGAAGCTAGAAAAAAGTCTGTACCATTATGTGCATCACAGGTATGACAACAGAGGGCATTTAACATCCATATTGAACAAAGCTGGGAAAATGTTAAAATGAGCTATAGATGAACATTTGAGGTGAGATGGTCCATGAAGCAAACAGCACAAAACCTAATTGCTAATGGAAGATAAATAGGCCATTTCGTTTAAAAAACAACTCCTAGCTATGTCAGTAGAGAGAATTTAATTGTGGCTGGATTTGTTTCAGTCAAGAGGAGATTTTCAGGAAGATTCACTTTGAAATATTTCATGTCATGAGACATGTATTAGCAACAGTGTTTTTGGTTAGATTTGATTAGGTTTATTTTGGGTTGGATTTATGTACGGTAAGTGTTTAAAAAAACCACAAAGTTGCTTGTTATGGACATCTAAATTAAAGATGAAGCAAGTCTCAGCTATGAGAAATACTATATGGGATTATTCAGAATTGAGGTCAAAGAGGTTTATTTCCTTGGAGATATATTTAAGGGTATGGACTTAGTGATTCTATAGCATTGAGATGGCATTTAGTTTAGCAGAGCAAACCACATCATCAATCCCAAATCTACTAAACCAGTTTATGGCCCCAGCTGCCCCAGCTGCCACCCTTGTTAGCTTTTGGCCATTGAATGGCAAAAGTACTCTCAAGTAGCAAAAACATTTCTCCTATGTGTTTCATAAGCAGGATGCTTTCTGCAGAACTTTGAATCAGAAAAAGAAAGAAAGAAAGAAAGAAAGAAAGAAAGAAAGAAAGAAAGAAAGAAAGAACAACTATTAATTATCACGTAGTTAAATGCTTCTATAACCTGAGCATTTTTTTTCAGAATGTATATATATATTAGAGATCGTGTATGTGTAATGAGGATTTTTTTTGTTCTTTGGGAGAGACAAATATTAGCATATTAGTATATGGCTGTCAAAGAACTCTAATAAATGTTTGTAAATTTGATTCATATTGACTTTGCTTTAATTATGTAACTTTTCAAAGGTTTGCCTTTGCCATGGTCTCAGGCTGACAGCAGATTGAGTAGATAGTATTAAAAGTTTGGACATCAGCAGTAACTAAGCAAGGAGGATGGTTGGGTTCTGGATTATAGCACAAGTTTTAGAACTTGGATCACAATTTGATTGTTCACATGCAGGCATGTATCGTTGCGGTCCAGCTTCAGTTCAAGCCATCAAGCATGGACATGTCTGTTTCCAGTTTGATGCACCTTTTGTTTTTGCAGAGGTATGCATTTATGCAACGGGCTTTTCTTCAAATGGGTTCAGTAAAAATATGATTGAGATTGAAGTAATTCTTTACTATTAATTTACTTAAAATTTATTTTTATTTGTCATTTAGCATTTGAAAAGCTTGTTGATGTCTAATCTATTTCAACAAAAATATTACTTATAACTCTGTAACTACTATTTCACAGTGCAAAGGTAGGTCCTTGCCTAAAAACCACTTACTCAGTGACCATGGTGGTACAACAAGTTCTCGTACTTACTGCCGTTGCAGCAACCCCGGGTCATATGATTGCAATCCAAGTACTTGGCGAACATCTTGTAATTGCTATGTTGGAGCATCCCACAGTCACATAACCATCATCTGCCAACCTTCTTTGCCAGATTTCTACAAGCAAAGGCAATGAGGGAGCTGGCAGGAAATCACAAATCATAACCACGTGATGGTTGCATGGCATGGGATTCGCCTAATGACAGCAACTGAAAATGGCAGAATTTCTGTTAAAAGTGGTGCAGTCACCTGACATGGCACTTTACGACCATGTCACTTAGCAAGAGAAATTCTGGTCCCAATTACTGTCATTAAGGAAGGATTACTTGTATTCAGCACTGAACAAAACCTCCAGGATAATATATTTGCTATCTAGAAGTTAAGGTTTAAGTGGACCCTCATCTAAAGTATAAATTGTTTCTCATAAATTATTTAGCACAGGGGTCCCCAACCTCAGATCTGTGGACTGGCACCGGGCCTTGGCATGCCGGCAACTGGTCCGCACAAACAAGCAAAGCCCCATCCGTGGGATGCAGGCAGCACACAAATCACACACCCTCCGGTCCACGGAAGAACCTCTCTCCAAGGAACTGGTCCCTGGTGCCCAAAAGGTTGGGGACCTGTGATTTAGCATTTGTGAGAATGTTAAAAAACGCCATTTTCAGAGAAGCTTGCATGTTCATTTTGCCTGCTGACTACATCTCTGCATGAACTACTGTCCAAAGCAGTAGCTCGTGCAGAGGTACAAAGGGAAATCTCCTAAGAAAATTTGCATCAAAAGTCATTGGATAATCTAGTCACAAGGCTTGTAAAAACCTAGTGAAACCATCCCCTAGGGAGAAAAAACTTTATTTAGACTGTAGCATTACAAGAGCAATGAATTTTCAAATGATTGCCTGTGGGTAGATAGATTTTTACCTAATTTCTCAAAATGTGGTCAGAATTCATTTGTGATCCAAAATCTGAGAGACACTAACCTACAGAGTTTTGAGCTAACCAGAATCGCATCTGATTTTTCCCCCAATGTTTTGTTTAAGGTGAACAGTGATGTTATATATTCAAAAGCAATGAAGAATGGGTCTAAAGTGATTCAACATATTGACAAAACCCAGATTGGAAGTTTAATTGTGACTAAAGAAGTGGGTTCAAATAAAATGAAGAACATCACTGAGTATTACAAATTTCCAGAAGGTAATTATGTGGCAAATCTAAATAAAAAGCCATTCATTTATATAACATTGACACTACCTTTATATTTATTTCCTAGTTTCTTACAAAGTAGTTTGAAATCACCCAGAGTTCTATCCCACTGTAGCAGTCTCAAAAACAATGAAAACCATGAGCCAATCAGTTGACCTAAACTGCTGTGGAATAACCAAAATTCTCCATATTCTTACTCTGTACAAATGGCTAGTACTGCCCCAAAGATAATCCATGTTTTTCAGTATGTGCGTTTGTTTGCATTTTTCTGGTGGGGCTTGTAAATAAATAAATGAAAGAGTAGTTGCTATGACAAACAGTTATGTGATAGAAGGTGAGTTTTCAAAAAAGGCAAATAAAGACTACCAAGAGATCTCTTTCTTGTGTTTAAAAGTACCTGTGAGTTATGAAGAGGATATGTTAACATGAGACTTTTCGCAGTAGTTATGACCACAGCTGCATGTTTCTAGAGTACTTGGTTTTAGGAGAAGAGTGGAATGGAGAATGGAGATAAATTTTATAGAAAGCATTCAGAAGGGAGACAACATAAGCTGCCCAGATTTGCTGGATACGGGTGGCAAATACATACATACATACATACATACATACATACATACATACATACATACATACATACAGTCAGTCAGTGCTTTTTTGTAAAAGAAAAAGGTGCCGGAACTCACACATGTCATACAACCCACCTTGCCTACCCTACAAGGTTCCATCCAAAAAAGGTGCCGGAACTCCGTTCTGAGCGTTCTATGACAAAAAAAGCCCTGCATACAGTACATGCATTCATTCATTCATTCATTCAAACACAGAATTCTCAATCTGTACTGGAAGAGGAGTGGGAGTGTAAGGATTAGCTTCAGCCCAGGAGACAGGAAGTTGGGATTGCAAGAATTCCTATGAAGAGGAAAACAGGGAATGGAGAATCATAGCAATTAAAAGGAAAAGTACAGACTATGCTGAAGTGTTTAATGAAAATAAACAATTAGGAAAAAACCTCACTCATTCATGACTGGGTCCTATTCCAAAATGATACAAAACAGAATCACAAAACTATCCACAGAATTGTATCTCTTATTCTCTACTCTGACCTTTCTGAATGTTTAGTGTTTGTGATAATATATAAAGAAATAAAGAGGCTTCCAGTTAACAAGCTCCCATTTCATCCATGAAAAAATTACAGCTAAGAGCTTCATAAAAAAACATATTTAAAGTCACAGTTTGAAGTTGTTTTCTAAGCTGTTAATTACAGTTTCTTGGTTCATGTACAATTCTGATATATACTTTAATACTTGTTCACAAGCCCTGTTCACATCTTTTTGACTCTGTGCCATATACAATAATAATTCAGGCTATTCGTTATGTTTTCCTGTGCCATTCCCTAATTTCCAAATGGGGTATAAAGCAGCAATTCAAGCTATATTGAACATATTCACATATCATGCACTAACATCGTTTAGCACATCAGTAGACTGCCAAGTAGCTTTTGGATTTTAACTCCCAAATCACACATGAGATATGATCAGGGAATATGTAAGTTGAATTATGTTCCTGGTTTTTGCATGACACATACAAGCCAAAGCAAACCTTCCACTCACAAATTTTCATTTCACTTCTCTCCTGCTTCCAGTGTTGAGAATGTTAACTTTTAGTTCATCATTTATTTGGACCCAGCATTGGGACTGACAACTTTGTTAATTGCAAGAAACCACCTTTTAAAATTGGCTTCTTTTAAATTAGTCATTGGTGGGCTCTTTTTGTTATGCCAGAAGGCCCAATAAAATACTGAGGGGTGAGGAGAAGATTCTGATCTCAAGTATCCTTTGGCCTATTTCTGCTTGTAGACTGCAAATTAGATCATGATGTAGCAGAGAACATGCAAATCTCTAGGTATCAAGCCACGAATAAGCTGAATTTTAGCCTTGTTGTAAGTTAGAGGCTGATAATTTACATATTTATTGTGGCAGCCAATATCTATTTATTTTGCAGGCACAGAAGAAGAAAGACTGGCCCTGGAGACTGCCTTAATGTATGGTGTTAAAAAATCTGTAACCGAGGATATCTCATCTAATACGGAGGTTGACATGAATGTTGTTATAGAAGATGCAGTTCTTGGCAGTGATTTCAATGTCATAATTACTTTCCAAAACAAAACATCAAGACGCTACAATGTAAAAGCTTATATTTCTGGCAATGTTGTATTTTATACTGGAGTCCCAAAGACTGAATTCAAGAATGACAGTTTTGATGTGATCCTGGAACCCATGAAAGGTAAGACAATAATTGTCTCTTGACCTCTAATGCAACTTATTCAAATGTGGAGGCCAACTTGGCATTGTCTAGGAATGTTGGATTTCAGCTTCGATAATCCCTCATTATTTGACCATGCTGATTTAGCATTACGAGAATTGAAATCCAAAGATCAGGAGGGCAACAGATCGGATAAGATTAATGTAGCCCATCACTTCTTAAAGATACAATAAGAGGACAAGGATGTATTTATTCAAAATGTATTTTGCAGAATCTTTGCAGAAATTGACATTGCATAAAAAGCTTCCATAATTTACAAGAAAATATTTAATTAGTTGATTAAAATGGTTTAAGACTCTGAAAATAGTAGAAATAGAATTGCATAAAAGCTGGTAACAGGGGAAAAAATAGATTTCCTGATATTTTATTTAGTCTTGAGAAGAATATTCAAATGGTCTGAATCACTAGAAAAAGTTTTCTTGTAGCTCCTTATCTAATTTCAGAAAGCAGAAGGGAACTTATAAAAGGATGGCTTGAACTGAATGAAAACTCATATGAGATTTAGGGAAATGTAGATCGCTAACAATTCAATATCTTTTACTGTTTACCTTTGCAATGCAGTATTCTCATCCATTTTGCTTTTAAAACTCTGGAAAGAAAAGTGCAACTGTTTACTTTAATAGGTCTTTTTAATTTATACTGCTTTAAAAAAAACAGCTTCTGCTGATTTATATAGTTTTAAATTCCCCCTTAAGAAAACCCCGGTATGACTATTATTTTTTTATCATAGAACTTTCCTGCCATAATGGCGTCAGAAATGCAGTCTATTGTAGAGGCATTTCTCTCAAAGACATGAACTTTGTTTTCTAGATTTTAGAAAAGGAACGATCAGCAGATTTCATTCAGTTCTGGCATCTAGGCCATGACCCAGTCCAGCGTTTCACCCCCAAAAAGCTTTGCCATAAATTTGTTTTATGTCCATAATAGGGATGCAGTGATCTTTCAGATATTCGTAGCCTGGAGTTTTTGACTTTGTAGGCCAAACGTAATAGGACCGATTCCAAGCTCAAAGTGCTGTCTAGTATACAAAGCACTCATCTCTCTCAAAATCATCAACTGCTGTTGGCTGGTGTGCAGTAGCAGAAAAGAACAGATCTACACCAATTAAAAAAATGGAACCAAAATGCCCCTGGTTTTAAATTTCACACAGTGGCCTGACATAGCACCATTCTGGGGAATTTAATGAAATCTCAAAATGATGTAGCTTGTTGCTGTTGTTGTTGTTGTTAGCTGCGAAGTCGTGTCCGACTCATCGCGACCCTATGGACAACGTTCCTCCAGGCCTTCCTGTCTTCCACCATCTTCTGGAGTCCATTTAAGCTCACGCCTACTGCTTCAGTGACTCCATCCAGCCACCTCATTCTCTGTCGTCCCCTTCTTCTATTGCCCTCAATCTTTCCCAGCATTAGGCTCTTCTCCAGTGAGTCCTTCCTTCTCAAAGTATTTGAGTTTTAGCTTCAGGATCTGGCCTTCTAAAGAGCAGTCAGGATTGATCTCCTCTAGGACTGACCGGTTTGATCGCCTTGCAGTCCAAGGGACTCGCAGGAGTCTTCTCCAGCACCACAGTCCAAAGGCCTCGATTCTTTGGCGATGATGTAGCTACCAACTGCTTAATAGATTGGTTCAGAACTGGAAGAAGGCAAGGCTGGTTACCACCAATCATACTGTATATACAGTGTTAACTTTGATGGTGAGGTTTGAGAAGGGGCTTGAAAATACCTGATTATTCAATCAGATCTATGTACCAGTGCTTGGAATTATACTAATTATAAATTTAAAGCACACTAATTAGAAATTAAATAGGAGTCTGACTGATGGTCTTGTGAAGGTCCCATTTCACATTAAATATTTATTTGCACAGCGGAACACTTGAAAGCTGGAGACATCTCCCACATCTGCTCCATGTTTATTTAACCTATCGTGAAGGCTATGGTGTGTAACGTTCTTGGCTTGTTAGGTGTAATATTTTTTGGCAATCTAAAAATAAACACTACTGTACTGTGTAGAATTTTTTTGTATTGAAACTCATATCCACAGATGGACAAAAGTGTTTGACTGTATTTTAATTACACGCAGTGTGTATAGATATACTGAGAGGGGTTTTTGTAACTTTTAAAAAATAATTATATAGCAAAACCTATGCATGGCTTCAGATATATTTTACATGGGGTAGATAATGCAGGTATGATTATGAACAGGAGCTGTGTTTATGGAAAAATTATGGAAAATTGGGGCAAAATAGGTTTCCTTTTGGAATATGATTATATGATCCCCCAAAGCATGTGAAAAGGGTTTGTGTATGTGACAAAGTCTGTAGATGTGAATGTATCAGTATCTTCAAAGGGAAAATATTCTGAGTTAAAAAAAGATTCTTTGACACACGCTAATAATATTGCTATATTTGTTTTATCCAAGAACACGCCAATGAATATAACTAGGAGTCTTGTTTTGCCCTATTATTTAATCACTTTCCTCCTTGTAAACCAAAATTTGAAAACACCTCTTCTTCCAATGAACGTTTTTATTTATTTATTTTTCACATTTTTGAACTGCCATCTCCCTGAGAAGATTTCCTAGTACCCTGGCTTAAAAGTCACTTCTTGACACTAGCAGTTTCTCAGGAATAATTCATCAAGGTCTGCCTGTCCTAGCCGAGGGCAAGGCCACTGGTGGATGGGGCCCAAATCAAAATAGGATGTCTATACCTTCTTTCTTTTATCACTCATCTGCCATCTTCTGCTCTCTCTTTCCTTCTCATTATCTCCTTGCTTATGGATTGCTCAGAAAAGGAATATTCATTCTAAGTATAATATGAACTGATTTGGGGAGGTCTTTTGAAATTAAATCAACATACACTTGCCTATGATCAATCTTTGTCTTAAAATAAATAAGCCTTGCTGATTTTTATTATTATTTCATTTATGCCCTTCAGTTGGTGGCCTTGTAACCCATATCTAACTAAACTCAAATGAAGAAACATAAGTTATAAGCAATAAGAAGATCTGTGGTAATCAATCCTATCCTTTTCTTTATTTATTTTGTAATATATTTTATTGGGTTTTTTAAAAAAACACATCAATCACTTAATAATTGGTGAACAGTGTGTTGTCTGGGTTATATCTGTAAAACAATCATTAACAATAGATTTTTTTTATTGAAAAGTTTTTCAATTTTTAAATACAATGAACTCCCCCCTCCCCCTCCCCTCTCCCCAACCCTCCCCTCTCCTCCCCTCCCCCCTCCCCGACTTCCCAGAGCTGAATACAGGGTATAATAATACAAAGATAAACTAAAACATGCTAACAACAAAAATAAAACATTAAGTTCTATCGGACTTTAACTCATTAACAATAGATTTCTATACTCCATAATCCACATAATGGTTTTAGTTGATTTCTTCTTTTCCCAGATTATCCTCTTTTGCAAACATTGAGTTATTGTTTTGATAGATAACAATTAAATATTTTTTTTCAATATTCCTAAAAATAATAATCACATCAATATAATATTTCTTTTCTATCCAATCATTCTGGTTGCCTTATCATAGATCTTGTTACAGTCCTTACTTTAGTTTGCTTCTCCCACCAAATTCTAGGTATTCTTACTGGTTAAGATTTTCTCAAAAATTAATTACATTTAAAAATTTAACTCTATTTTTCCATATGAACCATCTCACACTTTTACATTTCTTAAGGAATAGATAAAACAATGGGGAAAAAAAGAAAAGAAAGCAAGAGTAAAGAAACAAAAAATAACGTACTACTTAAAATATATATCCCTCCTAAGCTAACATATATTTATTTCCTAAATTTCTTATTCTTTTTAACCATAATTAAAAATATGTTTAATCTTTAAACATTCCATTTAATATTTCTAGTCATCTACGTAGTCCTTTAACTCTCATTCAAAACATTTTTATCCATTATAATTTTCTTAAATTCAATCACATTTAAGTATCTAAAACATTTCCTTTATCTGAGTCATTTCAACTTTTATATTACTCATATCAAGAAAGAGAACAAAAAAAGGGGAAAAAGCATACTACATTATTTAGGGAATTCATCCCTCTTAGAATGACATATATATTCCAAAACTTTTCTATTTCTTTAACCGTATTCAAACAAAGGTTTCTTTTTTAAGTATTCTCTCTGGTAAGTCCAATCATCTATTTTCTTGGTTTCTACTTTAGTCTTTTTCCTTTGCCCAATATCTTTCTTAATCAATGTATTTTGCTGAATCAAAAAGTTTTTCCATATGTTCGTAAATGTTGCTGTAGATATAAATAGTAAATCAGGTGAAGTGTCTTTGTACGGGGCTTCTGCCTTTTCATGTTTGTTGAAAATGTTTTTCTCTTTCTCTCTCTCCGCTTTTCTTATCATTTCCTTTCTCTCTGAAGTTCCTGACATCTCTACAGTCCATTTTATCCAATCTGTTTTCTTGTCCTCAGATTTATTTTGTAGCCTTAAGGGATAAGTTGTTTTTTCGAATTCTTATGAATTTTTCCCCACTAGGATTAAATCATATTTCCTTGTTTTGTTAAGTTCCATCTTTAAGTCTCTATTCTCAATTCTATATCCATTTATCTGTTTTATCTGCTCCTTCTCTGTTGTTGTTTTCTGGGAATTTTTTTGTTGTAAAGTTAACTTAGAAATAGATTGATTTATATTTTATTTTGGATTTCTTTGGGGTTTAAAGTCATTGTTGTTTGAATTAGTTGCAGTATACTATATATCTCCTCCTGTGAAGTATTTGTTTTCTTGATATGTTCTTCCTAAATGTCTCTGATCCATGATGGCCAAGAATTTGAGTTTTTCTCTTCCTTTCTTTTCTCTGCAAATAGCTTTAGAGTCCCAATTAAATAGATATTTGTAATCCAAATAGTTCAAAAAAGATTTTTTTCCCTGAATTTTATAATTCTCTCTTTGTCTACAGCCCAGATTATTGTCTTTTTTTTGTCAAAGCTGTACTTTGTTGTTAAAACTTTGAGGGTCACAAACACAAATTAGCTTTTCCCAGGTTTTGCCAAGTCTTATATTAAAGTCATAGCTGTCATAGTCTTCATCCACCACTAGGTGTCAGCAAGTATTTGTTTTTCAATTTCCAAAATGAACAATTATCCTTAAAATGAGAGTCTTAACCATTCAAATTTTAGATTTATCCAAATTTAAGTTTTTAATTTCAGGTTTTATATTTATTTCACTTCCATATATTTTGATCCTCCATACAGATTAATTTGCTGCTTCCATTAGTATAAGGGTGGGGTGGAAATCCCCTTCTTTCCCTTTCAGAGGTATTTTGCTTCTTGGGGATCTTTTCCAGGAAATCAAATGTAGAATAGAAAAGAGAAGGTCAAATTTCTCACCCAGTTTCAATCACGCTGTTCACAGTTGTGCTGGTTAGTGCTTTTAGACTTCAGTTGGTAGTAGCTTGGAATGGTCAATGCAATACAGCCAGCCTTTCTCTTGTTGGGTTAGAAAGTTTTCCCCAAGTTGAACAGAATGGCCGCCACCATTCCAGAATCACTGGAGCACCCTTCTTTCTTTGTTGCATCTCTGGGGTGACTTAGACTCATTTAGGGTCCCAGGCAGAATGAAATTAGTCATGGGGTTGCGGAGAATCCAAAAGCCCACAACCAGTTGCTACCACGCAAAACCGGAAGTCCCTATCCTTTTAGAACACCTGTTCCAACTCTGAATTTTCCTAATGTCATCTGCTCATTGGATGTTAATTTATGGATTTAGAGGCAAAATCTAGAGCAGGGGTTCCCAATCCCTGGGCCATGGCCCACTACCAGGCCTTGAGCCATTTGAAACCAGTTTATGGAATTGGCGGGCGATCTCACAAGCGCACATCCCCACTTGCATGAGCAGTGGATAAGCACGTGTGCCCACACTCCATTGATGTGAACAGTGTGTGCACATGCCTGTCAGTCGTGCAAATAGAGTGGGACACTCATTTTGCTTGCTGCTCATGCCAAACCATCTCCTCTCCCCCCCCCGGTCCACAAAGCTGGAAAGGTTGGCAAACTCTGATCTAGAGGAAGAGAAGTCACTGGACTGATATGTTATATATAGTCTTCTTGTATGAATGCTATTTCAATCATTGTACAGATATAATGTGGACCTAGTGATAAATGTTTACACCATTAGTGTCAGGCTAATGGCCATCTCCATTGTACCTGCCTGGCCTATTCAATCTGGCAGGAATGATACACTCCAAATTTCTTTGATTAAATAAAGCCATCTATCAGTGTTCTGGAAGGGTGTCTTCTCTGTAGGAGCACCTCCCCTCTAGACAAAGGTCTCTCCCCCCCCAGATTCAGATGGTCCCCACCCTGTTGGACTTTGAAGATTTAGCTCTTCATGCAGGCATTTGGCGACAGAGAGTGACATCCCCCTGGACTGCATTTTTGTCTCTTTTTCCATCCCATCTGGTTCTCTTGTTATTCTTGCCATCTTTAATTCTTGTGTTTATTTATCTTACTATATTTTTCCTTGTTTTTAATTTTTTCACTTGTCCATTGGAAGTAAATGGCTCATACATGTAATTAATAACAACAATAATCCCTTCCTCTACAGATTGATCTTGTATGGCTCATACTGACTTTACTACTACTTTAATGGGACATACATCTACCATAAATTAGTACCAGGAAAATATTATTTTCTTCATGTTTTTAATGTTCAATCTGAGGAAAGAAAACTTGTTTGGATATATTATTTTGTAATATTCTTATGCTTATCTAGTTGCACAGTGGAAATGGTGCAGGTATGAATGTCCCTGTTTTTACTTGTACAATCTGCTCTCCTTCAGCTGCATCCTCTTTGGCTTCACATTCTTCAGCTAGAACCTAAAGAAGGAAGGAACTCTTACCATACAGCTTTCTCAGTTGTGGTATTACTATTGCAACTGAAGGGAATTCTACTCTTGAGAAATTTCTACTTATTCTGGAAGCATTTGGAAAAATTGTCCTATTTCTTTACGCACAAATTTGATGGAAAATTTTGAAAGTCAATTTATGCCACTTTTAAGAGAAGACTGTTTACAAGTGCAAATGTAATCTGAAATGTTTTCCTTACGTTCCCTTTTTGGAACTTTGAAATGGGATTCACCTGTCACCCAGCTCATTTATTTCTTTTCCAAGAAAGTCAACTGCTCCAGAGTTTTATTCAAGGTTAAGACTTACAGGCACTTTTTGTAATTCCTTTGCAGCTGAGGAGGCACATCAAACAGCTTTTGACTGTCTTAGAAATCTGGGTCAGATGGCTGCCTGCAAATATCAATAAGAAGGAATTCAAGAGTTCTGTTTTGATGTGGATGGAACAACAGGAGAAAAAAGCAGCACATTTTTATACAATAACCTCACAATACAGAGTTAGAACTTCACATGTAATACTGTCAAGATAAGAGATTAAGATTTGTACCTTCTGATGCTCCCCAGTTCAGTGTCTCAACACACTTCCCGTAGGCCTACAGAATTCAGCTTATCTTTAACAGGTTTCCCTGATTTCCAGTAAGTTTTCTAATAAGAGGTCAGAGCATACACAGTCTTATTGTGCTGAGATAACCCAGGAGTAAACACAGTAAAGCTATGGTCTATATTAAATGGTGGTTTATCTTACACTATCTACAATATCATACACCAGGAACAATATATATATATACACGTGTTAATTCAGCAGGCTTCAACACACAGCAGTTACAGCAGGAAACAGAAGAGAGAGAACACAGCAACAGAGCCTTCCTTTTCATATAAAGGCTCTTAAAGAGACACAGACCCTGCTGAGTCATTCCCAACATTGCATCCTATATCTTACATTACATCCGCTGGTTAGCTTTTAAATCATTACCAGTACGATTCTAAATACTATAATACTTTAGGCTTTATGCTACAGCTTTTATGTATTCCTCCTCTGAATAATCATTCCACCAAGTTTTGGA
Source organism: Vipera ursinii (assembly GCF_947247035.1). NCBI lineage: Eukaryota > Metazoa > Chordata > Lepidosauria > Squamata > Viperidae > Vipera > Vipera ursinii. The sequence goes on along the minus strand of NC_139516.1, from coordinate 143,794,645 downwards.
ATTTTTTTGTTGCACAGTTGGAAGGAGTTCAGGAGACAGCAAAAAGATTGCTTGGGGAGGTGTTTGCAGGAGTTGGGTCCCAACCCCCAATACATGTTGACCCAGAAGTACAGTAAAGCCCATTCAGTTCAGGAGGGGGTGGTGTTATCATCCCAGCTAAATAAATATGAGAAATCACTCTTATTTATTCAATTTGTAATATAGATTTTAAAAAATCTTTGGCCAGATAGACTTTTGGTCCACACCTTATTTCTTACCTCTAAAAAGAGCCCACTTCCTGGCCTAAACCAGAATAGTCCATAACATTTTGATGCCTGTTAGCAAAACAATTCCCAGTCTAACTGAGTGACATTTCATGCAACAACATCTACTGGTTATGGCAGATGCTCAGGGCATGTTCAATAAACAGTGGTTGAAACAAAGTATGGGACAGAGGAATATGCAAAACCAAAAAGTTTTTGAATCCTTGGTTGTTTTATAGGAAGGAAAGATATATTCCATCCATTTAGCCCTTCAGGTGTAGCTGAAATGTAACTTGCAGCAAGCACAGTTACCATACTTAACAGCAATGCTGTTAGATATTGTACCTGATTAACACCGGATTGTCCCCAAGCTTCTTATTTCTACAAACCATAGTCTGACTGTAGACTGTAGAGACTAATGGACAAATCACAAACGAGGGATATCAGATCTGGCCTGCAAAAATCCAGATTGGCCTCAGATGCCTTATCTCCAAGATGCCCTGCCATAACTTTTAACTTGTCAGTTTATGGTTCAGTATATCATATAAACATGGGAAAATGGGCTGGATAAATAAGTCATGGTAAACCGTAGATAAGGTGAAATGCAGATATAGGACAGGAGTAGAATCAGGCTCTGCTTTTTATTACAAGAGAGGATCAAAATGCTCTGAGGGGACTGAAATATTTTGGAGAGCCCTGTAGCACCTTTTTTTTCACCCTTTGCTGGAACAAGCACTGCTCTTTGAGAACATTGGTACTCTTAAATGCCCTTCTGAGATTGCTTTTAAATATCAGATTTCTCCAGGTGATCTCAGTAGCTTCAAGAAAGATTTATTAGCAAGCTATTTTCCAAATTTCAAAAGAACAAATACAAGAATCTCTCTCTCTTCCCCCCTCCCCTCTCTCATACACACACAATATTAGTGGCTCAATGCAAGACAAATTTGTCTTTGCAAGAAAAGTGGCTTTTATTGTACCTAGCAGCCTTCCTTTTTCTGCCATGTCCTCATGATGCTGCATGAATGAATGAAACACATAAGGAATCTTGTAACTGTTTCAGCTTTAAAGTAGTAATTCCTTTTTATTCCAACTCTGTCGAAGGATAGCCTCCAAATGTTGTACACTTCCCAAATCACTGTGTATGAGTTGGGTGGCTATATAAATTTGTTTAGTAAATAAATGTAAATAAATGTTGCAGTGTATGCTAGGCTGGCATACACGTGTAGCAGCCGCATCAGGAAGCGCGGACCTGGACAGCTCCGTGCAGGAACTACGTTCGGCGGGAAAGCCGGATTTAAAGGGATTGGCCGCCTGGCCGGCGGGAAACCAGGGTTCAAACCTATTGGTCAGGCATTCACCTGGGCAGGTATAAAGTATGCCCAGGTAACCGTTGCCTGGCAGTTCAGACCACGCTACCACCAATAAAGATTATACACACACCTACGCCTGCGTCTCATCGATCCGCGAACCCGACTTAACAAATGTACAGAAGCAGTTAGATTTTGTTCTCACGAAGAAAACATGTGATTTGCATTAACTAGGATTGGAAACAAAGGCTGGATTGGGATTGGCTGAAGGAATTTTGTCTGCCAAGCAAAGGATGTGTGGAAAACAGTGTAACGGTAAAGGGAAAAGATCCAAAGTAGTTCTTTAATGAAATATTTCCTATTTCAGGTATTCTACTTTTGCTAGTAGCAGCAGTTTAAGGTAAACGCTGTTGGTTTTGTGGGTGGAAGTGAACCAGATACAGGTCTGGCCATTCTGTTCAATCAAAGCAGGGAAAGGAAACTACAGCTATGTTTGTTTGCATATTGAAAAACACTGGGCTCTTCTTCAAGCAACACCTTTACTGCATCTGATGTAATCTGGAGTATATACCACAAATGGGCACTGGGAATAATCACTGGCAACTACAGTATAGCTACACAGACTTCAGTGGCGTTTCTCTGTTTGTTCCTCCTGTCAGGTGAAGTTCTTGTGGTGCCCATCGAGTCAAGTGATTACATGAGCGAGTTGGTGGAACAAGCTTCCCTGCATTTTTTCATCACAGCCCGTGTCAACGAACTGCAAAAGATCCTGGCCCAGCAGAAGACCGTTTCGCTGAAAATCCCTCAATTGTTCCTCAAGGTCAGTTTCGAAGCAGCAGCGAGTAAAGAGATAAGAAGACGTGGGCTGGCCATATTCTGCTTCTTGGTGTAGCCCAGGCGTAGGCAACCTTGGCTCTTTTAGGACTCGTGAACCTCAACTCCCAGAATTCCTGAGACAGTATGGGAATTCTGGGAGTTGAAGTCCACGAGACATAAAAGAGCCAAGGTTGGCTACCCCTGGTCTAGCCAAATCTAGCTAAGGGTATGATGTTTTGGGTCTTGTCTGTGTGGAGGTGGGGAGACTGAGACGAGAGATGAAAGCCCAAGTTAGGGATATTGCAGAAATTTGTCAGAGCTTGGTTTAGGAACAGACCTTGAGATGGCTGAAAACAGCAGGCAAATCCTCCCAACTTCTCACAGAGCTCAGATGCAAATCCAAGCACTGTCCTGGGTCTCCCATCAATTTCCTTCTGTCCCCACCAAAATATTTCTTCAGCTCTAGTCTTCAAGATTTCCCCACACCCCCGTTCTTGTCTCCATGCCTTGGCAAGCATAAAGGACCATGTCCTGGGCTATTTCCCCAGTTTAATTGTTCTCCTCAAAGCTGTCTTAGTTGCCAGTGGACAACATGGATATGAACTGGAAATGTAATCTATACAGTGGTCCTCAACTTACGACCACAGTTTGGAGTTGGGTATCATCAGTATGCTGATGATACCCAACTTTTCTTTTCGACCCCAAACCACCCCAGTGATGCCCTCGCCGTGATGTCCCGTTGCCTGGAGGCGGTTCGGGTCTGGATGGGGAGGAACAGACTTCAACTCAACCCTGACAAGACTGAGTGGCTGTGCATTCCGGCATCCCGGGACATTCAAAATGTTCCATCTCTTTCTATGGGGGGTGAGCTCTTACCCCCCGTGGATAGGGCTCGCAACTTGGGAGTCCTCCTAGATTCACGGCTTACCCTGGAAGATCATATAGTGGCCGTGACTAGGGGGGCTTTTGCCCAGGTTCGCCTGGTGCGCCAGTTGCGGCCCTATCTGAACCGGGATGCCCTGTGTACGGTCACTCATGCGCTCGTGACCTCTCGCCTTGATTACTGTAATGCTCTCTACATGGGGCTTCCCTTGAAGACCACTCGGAGGCTCCAACTGGTACAGAATGCGGCCGCGAGAGTTGTCTTGGGAGTTTCCCGGTACTCCCATGTTACACCTTTGCTCCGCGAGCTGCATTGGTTACCAGTTGTCTTTCGGGTGAGGTTCAAGGTGTTGGTTACGATCTTTAAGGCCCTACATGGCATGGGTCCGGGATACCTCAGGGACCACCTGCTGCTGGCATCGACTCCCCTCCGCCCTGTGCGTTCCCACAGAGAAGGCCTCCTCAGGGTGCTGCCAGTCAGGGAATGTCGACTGGTGGCCCCCAGGGGGAGGGCCTTCTCTGTGGGTGCTCCGGCATTATGGAATCAACTGCCGGTGGAGCTCCGGATGGCACCAGACCTCCGAACTTTCCGTCGGGGCCTGAAGACCCACCTGTTCGAATTAGCTGGTCTGGCCTGATGGGGGATTATGGGTTTTTAATTGTTTTTAAAATTTGTATTACTGTTTTTAATTGGGCATGGGTTTAATCCTTTTTTAATTTTTGTATTGTCTTTCTTTTTATATATGCCCTGTGAACCGCCCTGAGTCCCTACCAAGGAGAAGGGCGGTATATAAATCAAATAAACTATAACTATAAACTATAAGCCCAAAATTTCTGTTGCTAAGCCTGGCATTTGTTAAATGAGTTTTGCCCTGTTTTATGACCTGTCTTGCCACATTCGTTATAAGTGAGTCACTTCATTTGTTAAGTGAATCTGTCTTCCCTATTGACTTTGCTTGTCAGAAGGTTGCAAAAGGTGATCACATGATCCCAGGACACTGCATTATAAAGGTGTGAGTCAGTTGCCGAGGGTCTGAATTTTGGTCATGGGGATGCTGCAACAGTCATAAGTGGGAAAAACAGTCACATCACTTTTTTTAGGGCCATTGTAACTTTGAGCAGTCACTAAACAAACAATTTTAAGTCCAGGACTACCTGTAGGATGCATAATATCTCAGTATTTTTCTCTGCCGAAATAAAAGTGGTACTAGTAGAGAAATGGTGTCAAGAGCAGGTGTCCCCAAAAAAAATAATCTTTTCACGGCCTCATTTCCCCCAAAATGCAGAGTGACTGCTAATTAGTTAGAAAAGAGAGAGGAGAAGCCACAGGCTTCTCACATCATGAGAAACCTGAGTGACTTCAGATACACATTTGACAGCATTAACACAGAAATAGTAATCATAGATACAGACATGTCTTTCCAAGCACTTGTAGCATACACAACGTAGCTGATTTCTACCATTAGGCAAAATTAAGTGGCCACCTAAGGCAGCAGGATTTTGGCATTACAAAAAGGTAGTAAATTGTTTATTAATGTAGCATTTTACTTTTACAGCCACGGAGAGAGAGAGAGCAGTATGTTTTCTTCCATTGCCAAAATAACTTGTTTGTTCTTCTGCCACACAGCAAAGGATCCTGGGAGGAGGTGGGTGGGTAGGCTGGCAGGTATTGTTTACTGCTGTGCCTCGGGCACCGAAATCTCATAGGCTGGCACACATGCGCACAAATGTGCACCAAATCTCCCTGTGGTTCTGTCAATAAAGCTGGTTTTCTTTCCTAGGAAAATACACGAATGTTTCCATTTCTTCACACCCTTTTCCTCTTATATGAATGTTGTCTAAGCCAGGAGTACCCTCATTTGGTTTGCAGAACCTTTGGCAAAGCAAGGGCTGATAGCAGATTTTTGGAAAACCACCAGTTAACAGCCAAGAGGCTGCCAGTCTTTGTCTGCTTTGTGGGTTGACTGAACATGTTTGGCTGATGTGGAAAACTCTCTTCAGATATTGGTTGTAATAAATGCACAGGGTTGGGAGGGCATCAATCTGCATCTAACCCTTTTAAAGTATATAAAAGTTCTTTAGTTAGATAAGGTAAAGGTAAATGTTCCCCCGCACATGCGTGCTAGTCGTTTCCGACTCTAGGGGCCGGTGCTCATCTCCATTTCAAAGCCGAAAAGCCAGCGCTTGTCCGAGGACGTCTCCGTGGTCATGTGGCCGGCATGACTAAACGCCAAAGGCGCACGGAACGCTGTTACCTTCCCACCGTAGTGGTCCCTACTTTTCTACTTGCATTTTTACGTGCTTTCGAACTGCTAGGTTGGCAGAAGCTGGGACGAGTAACAGGCGCTCACTCTGTTACGCGGCACTCGGGATTTGACCCGCCAAACTGCCGACCTTCTGATCGACAAACTCAGCATCCTAACCCACTGAGCCACCACGTCCCTCTTTAGTTAGATAACACACACTTTATATTAGGAAAAAGATGAACTATCCTTTAATACCTTCATTTAACATTGTTAAGCTAAGGGAGAGTGAATGGCCTAAATTTCATTGCTCAAATGGCTCAGATCTTAAACCAAGGGGTCATCTCAAATGCTGCAAATATTTTTAGTACCTTCTATTACCAGAACCAGAGATTGAAATTCTAAGACAGTAGAAAACCTGAATTAGAGTAGGTCTCCTTAATCTGTCCATTTGTCAAATGTGAAACTGCCACATTTCTTAAATTTCCTAAATAGGAATAATTCTAGTACTTGTACATCACTATCTTAATAATAATAATAATAATATAAAGTTGGAAGGGACCTTGGAGGTCATCTAGTCCAACCCCCTGCTCAGGCAGGAAACCCTATACCATTTCAGGCAAATGGCTGTCCAGTCTCTTCTTAAAAACCTCCAGTGTTGGAGCATTCACCGCTTCTGGAGGCAGGTTGTTCCACTGGTTAATTGTTCTAACTGTCAGGAAGACTACATCTTGATGTAGTTGTGGGGCTTGCATGCTCTGAGGAGGATGAGAGCTATTCCAGAGGTGCAACAGAAGAGACAGACCAAGGGTTTCAACAGAAGAGACAGACCAAGAGCGTTTCTCCCATAAACAACGTGGTGAAATGTAATTTACAGAAACCCACCCCAGATCAGTTATCACCCAGATTAATCAGGGTCAGTCTATGGATACCAAAAAAAAAAAAAAACAAAACCCACACACAAACACAAAAAGTGCACTACCAAAATGGAAGAGGAGGATGGAAAATAAGATCAGCATGTTAAGATCAGATGCAAGCAAGCTCGAAAAGATTTGGGTGGGGCAGGGTGGGGTGGGGAAGAGGCTGAAGAATAAGAAGACCAAAGAATATCTGATCAAGAAATATCACTTGGGGAAAAAGGAAAATCAAGGAAGCACTGGAAATAATAAAAAAGCAAATCACAGATATAGCCAAGGAGATCAGCAATAGAAAACTTCAAATTGCACACTTATGGACAAAATCTCCAATTTCAGAGAAATCAGAAAGATTTCTACCATTCCATCAATAGAGACTTAGATCTGTCCATGCATGACAAAGAAGAAGCAATGCTGTTCTGGGTACAGTTATAGGACAACCCAAAGAAATACAATAACAACAGATAAAGGAGATGGATAAGAATAAAGATGAAGGTGAAATGTAAGAACTTGGAATGAAAGAAATGATGGAGAAAAAAGCAAGAAAGATCAAGATTTGGTTAACAGCAGATGAAGATGAACTGTGTGGTTTCTTTGTTGAAACATCTGACTGGTCCATACCCACTTGTTGTCAGGAGTTTAACAACATACTATAAGGGAGTGAAATTGAATATTGGTTAATGTCTGGCAAAATTTACTTGATAATGAAAGATTTAATGCAGGGGTCTTCAAATTGGGCCCTTTTATGACTTGTGGACTTCAACTCCCAGAATTCTTCAGCCAGGCAGGCTGGCTGAGGAATTCTGGGAGTTGAAGTCCACAAGTCATAAAAGGGCCAAGTTTGAAGACCCCTGATCTAACAAAAAGGACAGCATCAGGCAACTACGGGTCAATTACCTCCTTACTAACAGCTTTTAAATTGCTAACTGGTGTAGTAGTTGAAAGAATCTCATTGAAAACAAGCTCTTTCCATCTGAGCAGAAAAGAAACTGCTCAAACTGCAGAGGAACAAAAGATCAAATCCTAACTGACAAGATGATTCTGGAAAACTGCAAGAAAAGGAAGACCAACTTGAATGTATTGTGGATCAATTACAGGAAGGCATTTGACTCCCTGCCATATGACTGGATCATCAAGTGCCTAGTAATAACAGAAGTCAGTAGAAACATCAGAAGCTTTGTGGAAAGATCAATGGCACCATGAAAGACACAGCTGATGGTCAATGTTGATAGTCTGGGAGAGGTTAACATTAAGAGAGGAATCTTTCAAAGAGACTCATCCTCACCACTAGTGTTTGTCATTGCACTGATTTCTCTGTCAACAACACTAAACTAGATAGGCCATGGCTAGCAAACATCAAAAACATCTATCCCACTTTTTTCTACATGAAAGATCTGAAGGTGTATTGAAAATACCATCTAAAATAGAATTGCTGCTCAACATTGTCTACACATGCAGCCAAGATATTGCAGTGCACTGGACAAATATGCCACCCTCACCATCAATAGGGGAAAAATAGTGAAAACTGAAAAAATCAAGATGCCATATGGAAATAACATCAAGAATCTGGATGACGATGATCACTGCAAACACCTGGGCATCCTTCATAAAGTCAAGAAGAAAGTTAGCAGTGAATGCATCAGAAGAGTGAAGAAAAGAGTGAAGTCCAAACTCAATGGCAGAATTACCGTCAAGGCAATTTAAGACCTGAGCAGTTCCAATCATTAGATGTAAATCTGGAATAGTAGACTGGGCTCAAGCTGAAGTAGAAACCCTAGATAGGAAGACCAGAAAAATAATGGCAATGAATTATGCCAACACGGCAGTGCTGACAGATTCTATTTACCAAGGAGCAAGCCCTCATGGTATATACTTGCTTCTTTGCACCTTCTTCATTGTCCTTCAGATATTCTTCCAATGCTCTTTTTCCTTCTTCAACTGTTTGGTGTACTTGCAACATTCTATGCATTCTGTGTGGACATCCATGACGATAATAATAAATGTGCCTTTATTAAGATGCAACATAAGACAAAAATCCTTCACAATAATTACTGTACAAATAAATAAAATTAGTTCAGAATGTAACAGCAACCGAGTAAGCAAATATTAGTTACACTAAAACAACCAACATATAGCAATATATTTATAAATAATGCTCTAGGATAGGACCAAGTATACATTCATTCATAATATATCCTATATGCAGGTCGTCCTCGACTTACAACAGTTCATTTAGTGACCTTCAAAGTTACAATGGCACTGAAAAAAGTGACTTATGACTGTTTTTCACACTTATGAGCATTGCAGCATCCCCATGGTCACCTGATCAAAATTCGGATGCTTGGCAACTGACTCATATTTATGACGGTTGCAGTGTCCCGGAGTTATGTGATCACCTTTTGCAGCTTTCTTATCGGCAAAGTCAATGAGAATCCAGATTCATTTAACAACCATGTTACTAGCTTAATAACTGCAGTGATTCACTTAACAACTGTGGCAAGAAAAGTCGTAAAATGGGGCAAAATTTACTTAACAAATGTTTCATTTAGCAGCAGAAATTTTGGGCTCAGTTGTGGTCATAAGCTGAGGACTGCCTGCATTTAAAGTGCATCTCTAGAAGGCTGAATTAGCATTTTCAGTTAGGGCTATAATGGGCATAATTGATAAACTGCTACAGAGGGCAAACTTGAGAATTAAATGAATTGTCAGAAGAGTCCTGGGATCTTCAGAATTCAAATGAGAAAAAAGGATGATTGAAATACTTACCTAGATTTACCAAAACACTATAGCAATGTAACTGTGAATAGCAAAAACAGAAACTTGCCAAAGATTGATGCAGAAATGTCAGTTTGAAAAGTTCTCTAATCAAATCAAGTGCAAAGTTTGTTTTGCAGGATTTCGCCCCCCCCCAGCCCCAGCATTCCTGTATTTAATTAGCCTGGACAAATGTTTATCAGCAGTGTCTTCAAATAATATTACATCTTTTCCGAGCATTCCTCTGAGGAAGCCAATAAATCATATAATATTGCTGTGAGCTCTTGTCTTCAATAACCACATTTTAAAAATGCATAATCCTTTCAATTCTTTGCCAAAACTGAGCAGCATATTCCAACTTGCCTGGATTAAATTGCCTAAATTGCTTAGGCCTATCTTCCTATTTTGAAGCAAGAATATTAAAGAGTTGGCTGGACCCAGAGCTGCTGTTTCTGTGTCATGTTCTTAATAGGACAAAAGTGTTAGGATTGACAGTTTGTCAGTGATTCTTTTGCCATGTCACCAGAATTATCCATGCCTGCAAAATTTATTGGCTGCCGTCATAATGCCAACTTTGTCTAACTTAGGGATAGGCAACCTTGGCTCTTTTATGACTCATGGACTTTAACTCCCAGAATTCCTGAGCCAGCCATGCTGAGAGTTTCCAAGCTGAGCCAAGCTGGCTCAGGAATTCTGGGAATTGAAGTTATAAAAGAGCCAAGCTTGCCTACCCCTGGTCTAACAGATAGTCGTAGGTCTTCTCCTGTCTTTCCTTATCATGCAGATGAATCTGTTTCTCCACCCAGAAACTTACCCATTATCAGCACAATTCAAAATGGAAGGCAATTATATACTGTGATAGCATATCCATAGAGTAAGTTTTCTGTGCCTGTCATTCAATCATTCTTCTCTCCATGCCTTTCAGAACAGATATGAGTGTCCAATTAACTTCTAACAATTTTTTGTGCTGCATTTTCAGGAGACATATAGATGTTTCATGAGGAAAGGAGAAAGTAAATGGCTAGCAAGTATTTTACTTCCGTAGGGAAAGACCCTTCCATATTCAGATGCAATAGGAGAAAGACCTGTAGGAGAACTGGAAGGGCAATCATTATTTGATCATCTTGGAAAAGAGCAAAAACAATTATCAGCTGGCCATCTTTGTCAGGAGTCATGTTAATCAGGGGTCTTCAAACTTGGCCCTTTTATGACTTGTGGACTTCAACTCCCAGAATTCCTCAGCCAGGCACACTGGCTGAGGAATTCTGGGAGTTGAAGTCCTCAAGTCATAAAAGGGCCCAGTTTGAAGACCCCTGATCTTAATTTATGAGCATTTATGAGTATTAGGATAACAAGACCTATTATAAAGTAATCTGGTGATATTTAATGGATTTGTTATAAGACATGAATGACTGGTCTCTGGCAATATCTCTGCTGGATTTTTCTTTTAAATTCTGGCAAGTTTAGACAGTTTATTAAAACACAAAAACACAACTGTGTTGTGGAATGGTTGGGTAATTCTGTTTTATTGGAATTCTGCTTCCTACTTCAGAAGGAAACCGTTGGTGGTCATGCACCATATCTTGCCTGCATATGTCTAGCAGTTGGAGAGCTCATCTGTGTTTTTAGATAAGATAAGATAAGATAACCTTTACTGTCATTTTATTTTTACTGTGGGCACAACGCCACACATCAAAAATGAAATTTAGTTGCCCGCTCTCAAAGTGAAACACATACATGATACATACTAAACATACTATATATAACATATTTATAGACCCACACCCCTACATATACATAACGAATAAATATTAAATACTGTCCATCTTGAATATATAATGGAAGGAGAAAACTTGAGAGTTCACAAGGTGAGTTGTGGGGGGGGGGCACGAAGGGAGTCTCAGTCAATCTCAATGTATACATGGTTGTACTTTGACAGTAAAGGTTCATTCATTCAATGCTGTATGGAATGAAACTATGGCTGAATCTGGATGTTTGGACAAACATGTAATTGCTGTCTTAGAGCAGAATGTGCTTGAACACATATACACGGTACTGATTATTTCTGCTCACTCTCTCCAGCTTTCAGAAAAGGGAAACTGTCATTCTGTGGCTTTTAATTTCATCCAGAAATACATTCATGGAGGGATGGTTAGATGGATGGTTAGGCTCTTACTTTTTATGATACCTACGTCAGTTACTGTGTTAGAAGACTGATGAATCTGAAGATTGGCTATCTCTATTCAGTGTACCTCATAGTATTTTCCATGACTTTCTCTGGTTTAACAGTAAAGTTTAATATCCACCCCTGCAGCATTTTAATTATACCGAATACCGAATTCTTGATTGTGTTGCTTTTTCTTCCCCTCTTGATGTTTCTGCTCAAATTTAATTGGGAAAGGGATCCATTATTTTATCTCTGTGATAACCATAATATGCTATCAGTTCTTCATCGCAATTAAGCCAACCTAACCATTTCTTATCCTTTAAACAAAAAAAATGGGAAATTAAATCGTGGTAGTGGTGGAATAAAAAAAGTTATTTTCGTCAATATGTTTTTGAGTATATAATAAACTTAACAAAACTCTAAGCAACAGGCCTAGTATCAAAGTGAGGAACCTAATGTGCAGATACCAGGTGCTTCCCCAATCCTGATTTAATTTTATTAGCCCCAATAATTATCATCACATCCTGGCATGGAGGATGAGGAAAAGGAATAAATATTTCCATTTTGCCTGTAGCAAACCATCTGATCTCTAAATTGTGCAAACGTTGACTGTAGGTATTCAAACCATAATTTGAAGTAAGTTTACTTCTTCACATTTGATCAGATTGGTCAGTCTGAAATAGACATTAAAATTTCTGTACTTTTGTGGCCACACCAGAGGAATGATAAGTGAGATATATAAGTCAGAAAGAGGCTTGGTTCATTGTTCCAATGCTGAATCACTTCTGAGTGAAATTTGATCATCAGTCTCTCTAGGCTTAATAACCAAAGCTATTTGTCAGGAACTTGGGTGAAAATTTATCTGGCACAGATTGCCTTCTGAGAAGTCGGTGATTAGCAAGATATTTCAGATTCAAAGTGTCTAAGCTAAAGTACCTCATTTTGAATAGAAAACAGTTGCTTTGAGAGCCAGTTTGGTGTAGTGGCTATGATGCTGATCTAGAAACTGGAAGTCTATGAATTCATGCTCTTTGGTGTGAAAATCAGTTGGGTGAATCTAAGCAATTTTCTCTTGGGCCTACACCTCACAGGATTGTTGTTGTGAAGAAAATAGGAGGCAGGACAATTAGCATTTTTAGGCACCCCTGAGCTGACCAAAATTAAATGTGAGATAACAAAAGCTAATAATGAATGAATTAAAAAACACTTTCATAATCCAATCAGCTGTTTTATCATGTTTCTTGAGTTCAGAATTCCTAATTGATAGGATAGCCCATTTTAAATTGTGGAAAACCAGGCAATATGACCTTGAAACAATTGTAGTTTGAAAAGTTTTGCCTACCACCCCTCGAATTCCTTTTTGAAATGAGACCTGCAAGAGAGAAACAGAGATTTAATGTAATTCATTCAACTTAATAAATAAGACTGATTTAGTTCATTCTTGTAAAGGAAATGTAGCCTATCCTTAAAGCCTCCATTAATTATCATGATTTTTGAAATTGACAACTGTGGACTATGCAACACTGCAAAATTCATTTGGAGTGTGCAAAGATTTACTGTTTATACCCACTTTCTGCAACGTTCCTATAACAATGTTTTTCAAACCTAGCAACTTTAAGACAACTGCATGTGGTCTGGGGAATTATTGGAGTTAAACTTAAAGTTACAGAGTTTGAAAAAACACTGATCTACGAGGTGATGGAATACTTCTCTCCTAACTGCACATACTAACTGGCTGCTGTTGTTTTAATCTTCTCAGTAAGCATTTTCCTTATCTGTTTTCAATTGCTATGGCTGTAACAGCTCCTTTCCAAAAGTGTGGGACCTGTAAGTTTCCATAGTGTAATTGCCACTCACGCTTTGGGTTTTGTTTGTGATGGGCACAGGACTTACCCGTACTGGCAGGCCTTCTTAAACAATTCCTCTCAACAGTATTGCCATGCCTTCAAATATTACTCAATAAACACCTCTCCAAAGGTGTGAATGACTTCCAATCAGGCTACCATCAAATGTGTCAGCTAAACACAGTCCCCACTACCACTATAGTGTGCCTGTAACATTTGGGGGCTTCAGCATCATTACCTGGCTTTGGTCATGTCCACATTCCATGGCCAAAGATACCTAACTAACCACATTTAAGGGACATGTGCTCCAGATGTAATTTCTGTCTCATTGCCAACCTTCTACCAAGGCATTCTATGCATGCCTTCATGTCCTGCTAACGTTCCATGAAGGCCTCCATTATCTGTTTTTAGAGGACATGGCCTTCTGATGCAGGCGTTGTTGAACTTCTAGTCCACTGCAGTGTTTTTTCTTAAATACACGCTTGCTATAATTGATGGGGCTCAGTCTGCAACAGCGGCAATCCAACCAATTCTGCAGATGAAACTGACAGCTGGGACACCAACAATTTCTACCTTTGTATGACAGCCAAGGTATCCTGTTAGACTGTTGTTTCTATTAGTAATTCAATCCATATCATTTTGTTACCATTCCCTCCCATGGATCAGAAGGCATCCTCAATTCTGTACTAAACAGGACTATGTTGACTCCTGTACATATGGGTCACTTTCACTATGAATATATGAGTCCTATTATCCTTATATCACCATCAAGGTATCACATCATTTCTTTATTTCTTATCCAGGGTCTAGATGTGGACCTTGTGCATCATTTTGTGAAGCATATGACTTCAACTACCAGGTTATGCTTTGAGCTGACCAGGAGCTACAGCTAGTAGCTTTGCAAGGTTATTCTACAAGATAAGTGGCTTTATTTTTTAGAACTTTAACAACCAGTAACTACTGAAGTCCAAAAACAGCCTTCTCTTTCTCAAGTGATCATTTTCACCAAGACCATAAGGGTTTCCTATACTTCTAATTTAATGGGGCCATTAGGACAGAAAGTTACTTTTAATCTAAAGTGATTATGTGGGTAATAACAGCAAAATATTATCAGCATTCTTTCTGATAAAAGAAATGCATATGTGAATAATTTATGCCCCAGTTGGAAAGACTAAGGGAACTACAATTCCCAGCATCCCTCACTACTATCTGGTTCTACTATAATAGAAACATTTGAAGAGTTGCTGTTTCCCATCCATTTATGCAGTCAATACATTCATATGCTGATGTTCATCAAGAAATGTTTGTCGTATGTGTATCACAACCCTGATTTGCATCTTAATGAACTATCTAGATGCGTCTTTGTAGACCTGTATTTCTGTCCAGAGACACAGATCTGGGTGAGACTAATTCATTAATTGGATCATGGTGAAGATATTCCCCTGACTACAGAAATGTTTTAAAAACAGAAGCTGAAAGTACAGTCTATTTATAGTCATAAGCATCTTAAAGTGGTACTCAACATTTCTCCAAGTGATAGAGTTGATGTGACTTCTGTTTCTTTGAAATGGTATAATTCTGTAATATCTATTTGTTAAAAGTACACAAGCAGAGAATACTGTAGGAAAACAGATCTCCTGTGTCTAATTTTTGGCAAGCAGTGTTTATAACCCTCTTTCCCCCAAGCCCTAAACCTCCTTTTGTGTAGTTAAATTTCTCAGCATTTTGCATAGTAATTCACACTCCATTGTCTTTGTGGCAGAAAGCTCTCTCAAACTGTATTTTGTCCGTATGTAATTATAGAGATGATATTCATTTATTTCTATTCTTATACACTGCCTTTCAGGAACCAGCCCTCTTGAGATGACTCACAATATTTGAAAAAACATAAGCAGTCATTATAACATATTGTGAAGTGTAAAACCATAATTTATAAAGCATAAAAAACATAACAGCAGCCATTAAGCAATATAAAAGGGAACAAGCAGCAAAGCATAAAAATTTCAAACAGCAGCAGTTAAATTCAGAACAACTTAAATGCCAATTAAAAGAAAGTTGGAACAAAGAGCCTTCGGGGGCCTAGAAATATAGTTCTACTTTAGAAGGATATTTCACCGACTTAGAAAGGTACACCTCTAATTGCCCACCTTGTCTAATACCCTACAAGAAAGGCCTTAAAGCCAGTCTTAGCACCACAACAAAATTTTGGATCCTAAATCTTTGAAATAGGCAGCTTATGTTGTACCTCATCCCATAACTATGAGTTGCACTCTGTAGAGTGGGAGCTTTCAAATATCTTTCAAAGATAGACAGCCACAGAGCACATTACTGCAAAGAACTAGTTTTGATGTAACTAGACTTTATATGGGGCAGTCGTATAAAGGCATGTTAGCAAGAGAAGAGTGGAAAACTAGTTTAATATAGCAGATAAAGGCACCAGGGCTAGAATCTGGTGCATTCTACTCCTGCCTTAGACATAAGGCCAACTGGGTAAGTTTGGGTAGGAGGCTCTCAGGAAGATAGAAGAAAGAAATGGTAAGCCATTTCCAAAAATATTGGCAAGAAAATCACAGTGCCTGTGATTTTCCAGCAATCCCCAGAAGACAAGATTGACCTGAAGGCATAAAATTAAGATATGAATTAGCAAGGGAAGAGGGCAACTGTCATCCAAGAAAGTGAAAGGGACAAGATTAGAAAATGTTGCAATAATTCAATTTATTGTTATTTGATTTTAGCCTTTGGGGGTTTTTTCCTGCAGGTTCCTGGAGAGAAAGTTGTTGGTAAGGACATGACGGTAATAGTGGAGTTCCCCAACCCACTGAAGCAAGATCTCACCAATGTCTGGGTCCGACTTGATGGCCCTGGTGTGCTAAAACCAGTCTCAAAATTATTCAGGTAAGGCAAGGCCTATTATGGCATAGTTTTCTGGGTATTCGTAACAAAATGAACACTACATGTGCCATCATATTTGAGCAATATCAGCTTCTCTGTTGAGGGCATGAAACCAATCTTCTCCAACCATTTGTCCTTTGGGTGTATCAGGATTATAACTCCAAGGAACTGCAGCTAGCAAGGTTCTGCTAACTGGGAATTTAGGAGATGATTACCTCCAAATATCTCTGAATTAGAGGAATTGATCATTATAAAACTGTATTTCTTCCCCAGGCATCAGTGACAGCAAGCTACTATATCCAAATAATGAACAAAATAACTTAAAGTTACAGTAATATGTTACTGGAATAGTTTAGCAGCTAAATTATGAAAATGTAATCCAGCAAGACTCATTTAAAATGTCACTTATTTTAAGAAAACATGAAATAAGATAGCATTTCTCTGCCTCATCCTCGTAACCATTAGTGGTCCATCTGATATTGATGAGAGTAATAAAACACTTTACAAAGCTGTGGCATTCTTATAATGTAACTCAAATTTCTTAAACCAGGGGTCCCCAACCCCCGGTCCATGGACTGGTACCGGGCCGCCGCATGCCAGCAACCAAGCCACACAAACAAGCAAAGCCCTATCCATGGGATGCAGGCAGCACACAAACCACACAATCTCTGGTCCATGGAAAAACCTTTCTCCACGGAACCGGTTCCTGGTAGCCAAAAGGTTGGGTACCTCTGCTTTAAACAATGAAAAATTCCTCTATAAATTCTCATGACACCTAAATGAGTCAATACTGAGCCTTGGTGGAGCAGTGGACTAATGTCTCCTTAAGTAACACCAGCTGCCTGCAATTATTGCAGGTTCACATCCCACCAGGCTCAAGGTTGACTCAGCCTTCCATCCTTCCGAGGTAGGTAAAATGAGGACCCAGATTGTTGGGGGCAATTAAGCTGACTTTGTAATAATGCCGCTTGGGGTGTGTGTGAAAGCCCTAATAAGCAGGCATATACATAGAATGAAGGCTACTGCTAAGCTTGTAAGCCGCCCTGAGTCTTCGGAGAAGGGCAGGATATAAATGGAATTAAAATAAAAAAAATAAATAAATCTGAAAACAGTTCCAGGTCAACATGTATTTGGTGATCTGCAAACTTCTCTTCTCTTCCCTTTCCAGTGATTTCATTTACTTATTGTAGAGAAAGCCTCTCACCCTTCTTCCCAATTCCTCTACTTCAGATCCCACAAAGGGAATGCTAGCTTAATGCGCTGAAGCTCTCCCTCAATAGGCGATAGGGAAAAAGGAGTGGTGGCCATTGAAAAGCCTTTCTTTCTTTCTTTCTTTCTTTCTTTCTTTCTTTCTTTCTTTCTTTCTTTCTTTCTTTCTTTCTTTCTTTCTTTCTTTCTTTCTTCCTTTCACCACAAGAACTGGATTTTTTAAAGTAACAGTTAAAAAAAACACAGATTACCGACACTGCATTAATATACAGATTGAACCTGCTTGTTAATAGTGAAGATTCGCTGAGTTTTGAGTAGGGAGAGAATTTCACTTAAGGTTCAAACTTCATTGCAAGGAAAATTCTCTTTTACTAATTATCCGGAGACTAAATAATCAAATAAATCTTTTTTTTTATTTCAGTAATAATTGTAACATAACTGGTTCTATTATTTTTAAATTGTTCTAAATATGTTACTGATTTTTTGCCACCATTTTTATATTTATTTTTTAAAACGATATCGAAAGAGTAGTTTTAAGAATACGATCAAGAGCAAGGAATTTACAATCCTCTAGATCAGGGGTCCCCAACCTTGGGAACTTTAAGACCTGTGGACTTCAACTCCCAGAATTCTGGGAGTTGAAGTCCACAAGTCTTAAAGTTGCCAAGGTTGGGATCCCTGGTCTAGATATTGCTGAACAGCAATTTCCAGTATCTTATATCATTGTCAATGTTATTTGGAGCTGTTGAAGCTGTAATTTAGCAGTCACTTGTGAGCTCTAGGTTTCCTGTTCTTGTGTTAAATTATGGAACTATTCCAATATGTGTTGTAAATGTTAATACAAGTACTGAATTGCATTTTCATTTGGCATGATTGTGGTACGTTAAAGTAATAGAAAATAAACCATCACAGATTGTTTAAATATTCATCCCATTTTCCTCATTATATTGAAGATGATAAATGACCAGTCCACTTTGATGGCTCAACACATTACCAAGAATCATCCATCACCACATTACTCCAAGACAATTGAATTAGTTTGGTTTTATTCCATTAGCAAAAAATTAATACTTTTTTCCCTCTGGGATGCATTCCAGTTTTGTTTTTTACTTATTTCTGAACAAGTCTTTTTGGAAATGCCATGTCCAGTCTTCTAGATTGCATTATTTCTTCCTTGACAAAATTATATGCAAGGGGTTATTTTAAGCCAGCAAGATTTATACAAAAATCTATGTTCTACTACAATGCAGTAACCAGCTTTAACGAGCATTCAAGATTTTGTTTTGTTCATGATACTATAGAGTCAAGGCTTAAGTGGAAACAATTCTGAAACTGCTTGTTATTAAATTAAAGCTTAAAGATGTAAAAGTCAAACCACATGCTAAGCAGATCCATGAATATCCAGTACCACCTTCCATAAGTATTTTTTTCATTAAGAGTCTTGGATTTAAATGGGGACACAGCACTGGAGTAACCACTAATAACACCATTATTATTTTGATTTAAATAATTTGCGCAAGGTAGGAAAAAGAAACAGACAAGTGAAGACAAATATATACAGTGTGAAGTCAGATCTATATCTAGAAAAAAAACTGAGCAAATTTTATTTTTTTTAACAAAGCTCTATCTAATACTACAGTCCCTGATGTAAATCCATCCATTCTTCTTACAACTACCTTGTAAATTAAATAAGCAGAAGATCTCATTCATAACTTGTCTCAAAAAACAGTGATGATTGTGCATTTCCTGAAATTGTTGAGATGCATGTACTTTTTTTTAGGCTTTAAAACAACCCCAATAATTGGAGGTAGGTTTTTCCTTCATATCACAAACTCTTTTTTCTACTACCAGGATGCTGGTTTATATATTAGATTTATAAACCATGTCAAACTATGTTTGCATTATTGTATTTCATTGCAGAGAGATTCCAAGGAATTCAACCTTGATCTGGGAAGATAAATATGTTCCAAAGCAGCATGGCTTACGAAAGTTGATTTCAAGCTTGAATTGTGATGCCTTACGACATGTCTACGGCGAGCTGGACATCAGTATTCAGAGTGCTGAGTAAATATCTTTCTCTCTTTCCTTTTCTGTTCAATGATTTCCACATTTCATTACAGGAAAGTATAAGAAAGAATTGTACTTTCAAATGCCCTAATCCAAAAGTTGCCAAACATACATTCTGCACATATGCTTACTATTTTTTTTCAGTTTATTTTCAGAGGGTTTTTCCCCCCTCAAAATGATGAAAGATCAAGTTCATATAAACATATACACTCCACACATTCATTTGTATTCTGCCTTTCCTGAAAGTTAATTACATGAGGTACCGTACATAATCCCCACTTTTGTCACAAACAACACTGTAAAATCTGTTAAACTAAGGGATTGTGATTGCACACTAAGCCTCGCACTCATGAGATTTGGATTGAGAATAAGATAGATGGCCCAGAAGCAATTTTAAGAAGCGAGTCTCCTACTTCCTGATACAACACTCTTTATACCACCACACCAAATTACACACCAACAGTACAAGTTTACTTACACTGATTTTCTTTGCCCATCAACTTCTTTGCTGAGGTTTAGTACTGGACTGATTCTTCTTTCATCCCAAACTAACATAAGCATCACTAAAAGAGAATAACTGAGCACCAATAAAAACAGAATTATTTCAAACAACAGAAAATTACTCAATGTGAATTAGTTTAGGTGATAATGTTCCCAACTAATAATAAGAATGTATGATGTTACATATTAAAATCAGGCAAATTTTAAAATATTTCAGCTTCTGGAGCATTCTGAATGTTAGTTTTAATTAAAACTCGACATTCTGTGGATATTTTTAAAGATAAAAAAATCAGGACAATAAAATGTTCTCTTTGTTATCTTTATTCCCAACAAGCTTAGATGTATGTATAGAGTTGGATTCAGAAAACATAGGTTGAATTTTTATCTCCCCCACCCCACCTCACACACACCTTTCATGATAACTACACTTTTACCAGCAGTTTAAGAACTGTCGAGGTTCCGATGTGTAAAAGTCACCTTGATTTTAATGGGGAAGACTTAAAGAAGTCATGAGATTTACTTTAACACTTCTGTTAGCAAGTCATATATATCCAGAGGGCATCTCTGAGAATAGAAGCACAGATGTAGCTATGTCTGAAGTGGGTGAAATCAAAATCTGCACAAGCTCTGTGCCCCTTTTGAATGGACACGCAGTGTCAAACAGACTGGATTTTGAACCTCCTCCCAACAGTCAATGCAGCTGCTTAGATACATTCCTTTAAGTGGATTACCAGCAATTTCAGTTACAAATATTAATATGATTGGTCTATCAGCGTAACCAAAGTATTCCGACTTAGGCGATAGCTAATTGTGGCTCACTATTGCCTTTAAATGAATACAGATTGTGAGCTGAGTTTGCTAGAATATCAGCAGAGGCATCTAGGATGATATATAAGAGGATAAAAAAACTCATTCCACCCTTAAAGGTTATCCTAACGGTCCTTGCATGGCTCAGTGACGACTTCACATCTCTGTTTTGGTAGAGAGATTGTAAGGGGTTAAATCCAACCCTTGGACACTGATCCACAAGCTGCATTCCTTCATAGACAAGATTACCATAGCCATGCTATATTGTTAAACAAATTAAGAAATCTGCTCCAGATTTTTTTTTATATCATGGAAATTTACTTTATTGAAACTTACAAGGTGGCACTACCTAGCCAACTCTGTTTTCAAAGAGCTAAGCAAAACCATGGTTACTATTTGGATGGGAACAACTCAGAAGATGACAATACAAAATACATTTTGTACTGTTACCAACACTGTAATAGGGCAGCCACAGAAGTCTATGCAGGTAGTCCTCGATTTATGACCACAATTGAGCCCAACATTTTTATTGCTAAGTGAGACATTTGTTAAGTGAGTTTTGCAACCTTTCTTGCCACAGTTGTTTAGTGAATTACTGCAGCTGTTAAATTCAGTAATACAGTTATTAAGGGAATCTGGCTTTCCCATTTACTTTTCTTGTCAGAAGTTGCAAAAGGGGATCATGACCTCAGAACACTGCAGTCATCATAAATATGAGTCAGCTGCCAAGCATCTGAATTTTGATCATGTAACCATGGGGATGCTGCAATGGTCTACTCATAAGAGTGAAAAACAGTCATGTCACTTTTTCCAGTGCTGTTGCAGCTTCAAATGGTCACTAAACAAGCTGTTGTAAGTCAAGGACTACCTGCAGAGCCAAAAAAAATCAGGGGGAGTCTACTAGCAGACAAACATATTTTACTGAAAAGCAACTGAGCTGTAATTCATAAACACTTTTGTCTTTTAATAACATTTGTCTGAAATGATACTACCAGACACCTACTGTTGCCGGGAAAACTATATGGCCAGACTCATGAATCTGGCAAGGAAGACTTTACATTTTCACAATTATCATCAAAATCATTTCTTTTGACCTGGAGCCAATCCATTGTTTCAGAAGAAAAGTTGCTTGTGGAATATTCTATGTCAAGTCTCAGTTTAGTTTAGTTGGATGGAATTTGTGGAAATAGCTTGTAACTAAAGGCCCCCCCAGCAATGTAACTTTAAGTGGTCATGGATAATAAGCCTCTTAAGCAACTCTTGAATGTGTCATGAGTTTATTCCTTTGAGAAATTATCTAATTAAGTGTGCATTGTTAATGAAGTCAGTTTGTATGTAAAATCTGATTATGCTGCTTTACACCAAAGTCAACTACTGTTAATCTGCTTTTCACTTTGTGTCTTAAGAGCTTATATCTAAGGATATTTACCCATGTAGTATGGCTGTATTACTATCATCTTTCTCAGCTTTTCTTCTTGATATCTTAGGATTATATTACTTTCTTGTTTATGTGTACACTGAGAGCTTTTCCACCAAGACAAATTCCTTGTGTGTCCAATCACACATGGCCAATAAAGTATTCTATTCTATTACCACAAACTAATGCAATAAAAGAATCACCTTGCCTGCATGTGTCTCTTCCAGTTCTGGTTGGTTGAATTTAGAGTGTATTTTGACTTCATGAAGACACCTATATTTTAATCCCTTTGGACAGCCTGATCCTAATCTGCCATTTCCTAAGTGTGCTGGATTTTACATGATAGGTTCACGTATTGTCATAAATCAGGGATTTGCTGTACACCACAACACCCAAGAGAGCCACTGATCACATCTGCAAATCCTCTAGATCAAAATTACCACTTTAACTTTGGTTTTTCATTTCATCAAGAAAGTGATTACTTACACAGTTGATAATATCTACAGTATGTCACAGCAAGCAGCAGGATCTAAGCTTACCCTGGTTTTCTTGGGAACTAAGCAGAGTTTGGCTTTTTAAAAATATTTGCATGGAGAGCAAAAGAATTTCAGAGCTCTCGGAAAATAGAAAAATCATATTTGAGAAAACTAAAGTGAGTCATATATTTAAAGTTACCAGGAAAACTGGGATCAATACTTGACTTATAGCTTTCTTTATATATTTTCTCGGTGTAAGCTCAATTGAATAAACTTCCTTTTAAATAAATCTACATGGGGCTATATGAAAGGCAAGTAAACTTTAATTAAGCAATTTTCTATCTTTCATTTAGCTAAGTTTCTTTTTAAACATCAGCTGAGATATTGGTGATCACATTGCCATAGAATATATTTGCATTCATGCTCTGTAAGTAAACGTGGCTTCCTCTGCAACCTAATTATTTAATTGTTTGATTAAATATTTGACCAAGGCAAATACATGACTTTCAGCAAGATGATAAAAGACTGACCGCTTTTGCAATCAGTATTGTGTAAGTTAAAAAATAATTGCCATTTCTCCCAACTTTGAGAGTTAGGATTTGATGGGAAAAAGTATGAAAGGCTAAGAATGAAGTTAGTGAGGGGATTGAAAGCTAAATCCATGGTTAAAGAAACTGGGTAAGTTGAGCCTGAAAGAAAGAGAAGACAAAGAAAAGAAGTCCCAGTAGTCTTCAGATGCTTGAAGGGCTGCGATAAAGAAAACAGTGTGGATTTATTCTTCATAGTTCCAGAGGATAGGACAAAACAAATGGGTGGAAACTTTACAGATCCAAATTCAAATAAGGAATTGACTATTAAGGAGTAGAACAACCTGCCTCCTGCAGTCATGGCTGCTCCATCACTGTACATTTTCAAGCAAAGGTTGGACAGCCATTTGTCTAAGATGGTATTAAGATTCCTGCCCTGAGTAGAAGTTGGATGAAAGACCTTTAAAATCCCTTCCAACCTGATCATTCTGTGAACTTCTTAGCAATCAAGTTTCTATGTTCTTGGATGTCCAAATTCCTTTTATCGTACTGCTTCACTGCTCCAACATCCCTCCTGTCATAAGTACTTTTCATTAAAAACATGGGTTTTATTACAAGATCTTTTCATGCAATGGTTCTGAGAAGCAGACCTTCTCCAAGCATTTATCAATATGTCGAGTGTTTTCATATAATGGGAGAATAGTCCTGCACACAGACAATTATGCATGACAAGTACAGTACATGGGTTGGAAACACTCTGCAAAAAGGTAAAGGTAAACGTTCCCCCGCACATGCCTGCTAGTCGTTTCCAACTCTAGGGGCCGGTGCTCATCTCCGTTTCAAAGCCGAAGAGCCAGCGCTTGTCCAAGGATGTCTCTGTGGTCATGTGGCAGACATGACTAGACGCCAAAGGCGCATGGAACACTGTTACCTTCCCACCGTAGTGGTCCCTATTTTTCTACTTGCATTTTTACGTGCTTTCGAACTGCTAGGTTGGCAGAAGCTGGGATGAGTAACAGGCACTCACTCTGTTACGCGGCACTCGGGATTCGACCTGCCAAACTCCCGATGTTCTGATCGATAAGCTCAGCATCCTAACCCACTGAGCCACTGCATCCCTGCAAAAAAGGTCTCTATTAATACTATGATTTTCCCTCAAAAATCTGGGAGTCTGTGTGGAGGAAACAATATTCTATTCCTTCTTCCTTGTTCTTTGTACAACCAGGAAAACTGAGAAGCTTTGAAAAGGATAACACAACCTGAAGGCTGAGATTCTCCCTCTGCAAAATGCCACAGTGCAAATTGCACCTGTTCTTAGTCACTTGCTCTTCTCTAGACTAGCTGTCCAAAACACAGCCCACAGTGCAATCCTTTTGCTCTGAGGGGAATCCTACTGAGTTCAATAAGAATATTTCTTGGTAAGCCTACTGATTATTGCTGCTTTAGTTTAGGTCTGCACTACACTTTGGTGTAGTGATATTGATATTGTTTGCTCCTCTGCTTCTCTGCATAGCAAATGAAAACAATGTCAACTATGAATGAAGGCGAATATTTTTGACCCAGGATAATGTGCCAGGATCTAATCTGCGTCAATCAGGGAACTTCAGAGAGAAGTTCCCTGAAAATGGGCTCCAGCCTGAGTCCAAAACCTCAGAAGACAAAATCTCTGGTCCTGGTGACCGACCCAAATTGGATCCGGCAATACCAACTATTCCCATTTCAGTTTGTTTGCTTCCAAGAGGGAAGCAGAGAAAATGGAGCACCAACATCTCCATCACTGAGCAGAAAATACAAGACGACATAGGGCAATGGACAGCTTCATCTCTCATCCCACTTCAGTCTGACTGAAGCTCCTGAGGGAGGAAAGAAAAACGAGAATGCCACAAGCTGTCTTACAGCGGCATCAACAAGCAAGCCCAGACACCAGCTTCCTTCAGCAGCTAAGAATAGAAGACCTCTGCTTTCAAAATAAAATGCCCAGACCTGTCTTTTCACCTGCCTTAAGCAGGCACTTTCTGGTGTATTCAGCTGGAAGTGACCGCAGTGCATTCATGCCATTTTTGCAGGATGACCAGCTCCAAATTTTATTGCTTGATCCTCAAAAGCCACATCACAGATCTACTTTCAAGTGTTAAGGCCCTTTCATTTATGTCACAAGAGCATCCCTTCATTTTTAACTTTTGATGTTATTTATAGCTTCAGCCAAATGCCAAACATATTTTAAAATAGCAAAAGGAATAAGGGCTGTGTGTAAGAGTGCACACATGCATACGCACACATAGAAACAAAACATGCAAGTTGAGTTAGTATCTGGGACAGATGAGTGAGTGTCTGGAAAAAGTTGCAAAATAGGCCTATATCTGAGAAGGTGGGATAAAATCAAAGTGTACTTCAAGAGCTATGCTGATAAACCAGAAATCACAGTTAAGTGGCATTTTAATGTATCAGAGCATATTTAGGGGCAATCACCAAAATGAATCAGATAAATAAATACATTGCTAGAAATTTATGAAGAGTTTACCTAACAGGAATGTGGATTTCTTAGACAACCAGTTTTTTTTAATGAATCATTGAAAAAAATGGAATAAGTTGGTATGTATTGACAAGTATTTCCCACTTATCGACTCATTTTTGCCTCAGAGTAGAAAATATGCAAATGTTTTGGTTATATTACATGATCAAAGAGCAAGTACTGTCCAGTAGTAGCCTATGAGCTATGTGGTCGTGTCAAACTTACAGACACTGTTTCCCCATCAGCAGGAACTGAACCTGTATCTTTCAATATATAAATGTATATAGGGTACTCTCTAGTCCTTGCAGAATTGTTTTCTAAGCCTGTTGCTCTAGGGGCTAAAGAGTCTTTGGCCAAATGACAATAGCAAATACATGAGCACCTATCCAGCTGTATACAGAATGGTGTTGTTTGCAAGAGGCCAGGAAAGGCTCTTTAATTCCTGATTATCCATCAAGAGGGATGCAATATAAGTTCCTCCTGGCACACCAATAGTCCTTCACAGGCCATGAAACAACATCTGGGGCTGGAAGGCACAGCGGTTCTTTCTAGATTATAAAGCAAAAGCAAATTATGACAGAGCCAGCATGGGAAGGCTTTCATACTTGTAGGTTTCCATTTAGCCCCAGTGGGGAAGGGAATATTAAAGAGAAGAATGAATGACAAGCCAGATGATCCTCAGACGCATTTTAAAGCCACAATGCAAAATGTCTGCTTTGCTGGACCTTGTGACTGAACACTAAAAACGTGAACTAAGCTGAAATGGGAAGGACTCTATAGATGGATAAAAATGTCAAATTCAGTCTAAACATCTGGCTGACTATGTAACCAACTATTACAGCACAGAATGTGTCTAGATGTCAGTTTCCATGTGTTAGGAATATGGTTCAAAAAAAAAAGAACATTTAAGAATCTGAAGTTGCACAATCGAGTTCGTTTTTGGAAAAAATGAAAACATCTGGACATTCCTCCACAAACATCTATGGAGATTCTCAGTCATCCAGGTCATGGTTTTCTCAAACGTGCTTTCTCAAGAAGCAACTGGACTTCCTTGTTTTTCTCTGAAGTCATTTCGCTTCACACCCATTTGCACTCATCAGGTGACCCTGAGGTCACAGAAAAAACCCCCAAGTGGCTTCAACGGCTCTCTAAAAGAATGCAAACGACCAGCTGTCTGTAAGGAATATAGATCCTTCCATTCCCCACCATTCAGTCAGAGCTGAAGAAGCTTCTTGGATGAGAAGCGAAACATCTTCAAGGAAAAACAAGAAAATCCAGTTGCTTCTTGAAAAAGCACCTTTGGGATTCCTCCACAAAACGGATACTTGACAGTCATATCTTTGGAATGCCATCCCCTGAAGGAACAAAGACAGGACACTGTATAAACATATGTTCAAATGAAGCATTAATCTGATTGCGTTTTCAACAAAATAATGATTTTCTCAATGGAGTCCAAAAGATCCAAAATATTTTTTTGTTGAATAACATGTAATCTACTGAGGTTTTTTCATATTCTTATTAGCATTTCTTTGCATTGTCCCCCCATTTTTTTATTCCATTCAACCATTAAAGTTTACATATTAAATTGATCCATCACCGGCAGAATTTTATATGGAGTAAATGTAAGGGGGGGGGGGCTGTGTCACAGATTTTAATGAGCGCTTATAATAGATTAGATGCAACCAAGGCTGAAATTACTGCAGGTCCAAATTGGAACATCAATAGATATTCTGATTGTAAATCCTGCCACAGAGTTGTGCTAGGCTGATAATATTAGTCCTTTAGAATGAAAAATAATACAAACTCACCAGTTTTGTCTACTCGTTGATCCAAAGTCTACACCCAAGCTTTCAATTAATTTATTTCTGTATGATCGTGCTTTTATTCTGCGAACTGGATTATCACGTAATGTCAATTTAGTATGTGAAAAACTCTCAAAAGGGCAAAGTAGATTCCCCATGCCATCATTTATTCTTCAGCATTAGATGGGTAAAAAAAATATCCCAACTGCTGCAGAGTTTACAGAAATCATGTTATTGGCAATAAAATGAATGAATTATTTATTGACATAGAATAGCTATAGATGATTATAATGAAATGCAGCTACCTTTTATTGAAATGCTTATCAAGACATTATATTGATGTATACAAATCTGTGAATATATGTCTTGTATATTTTTCTTTTCCTTCTTTAATGCTTTATCTACAGAATTGTCCATCTTTTCCTTTGGCTTGCTTTATGCATTCAATTAATAAAAACAAAAATATTTTAAAAAATAACAATACAGACTTTAAAAGTTAGTAAAACATTGCAGTGATTTTTATCTGTGTCCCTCTGATGCAAAAATCCAGAAGCTTTTTAAGTATTCCTGGTTAAGATGACAGGAAAAAATATTCCTTTCCTTCTCCTCCCTCCTTTTTTTATTTCTTTTTTCTTTTCCTGAGGCATCTGTGGCTCTCCTATGCTCTTGGCTCTTCCTTTCCATTCATCTTATTTTGCAGTAGATGGTCTGCTGAGTCAAAGCTTAAATTTTCTTTAAGTAGTGGTTGCATTTCTCACAAATGTCAATGATCTTGTATTTCTGCTCTTGTTCTCTTATGTCTTTCAGAACCACAGTTGAAAAGTCCAAAGGGGACAAATGAAATTTGAACCTGTAAATAACAATGGAAAAAGTAAAAGATGAAGCATTTCCCCAAATGTGAAAAATTCCTTCCTTTTGTTTCTCATTAAACAGCAAACAAATTGAACAAACTGTACTTGAGACATATTTAGACATATCGGACACGGAAGGTCCAGTAGAGAACACTATCTTTTTTTTTAGAAATAAAGATATAACTTTTTCACATTAAAAGCTTCACTTGGCTCTTGAATAACCTGTTTCAGGCCACTCCACCCTCCAAAAATAGCAAGGGGCGAACAAAGAAGGTTAAAATCTATGACTGATTACTTATTTACTTACTTATTTTTTAGTCCACCCATCTCCTTCAAGAGATATAATTTATAGTTCAGTATCAATTCAATTCCACTTATTAAAAGTAGTTGATAAAGTTATTTTCCATGTATTTTGTAAATTCCCTTTGTTTACATTTAAAAAAATGGCAATTTGGTAGCAAGTTTAGGAGGGACTCTGGAGGCTGCGCTCAAGGTTGTTGGTCCAGTGCTCGTTCAGCAAGCTCAGGTCGATTACTTGCTTATTTACCTGTCTTTCACTAAGGAGCCCAACACAATAGTCAAATATAAATCCTACAAAGTTGGTTGGGCCGAGCAATGCAAGCTAGCCAGTGGTGGGATTCAGCCAGTTCACACTACTTCGGCAGAACCGGTAGCTATTTTTTTGTTGCCCAGGCCCAGAATAGACTTCCAGAAGCGCCATCCACACAGAGAACCAATTGTTCACATGTTTGAATCCCACCACTGGAGCTAGCCAATAGTCAATCACATGGTCAAGGAAAACTTACAGCTGATTTTCCTTGGTCCCCATTTATGGGTTGTTGCCACTACACCATACTGGTCATGGAAGATATTCTGCTTAAGAAGCCCTGAAGAATATAGCCAGCTAAAGCAAACCGTAAATTTCTCCCGATGTATGGCAGCTAATGGCATTCCTAAAATGGGCAAGCTGTTGCCAAGAAATGGATGTTCCAAGACAAAAAAAACGTTCAGCTCAACTTGACAGAGTTTACTTTTTCATTATGGCTGTATATAGACTGAACATCAACATCTTAGGTATCAGCGAACTAAAATAGACAGGAATGGGTGAATTCAGATGACCATCACGTATACTACTGCGGGCAAGAATCCCTCAGAAGAAATGGAGTAGCCTTCATAGTCAATAAAAGAGTAGGAAAAGCAATACTGGGATACAATCCTCAAAATGACAGAATGATCTCAGTTCGAATCCAAGCCAAACCATTCAATATCACAGTAGTCCAAGTCTATACCCCAACCACCAGTGCTGAAGAGGATGAACTTGACCGGTTCTATGAAGCCATAAAGCACCTTATAGAACTAACACCAAAAAATGATGTCCTTATCATCATGGGGGATTGGAATGCTAAAGAAGGAAGCCAAAAGATAACCGGAATAACAGGCAAGTTTGGCCTTGGAGTACAAAATGAAGCAGGGCACAGGCTGATAGAATTTTGTCAAGAGAATACAATGGTCTTGGCAAACACTCTTTTCCAACAACCCAAGACACAGCTCTACACATGGACATCACCAGACGGTCAACACAGAAATCAGATTGACTATATGCTCTTCAGCCAAAGATGGAGAAGCTCTATACACTCAGTAAAAACAAGACCAGGAGCTGACTGTAGCTCAGACCATGAGCTTCTCATTGCAAAGTTTAGGCTTAAACTGAAGAAAGTACGGAAAAGCACTAGGCCACTCAGGTATGAAATAAATCATATCCCTGTTGAATATACAGTAGAGGTGACAAATAGATTTAAGGAATTAGATCTGATAGATAGAGTGCTTGAAGAACTATGGACAGAGGTTTGCAACATTGTACAACAGGTAGCAACCAAAACCATGCCAAAGAAAAAGAAATGCAAGAAAGCAAAATGGCTGACTGAGGAAGCTTTGCAAATAGCTGAGGAAAGGAGAGAAGTGAAAGGCAAGGGGGGGAAAGAAAGATATGCCCAATTGAATGCAGAATTCCAGAGAATAGCTAGAAGAGATACAAATGCCTTCTTAAATGAACAGTGCAAAGAAATAGAAGAAAACAATAGAATAGGGAGGACCAGAGATCTCTTCAAGAAAATTGGAGAGATGAAGGGAACGTTTAATGCAAAAATGGGCATGATAAAGGACCAAAATGTCAGGGACCTAACAGAGGCAGAAGAGATTAAGAAGAGGTGGCAAAATTACACAGAAGAACTATACAAGAATGAGCTTAACGTCCCTGATAATCACAATGAGGTGGTCACTGACCTCGAGCCAGACATCCTAGAATGTGAAGTGATGTGGGCCTTAGAAAAGCTGAGCAACAACAAAGCTAGTGGAGGTGACAGTATTCCAGCTGAGCTATTCAAAATCTTAAAAGACGATGCAGTAAAAGTGCTACACTCAATTTGCCAGCAAATTTGGAAAACTCAACAGTGGCCACAGGATTGGAAAAGATCAGTTTACATTCCAATTCCAAAGAAAGGCAGTGCCAAAGAATGTTCAAACTATCGCACCATTGCACTCATTTCACATGCTAGTAAATTTATGCTTAAAATCCTACAAGCTAGACTCCAGCAGTATGTGGATCGAGAACTACCAGAAGTACAGGCAGGATTTCAAAGAGGCAGAGGAACTAGAGATCAAATTGCCAACATACGCTGGATCATGGAAAAAACTAGGGAGTTCCAGAAAAACATCTACTTCTGCTTCATTGACTATGCTAAAGCCTTTGATTGCATGGATCATAACAAACTGTGGCAAGTTCTTAAAGAGATGGGCATACCAGACCATCTTATTTGTCTCTTGAGAAACCTATATGTGGGCCAAGAAGCAACAGTGAGAACTGGACACGGAACCACTGATTGGTTCAAAATTGGGAAAGGAGTCCGGCAAGGTTGTATACTGTCGCCCTGCCTATTTAACTTATATGCAGAGCACATCATGAGAAAGGCACGGCTAGATGAATCAAAAGTTGGAATTAAGATTGCCAGAAGAAATATTAACAACCTAAGATATGCAGATGATACCACTTTAATGGCAGAAAGTGAAGAAGAACTAAAGAACCTCTTGTTGCGGGTGAAGGAGAGTGCAAAAGTTGGGTTGAAACTTAACATTAAGAAAACCAAGATCATGGCATCCGGCCCTCTCTATTCCTGGCAAATAAATGGGGAAGAAATGGAGGTAGTGACAGATTTTATTTTCCTGGGCTTCAAGATCACTGCAGATGGGGACTGTAGCCAAGAAATTAAAAGACGCTTGCTCCTTGGGAGGAAAGCCATGGCAAATCTAGACAGCACACTAAAAAGCAGAGATATCACCCTGTCAACAAAAGTGCGTATAGTCAAGGCTATGGTCTTCCCAGTTGCAATGTATGGCAGTGAAAGTTGAACCATAAGAAAGGCTGAGCGCCAAAGAATTGAGGCCTTTGGACTGTGGAGCTGGAGAAGACTCCTGCGAGTCCCTTGGACTGCAAGGCGATCAAGTTGGTCAGTCCTAGAGGAGATCAGCCCTGACTGCTCTTTAGAAGGCCAGATCCTGAAGTTGAAACTCAAATACTTTGGCCACCTAATGAGAATGAAGGACTCACTGGAGAAGAGCCTAATGTTGGGAAAGATTGAGGGCAATAGAAGAAGGGGATGACAGAGAATGAGGTGGCTGGATGGAGTCACTGAAGCAGTAGGCGTGAGCTTAAATGGACTCCAGAAGATGGTAGAGGACAGGAAGGCCTGGAGGAACATTGTTCATAGGGTCACGATGGGTCGGACACGACTTCGCAGCTAACAACAACATAGTTCTTTACAAAGAAACGTTATAGACAAAGCTCAGCCACTCCCAGGGTTCTTCAAATATCTGAACGAGGTTATATTAGCTCTGAGTTTGGCCCCATCTTCTTATTGACTGGCCAAAAGCAGCTAAATGCCAGAAAATGTATCTGCTTTTGATTAGTGTGCAATCAATACCTGGATGCTTAACTGTAGCTTTAATACATTAAATCTGATTCCAGAAGCAGAAGCTCAGCTCAGGAACTATTGAGTTACAGTTGACTTGAAAACTCTTCCTTGAACAGCTTGGCAGTTTATCATCAAAATGGCAAAAGAATATTTACAAATGTAGTCTCTTTCTCCCTTGCTTCCTATCAGGAGCTGGCAAAAATGAAACATACTTTTTTTGAAAAGGACAATGTGTCTCCTGAAATCCGAGTAAAATTAATTTGATGACTATGAATTCTATATGAACAGATATTATAAGTACATGTCCAAGGTTTTTTTTAAAACAACAACAACAACAACCTCTTAGTATATATATTTAATTTCCGTGCCAATTTTAAAAGATTCTAATTAAAATAGACATTGATATCAATTCTTTAAGTGTGTATTTTATCTTTTTCTCTGAAATGGAACCCCACAATATTCAATAAGAGTTATTTCTGAATAGGCTTGCACTGTTGCCATTGCCACTTAATTAACCCAGGAGTAGGTCCTAATGAATAATCTGAGTAGACAGTTAAAATGCACAAAGTCCCTGACCTCTGCCACATGGATAAACATTGTCAAGTTGCAGTAGTGATCATGTTTTTTTCTTCTTCTGTTAATCAGCTAAAACACATTGTTTATCTATTGCTTAAATACATAAAATACATTAAAACATGTAGACTTAAACCAATTTTCTTTTTATTTCGAGGCAGTTAGGATACCGTGTATGAAACAGGCAAGTGAAGCGACACATGTGTTCAACAATCCCAAGATACTCACTGATTCCTTTCCATGGATATTTTAACTTGTTTTCAGATTATTTTAAGGAATGATACTGTAGACCAAAGTTGCTTTTCTCTGCAACTACCCACAAATAATCAGATCCATAATGCACCTGGCCTATCAGAATGTGGATTTTAAATTCTTAGTAATGCCCTTTTTTTAAAAAAAGTCTTACTTTTAGGATGATGTATCAGTCTATCTTCTGTTTCTTAAGCTCTCAGACCAGACATGAATGTTACATTAGGACATATGTCCTATCATATATGAAGTTTTATATGACTTCCATATACATGCATACATACCCTGAGAAGGGAAATTTCTGTTTTTATCTTGAATGGTGTTTTATATTGATCACAGGTAGCCAGTGACCAGTTTCATCCTATTTCAGACTTATAAGGTGTAAATGGCCACAGATCTTTCTATGGGGTTCAAAACATCTGGGAACCAAACCTGTAAGCCATAGCTTTTTAGGTGATTAGGTACCAAGGTCTGTCATAGTGAAGATCAGCTTAGGGACCACTTAGGGTCTGGTGCTCAGTGGGATTGTAGGAAGTGATATATAGAATTTACATATCCCACTTTCCTTTTCTTAAACTCTCCAGTCAGAAAGGTACTGATATTATATTACATCGTGTACCTCTGAAAATATCTGAAGGTGTTTTTTTAAAAAAATGTAGTTTCCTTTGCCAGTCGTGCTTGATTCTCAGGGATACTGCTCATCTCCCTTTCTTAGCCAAGGGAGCCAGCATTGTCCAAAGATGCTTCCATGGTCATGTGGACAACATGACTGTAGGCCAAGGCACAAAGAACACTGTTACCTTCCCTCCGAAGTGGTACCTATTTATCTACTTGCATTTGCATGCTTTCAAACTGATAGTTTGGTGGGAGCTGAAGGTTTACACACAGCTATTTTTGTTTTCCTCTATGAACTGAGAGATGCTATGCCTCTGAGATTTATTCATTTATCAAATGTTTATGATGTGACGTTTGGATATTCTGGGCATCACCAATCAAAAGACACCCAATGGACATACAGTAGGAGATACATAAGAAAACAGTAGGGTAAAACATTTTTTTTTTGTAGATCAACCTGATATAATTCTTCCATGTGGCAATTTTGAATCTCTAGCTAATATTTTATTATCGTATTGCTTGTTTAGTTAATCACATTGCCTTTTCCATTTGTTTATTTCTTTATTAGTGGTAAATTACGCTGAAAAGGTGTCTAACAGACGCACGTGTGTCCCATTCAATAGTGCATGTGACAATAAACTGTGCATCAGACACTCCCAGGAGCTGCTATACTTGCAGACTTTTCATGACTTCCAAATCAGGGATTATCAAGCGTGTAAACTTATCAAATCAAAAACTTGTATAGAATCTGAAAGATTCTTGTTCACTTAGATCAACCCCCCATTTAGTCTGGGAAAATTAGGAGCATCATAGCATCCATAAACTGAAGGAATCTCACAACTCAAAAGAAAAGGGCTTTTAGGAAACCTACCTTTTTCTACATACCCTTCTCTCTGATTCTACCCTGCGCATCCATTCTTCCAGTTCGTGAACTTTGTATTTGCTCCGGCAATCCAGTTTGAATAGTGCAGTGCTCAATGCACATTTACCTAAAACATGGCTTAGTGTGTTGCAAGAATGCAGACAGAAACCAGAGTCTGACTAGTCTTGTCATAGCTCTGTGTGAAGTTTTGAAATGTATCTATGTCCAATATTACTGTATGTTACAAAAGTTTAATACCAGGCTATGCCCCTGGATGGAAGACAAGCCTTGCTCTCATTGGCATAACCAAGAGGTATGAATTAGATTGATTAATTTAAAATGTTCCTTAAGTTGATTAAGAAGAACTACTAAGGTCTACAGTTCTATGATTCTTAATTTGGTTTGATGTATTTTCCTCTCTGAAGTTGGAGATAATATTTATCATTCCCTTTCCTTCTTTTCACCAGGCTCTGTACCTGGCTATTTCCAAGGTGGGGGATCAAAAAGCAGGACCTGAAGCAAATAATCAAGCCTCATTGCAGTATTTATTGTGAACAGTGTGTACTGGAGGGAGTCTCCTCCAACATAATAGTGAGAGACACAATAGTGAGCTACAAAGACACATTCCTTCCGCCAATTCGTCTATTAAACAATCCCATTCATCAGAACATTGATTTTCCTCACTAAAGTCAAGACAACTTAACCAAGGAATACCTCCAGATGATCAGGACTGGGGCAGATGAGCTTTGGACCTAAAGGATTTCAAATCCCTATCCTGTTGGGACACTTAGATAAAGAATCAACGAACTTGTTTTGTTAGCTTCGGGCAGAGGAAAACCTTCCTCTATAACAGAAATAGGGA
The DNA here is from genome assembly GCF_947247035.1 of Vipera ursinii. Taxonomy (NCBI): domain Eukaryota; kingdom Metazoa; phylum Chordata; class Lepidosauria; order Squamata; family Viperidae; genus Vipera; species Vipera ursinii. The sequence goes on along the minus strand of NC_139516.1, from coordinate 143,759,286 downwards.
AAATAAATTAGGCATAGGGGGAGGAAAGGAAGGAAACCTCAGGGTCAGCCCTATCTTCTGGTAGTAATGGATACTGGAGGTAGAAATTGTCACCAAAGGATTGAATGTGCCATATGGCTTTCCTTACATTCCCTAAATAAGCTACTCGCTCTACCCTGCCATCTGTAGTGGCAGTGAAATTCAAATGCTGGACTACTAAGCCTCCATATGTGGAGATGGAAAAGAGAGAGAGCTTGTCTTCACCACAGGTAATGACTGAGCCTAGTGAACAAACAACACTCAACAAAGAAAGAGCAGTAAGGGAACACTGGCTGTCATGCTTCATGGAGAGAAGCTGGCAGGCTTACTATGAAGAGGCAGGTAAAGGTAAGGTAAAGGTTCCCCCGCACATGCGTGCTAGTCATTTCCAACTCTAGGGGCCAGTGTTCATCTCCGTTTCAAAGCCGAAGAGCCAGCTCTTGTCCGAGGATGTCTCCATGGTCATGTGGCCGGCATGACTAGATGCCAAAGGTGCACAAAACACTGTTACCTTCCCACCGTAGTGGTCCCTATTTTTCTACTTGCATTTTTTTACGTGCTTTCGAACTGCTAAGTTGGCAGAAGCTGGGACAAGTAACAGGCGCTCACTCTGTTACATTGCACTCGGGATTCGACCCGCCAAACTGCCAACCATCTGGTCGACAAGCTCAGCGTCCTAACCCACTGAGCCACCACGTCCCTATGAAGAGGCAAGGGACATGCAATAGGGAGATAGGTGAACCTGTCAATTTGTCAGGTTGGGTGGCCACATCTTGATAGAAGAATGCTTCCTTCCATGTGTCAAGGAGACTCCTCGCGCCCACATGGGATCAACCTGCTATTGGTGAGATTTGATAGTTGGCTGCTATTATTTCAGCTAACAGCTCATTCCTCTGCTATTTTGGCCCAGCCACCTGCTCAGCGTGTCGCTAAAGTGTCACAGTACCCTAAATCAGAAGAAGAGACTCCGCCAAGTAGTACACACCAGCAAGTGCTAATGAGTTTGCCACTGAAGTTTATTTATTTGGAAGCAGACATCTCAGTAAAAGGGTGACAGCCCCAAGAGGCTATGAAGCCTGCCAAATGCGACACTGGGGTTTCTTTAAAAAACAAAAATGTTGCAAACTTTTTTTAAAAGGAATCCATTCTGCTTGCTGTTTAGGATCCATAACCCTATAGAGGTTGTATTCTCTAACATACTGGGATAATCTTTTGAAATCAGGAGCTGTCTTTAAAAAAAAATAAACCACTGCATCAGATGGGGCAATGACATCACCAAAGAAAGGGAACCTTTTTGCCTGCTTTTTAGCATTTTAGGCTCTGGGTTTCTTTTAAGAGCACATTAGAGACTTGAGATACCTGCTTAGAGGTATTGGAGATTTCAGAAAGAGCAGAAATGTATGACACCATCAATGAGGCAGGGCCCTGCAAAAAATTAAAGTGGGAATACATATGACCACCTCTTTTTAATTATAGAAAAGATTCTAGTTCTATGACAACTGAAAAATCCGCATAGAAACCATGGCTCTTCAGATGCTGTTGAACATGGCTAGCATCCTTCCCTTCCCATTGGCCAGGCTGTCTGAGAGGTTGAGAGCTGTACTTCAGCAATATCCGGAAGCCATCCTTATTGGCTGTTAAGATCAAATATTAAAGTTGAAGAGTAATCATTGCAAGTTGTCTAGATGATTTGCTGCTCTGGCTTGGTGTTTTGAAAAAGTATTGGAGGTTGAGGGATGTCATAGTTAAATTCAAATCATAGTTAGGCTGGGATAAAATGGGCTAACACGAAGTTAAGTAAGTTGTAGTTCATTGTGTGTAAGAGTTGTCTTCACTTATTCTGTGAAACAGACTTCAAATAAACCCATGGCACATTTATTTTGTAGCACCATATGAGAATGGAAGAGTTATAGAGGAGCCTTTGTGGAGCAGTGGGCTAATGCCTCCTTAAGTAACACCAGCTGCCTGCAATTAGTGCAGGTTCGCATCCCACCAGGCTCAAGGTTGACTCAGCCTTCCATCCTTCCGAGGTAGGTAAAATGAGGACCCAGATTTGTTGGGGGCAATTAAGCTGACTTTGTAATAATGCCGCTTTGGGGGGTGTATGAAAGCCCTAACAAGCAGGCATATACATAGAATGAAGGCTACTGCTAAGCTTGTAAGCCGCCCTGAGTCTTCGGAGAAGGGCGGGATATAAATGGAATAAAAATAAAAATAAAATAAAATATGCCTTGCTAACTCCTGTTTAGTATTTAGTGGATTCTGTCATTTCAGCCCATGAGTATTGCCATGCCCAAATATAGTTCTAAGAGCATCAGGGGCAGCATTAAAATGCTCTGTGTCTGGAGATGAATTAAATTTAAAGATGAATACAATGAAAATGGAAAGTGGAGATAACTAAAGATCCTCAAAATAACCATCTACAAAACAGACACCATTCTCAGAACAGGCAGCCAGCTATAGTCACCCACCTATAATTTTTCCAGTCATGAGAGATTATTCATTCATTCATTCATTCATTCATTCATTCATTCATTTTAGAAAATCTAAAAATAAAAAACCCAAAAATATAAAAACCCAATATACAAACAATAAAAACAACCTCCACCCTGCCTGGCGACAACAATCGAATTATATCGAAGAAGTATTTTTTTTCATATACATATACATATACATATACATATACATATACACATACACATACATATACATATACATATACATATACATATACATATACATATACATACTTTAGCACATGTATTTTATGCAGATTCTCTCTGTCATTCACCAAAACGGGAAAGTTTAATGCTTTTCCTGCAGTTTCATTCACAGAATGAAAAATGCTGCTTAAGACTGCCCAGTGCTGTGTAATTTCCCTGAGGAGAATGATCTAAAAGCTAACCAGTGTCAGCTGCTGAGGGCAAAGGGTAAGGATTTCCTGTAGAAGCCGGTTATGATAAGAGAATTAGTGAAACTGGTTTATGAAGCACTGAGTCCATTCAATATTTTGGAGGATGATTACTTCATAAATCTAGAATTTCATGGTGGCAGTGATTGACTAATTTACCAAAAACAGCAGTGGTAGATTTATTGCAAAGCAACAATTAGTGCAGCCTGCAATTAGTGCAATTAGCCTGCAATTAGTGCAAGTTCGCATCCCACCAGGCTCAAGGTTGACTCAGCCTTCCATCCTTCCGAGGTCGGTAAAATGAGGACCCAGATTGTTGGGGGCAATTAAGCTGACTTTGTAATAATGCCGCTTGGGTGTGTGTGTGTGAAAGCCCTAACAAGCAGGCATATACATAGAATGAAGGCTACTGCTAAGTTTGTAAGCCGCCCTGAGTCTTCGGAGAAGGGCGGGATATAAATGGAATTAAAATAAATAAAAATAAAAATAAATCTTTATAATAATACCGAAAAAGCATTATTCTGTGCCTGTATAAACCGCCAAAAAGAAAACCAGAAAATGAAAAAAAATGTAAAAAGGAAAACAAACATCACGCTGCAGGCTAAAATGTTTGTCTAATATAGAAGAAATGAACAACAACAAAAAATATCATGGTTCGTGTGGATTTTGCAGTGACAGCATATAGAGGACAATCCAAAGGTTTTGGCGTTTTTATGTCCTATTCCAAATAAACTAGTAAACAATTGAAAACAAAACTCTTAATGTAATTCCAATCTATTCAATAAGAAACTATGGTTTTAAGAGTATGAAATGATGCAAACTAAACATAAAATGGGGAGGATGGATGGGGAGGAACAGGCTTCGACTCAACCCTGACAAGACTGAGTGGCTGTTCGTGCCGGCATCCCGGGAAATTCCGATTATCCCATCATTGGCCATGGGGGGTGAGTTATTACCCCCCGTAGATAGGGCCCGCAACTTGGGGGTCCTTCTAGATTCACAGCTCTCTTTGGAAGAGCATATTGGAGCTGTGACTAGGGGGGCCTTTGCCCAGGTTCGCCTGGGGCGCCAGTTGCGGCCCTATCTAGACTGGGATGCCTTGCGCACAGTCACTCATGCGCTCGTGACCTCTCGTCTAGACTACTGTAATGCTCTCTACATGGGGCTGCCCTTGAGGTCCACCCGGAGACTCCAGCTGGTGCAGAATGCAGCCGCGCGAGTTGTCTTGGGAGTTTCCCAATACTCCCATGTTACACCTTTGCTCCGCGAGCTGCATTGGCTACCGGTTGCTCTCCGGGTGAGGTTCAAGGTGTTAGTGATGACTTACAAAGCCCTTCATGGCATGGGTCCGGATTACCTACGGCAACACCTGCGGCCGGCGTCAACTTCCCTCCGTCCAGTGTGCTCCCACAGAGAGGGCCTCCTCAGGGTGCCACCGATCAAAGAATGCCGATTGGTGACCCCCAGGGGGAGAGCGTTCTCTGTGGGCGCGCCAGACCTTTGGAACAGCTTACCGGTTGAGCTCCGGATGGCCCCCGACCTTCGCTCCTTCCGGCGCGATCTCAAAACTTTCTTTTTCGAACAAGCTGGCCTGGTCTGATGGGATGGGGTTGGGTTTTTATAAATAGTTTTAATTGTAATATGTATTAATTTTTAGGGCATAATGTTTAATGATTTTTTAATTTTTGTATAATATTTTTATTGTGTATTGCCCTGTTCACCGCCCTGAGTCCTTCGGGAGAAGGGCAGTATAGAAATCAAATTATTAAATTATTAAATTAAATAAAATGCATAAGAAAAAAGAGAGCTTAAAAGTTAAAAACATAACATATGATATACAACAAAAAACCTTAAAATAATATTTTTCTACAATAATTAATATAATACTGTCAATATTTGTGTGTCCATATATATCCATGGAAAGTTGGTCAATTCTGAAAACTGAGTTAATATTTGTCAAACTTCCCCCTTTGATTAAGTTGTCAGTATGCACAATATATATATATATATATCAATCCTATATCATCTGGAATCATATTGTCCAATCTTGCCTTTCTGTTCATAAAGAGTCAATTCAAAGGGGGAAGTTTGACAAATGTTATTAACTCAGCTTTCAGAATTGACCAACTTTCCGTGGATAATCACCTTTCTTGCAACAGCCAATAATATATCCAAAGCTCTTCAAAAGTGAACAAATTTCAAACTGGAAATTCAATGTTACATGAATACCGTGACCTCAGCTTCCTGTGTAGGACCTTCTACAAGATAGTAGACCAACTCAGGATTGACTCAGCCTTCCATCCTTCTGAGGTTGGTAAAATGAGGCCCTCATTATTGGGGGCAATTGCTGATTCTGTAAACCTCTTAGAGAGGTCTGTAAAGCAGTGTGAAGCGGTATATAAGTCTAAGTGCTATTGCACTTAGATGGATCTGTTTTGGTATATGACAGGGCATAAGGGAGAGGTCAAATGAGTGAGAAGTTGAGTGTAGCTGCAGCCTAAATGCAGAATACAAGATATTGATACAGCAATTCCCAGAAAATGAAATAAGTAGAAAGATACCTTTTTTTCTAACTAGGGATCAAGGAACAAAAGAGAAATTAAGAAGGACATTTCAGCATAGGTTTTGGACATTGTATGGGATCAAGGAAACACAAGGAATGGTTGTTAAAATAAGTTAACTTTTATTTGGACCGGGAAAATTTTTTTGCCTTGTTCTACCTTAAGAAGATAAAAAAAAATATAGTACTGCTCATAGTAAACAAGCTCATCAGGGAAGCACATTTTGCTGAGTTCTGCATGCAGAGATGTAGTATAGTCCAGGCTTTTTACTACCAGAGCTAAGCCTCCTTCTGTGTAATGTTCTCAATTAAATTGAACCATGGCTGCCTCTGAATCGTTTTAACTGCCACAAACTCTGCTAGGAAGGTAAGATGAAGTGGGGATTTCTGGCAGCCAAGAACAGATTTGGAAACAAAACAGAATCCACAGAGTGGCCTTAAGCATCATGATGGCTTATCTCTACGCATGTAGTTCTTAATGCGTGAAACATCCCACAGTTTGCATATGGAGCAGTGCATAGACATTGCCAAAAAAAAAGGATGATAAGAAAAAAAACATGCAATGTTTACATACTATACACTGATTTATCTCTATATATGTTTTAAATAAAAAAAATTGCAGAAATTTCATCATGGTAAGGAAAACTATAGGAGTGTTTGGTCATTATGAAGTGTTGGTGGTCCACCTTGCTTCCTCTTTCTTTGATTGGCCTTTTTGCTTTAAACTGGATTTGAGTGGGATAGTTCAAAGAGAAAATGTCTTCTATAAAGATGTCCTCTGTAAGGTAGGGCAGAGGGCTTTCCTGTTTAAAACATTGTTCTTCCATTCTTGGGAATACATGTGTTCATTCTGGATATACAATGGTAGCCTAGGCAAGAAAGGGAAAGCATAGTGCCATGGTGGTGCAGTGGTTAGAATGCAGTATTGCAGGCTAATTCTGCTGACTGCCAACAGTTCAATTCTGATGGGCTCAAGATTGACTCAGCCTTCCATCCTGCTGAGGTCTGTAAAATGGGGACCCAGATTGTTGGGGGCAATATATGCTGACTCTGTAAACCGCTTAGGGAGGGTTGTAAAGCACTATGAAGTGGTATATAAGTCTAAGAGCTATTGCTATCATCTAAATTCTACATTTGACATTTTTCAGCAATATATGATACAGTACAGACATTTCTCTTATTGAACTTTACCCTTGTACTCTGCCTTTACGTGAGACTATAAAGTGGATGGGAGCTCAACCTTCACACCTGTCCTCATCTGCTCCTCAAAGATGTTGTATTTTTGCTCTCTAGAACTAGGGCAGCTTGCTGATAGTAGCTTTACTACGGGCATTTTTCCAGCACAGCTGTACTTTGGAGCTTGTGCTGGAACTCTGTACAGTATATTCCTGCACTATATGCATGTGCTACTGTCTATCATTTGTATGTGCAAAACTAAGCTATCTGGAGGAACAGACACATTCTGATTACAGATAAACAGAGCAGAGATGTGAAGCACTGCCATTCATTTGGAACCTTCAAAACCAGCAGAGATAAATGGAAAGGCCAAACTACAAAGCAAGCCCCTGTCTCTTGGTGCACCTTTTAAATGGAGCTTTCCTCCCTTAGAAGTGCAGAAATTTGGCATCAAGACGAGAAAGGCATCAGTTGAAGAAGGAAGGCTAAATGCAGCTCAGCTTTCTAGTGAAAAAAACACACACAACAACAGCTTACTGGAAAGCACAGGTGGCTCTCTGAAATTAATTTCATTTTTCTGGCACCAGAACCTGTACAACATTTATGCTGTATGCCTTCAGACTTGCAGTAATTGAACCTAAAATGATTTTGAAAGATTCAAAAGGGCATCATTACAATAACTTCATCAGGCTGAAAAAACCGGGGGGGGGAATCAAGTTCTGGGATATTACAGTATTTGAAGGGATTAAAGATAAGGATTGTTAAAAGGAAAAGGAAGGAATTAAAAGTTGGTTTATTTGATCAAAATTAAAACAAAATTAAAAAATTATTCCTGGTAACACTCAATGGACTTTTGCTCATCAGGACTGAATAACAATGTTTTTTTTAAGGATTTGTTTATATAAAGTGATGCCAGGGTCCAACAGGGAGGGCACATGCCTCCTCCTTCAGTTTCTAAAGTAATTCTGCTTTGGGCAGTGGGAGAACCTAGGATCTTTGTTCAAACTCTCCACCTCTAATTTCAGGCCTCCAGATTAGTCTCTGGCTTGAAGGAGAGCTAGATGAGAGCAATTAGCAGCTGATTATAGTGGCTCTTTTTCTACAGTGGCTTTTTCAATTCTTCCAGGAGGCCTGTGACATTCATGGTACAAAGCAACTTGGGCAAACTGATGCAGTGAAGATTGCACTGAAAAATTGGCTTATGAAACCCAGCCCTGATGCGTCTCGGCAGTGCAGTGACTTGTGGATGCTTTTCCAGAAAATGTGAAAAGGAAGCATTCCCTGCAAAGAAAATCAGTACAATGTCCTCTGGCTGCAAGCCATAATTAAGGCAGTTGGGATTTGCCTAGCGTTTCTCAATCTTAGCAACTTTAAACACGCAGCTTGAGGAATTTGGGGACTTGAAGTCCATACAACTTAAAGTAGCCATGGTTGAGAAACACTGCTATATTAGTTTAGTTTAATGCTGGCTCACAGAGGGGAGGACAACGCTAAGTAGGCTACAGTGAAGAACCCGCTTTCTGTGTTAAAGGTCCAAACATAGTTTTATTTATATTTTGTGCTCAAGTGAATAAATTAGAATACTGACTATTTAGGAATTAATTTGTTCACATACCTTGCAGTCATTGCAAATTAACCCTAGTTTGAGGGGGTGAGGATTGAGTAAAATAGATGTAATAAGTGTATTTTAGTGCTTTGAAACCAAAAGGAGCCCTAAAAAAATAAATTCTAGTGTTTTAATATCCAGATTGATTTCATTTGGGAATCATTTACATTAGATCGCTTTACTGATATTTTACCTTGATGACCTGATGTTCATGGGTGGAAACATAACTGTCAACCAAATGGAAAATGGGCATTAGTTAGCAAGTAAAATGAATCTCACTGGAATAGGCTTCGACTGTATTACTCTGTGACCTTGCCTAGTGAAGTACTGTTTACTAGTTTCAAATCCTTCCCTATGGAAAACTAAACCAAAGATAAAGTGTTGGAGAAGAATGCTCAAGTTCGAAAACTAGCAGTAAATTTTAAAAACAAACTATAGCTTTATTCCCTGTAGATTAGCTCCATGTTTGGTCTACAGTGAAAGGACTCTCTTCAGACAACATATAAGTAAGATTCTGAGGGTGAAGTCTGATGTGTCGTGTGTGTGTGTGTGTGTGTGTGTGCGTGTGTGTGTGTGTTTAATGAAGCAGGAATGGTGTTCTGAACCCTGATTTTTGCTGGAGTAGAGATTTTAATTCTTTCCTGTAAATCACGGGTGTCAAACTCTCCACGTCACATGACGTTTCGCGATGTATCGTGACTTTTTTTGCATTGCCGGAGCTGGGGTGGGCGTGGCCTCTGTATGATGCAACCGCCCTGCAGGCTGACAGTTTCACACCCCTGTGTGTACGTCATCGGGAACATCATCAAGATGCCATAAACATGCTTCTTCTATAGAGCAAAAGGCAGCTTTAGGAACTTCATTTGGATCAGGAACACTAAGAAGAGTATCACCCTGATTTTCCCCCCTATATTACTGTACTCTGAATTATGAAGAGATATCTGAACTGACACTGGAAAGAAACTTAAAATGTTAAAGTGCGCAGGAATGTGGGTTGCCAGTGCTTTTTTTGTAAAAGAAAAAGGTGCCGGAACTCACACATGTCATACAACCCGCCTTGCCTACTCTACAAGGTTCCACCCAAAAAAGGTGCCGGAACTCCATTCTGAGCGTTCTATGAGAAAAAAAGCCCTGTGGGTTGCACAGTATAGTTAATCAGGTCTTCCCAATTGAGTGCTTCAATGATTGACCATCCTAGCTGGGAATTCTGGGTACTGTAAACCAACCTATTTGGAGGGCACTCACTTAGGAAAATTTAACTCCTAGTAGTTGGAAGCCTTGGCTAAAAACAGTGATACCTAATTCTGAGCAAGTATGCACAAGAACAGGCATTGAGCAATGGCTTAGTTTTTTTTAAAAAGGTGTTGGTTTAAATTTAATATATACTTGTTTTTTAACTAAGTTTCAAATTTACTGTTATATTGCTGTTATTTGGAGTTTGCAGCAGTGTCTCAGTAGTTGGAAGTCTTCATTCTGGAGAAATATAATGTTTTTTCTATTTAATGCAGTAATCTTTTAAATACATATTTAAAGTCAAAATTAACACATATTAATTTTTCCAACCCCTTCATGGATTACTTACTGCCTTGTTGTGGAGAAGGGGCTTGCGTAATTCAATGAAGCTATGAGCTATGCTGTGCAGGGCCACCCAAGACGGACAGGTCATAGCAGAGAGTTCTGACAAAATGTGACCCACTGGAGAAGGAAATGGCAACCCACTCCAGTATCTTTGCCATGAAAACCCTATGGACAGTACCAAAAGGCAAAAGGATATGACACTGGAAGATGAGCCCCTCACGTCGGAAGGTGTCCAATATGCTACTGGGGAAGAGCAAAGGGCTAGTACTAGTAGTGCCAGACAGAATGAAGCGACTGGGCCAAAGCCGAAAGGACATTCAGCTGTTGATGTATCTGGTGGTGAAAGGAAAGTCCGATGCTGTAAAGATTTTTTCTCCATAGGAACCTGGAATGTAAGATCCATGAATTAAGGCAGGTTGGATGTGGTTAAACGAGAGATGACAAGACTGAACATCAACATCTTAGGAATCAATGAACTAAAATGGACAGGAATGGGTGAATTTAATTCAGATGACCATCAGGTATACTACTGTGGGCAAGAATCCCTCAGAAGAAATGAAGTAGCCTTCATAGTCAATAAAAGAGTAGGAAAAGCAATATTGGCATACAATCCCCAAAATGACAGAATGATCTCAGTTCGAATCCAAGGCAAACCATTCAATATCACAGTAGTCCAAGTCTATGCTCCAACCACTGGTGCTGAAGAGGATGACATTGACTGGTTCTATGAAGCCCTACATCACGTTATAGAACTAACACCCCATCATGGGGAATTGGAATGCTAAAGTAGGAAGCCAAAAGATAACTGGAATAACAGGCAAGTTTGGCCTTGGAGTACAAAATGAAGCAGGGCACAGGCTGATAGAATTTTGTCAAGAGAATACGATGGTCATAGCAAACACTCTTTTCCAACAACCCAAGAGATGGCTCTACACATGGACATCAACAGATGGTCAACACAGAAATCAGATTGACTATGTGCTTTGCAGCCAAAGATGGAGAAGCTCTATACACTCAGTAAAAACAAGACCAGGAGCTGACTGTGGCTCAGACCACGAGCTTCTTGTTGCAAAATTTAGGCTTAAACTGAAGAAAGTAGGAAAAAGCTCTAGGCCACTCAGGTATGAATTAAATCATATCGCTGATGAATATACAGTAGAGGTGACAAATAGATTTAAGGAATTAGATCTGATAGACAGAGTGCCTGAAGAACTATGGATGGAGGTTCGCAACATTGTACAAGAAGTAGCAACTAAAACCATCCCAAAGAAAAAGAAATGCAAGAAAGCAAAATGGCTGTCTGAGGAAGCTTTACAAATAGCTGAGGACAGGAGGGAAGTGAAAGGCAAGGGAGAAAAAGAAAGATACATCCAATTGAATGCACAATTCCAGAGAATAGCTAGAAGAGATAAGAATGCTTTCTTAAATGAACAGTGCAAAGAAATAGAAGAAAACAATAGAATAGGGAGGACCAGAGATCTCTTCAAGAAAATTGGAGAGATGAAGGAAATGTTTCATGCAAAAATGGGCATGATAAAGGACCAAAATGGCAGGGACCTAACAGAGGCAGAAGAGATTAAGAACAGGTGGCAAAATTACACAGAAGAATTATACAAGAATGAGCTTAACGTCCCTGATAATCACAATGAGGTGGTCACTGACCTCGAGCCAGACATCCTAGAATGTGAAGTGAAGTGGGCCTTAGAAAAGCTGAGCAACAACAAAGCTAGTGGAGGTGACAGTATTCCAGCTGAGCTATTCAAAATCTTAAAAGACGATGCAGTAAAAGTGCTACACTCAATTTGCCAGCAAATTTGGAAAACTCAACAGTGGCCACAGGATTGGAAAAGATCAGTTTACATTCCAATTCCAAAGAAAGGCAGTGCCAAAGAATGTTCAAACTATCACCACATTGCACTCATTTCTCATGCTAGTAAAGTTATGCTTAAAATTCTACAAGCTAGACTCCAGCAGGATGTGGATCGAGAACGACCAGAAGCACAGGAATGGGTGAATTTAATTCAGATGACCATCAGGTATACTACTGCGGGCAAGAATCCCTCAAAAGAAATGGAGTAGCCTTCATAGTCAATAAAAGAGTAGGAAAAGCAATCCTGGGATACAATCCCCAAAATGACAGAATGATCTCAGTTCAAATCCAAGGCAAACCATTCAGTATCACAATAGTCCAAGTCTATGCTCCAACCACTGGTGCTGAAGAGGATGAAATTGACCAGTTCTATGAAGCCCTACAGTACCTTATAGAACTAACACCAAAAAATGATGTCCTAATCATCATGGGGGATTGGAATGCTAAAGTAGGAAGCCAAAAGATAACCGGAATAACAAGCAAGTTTGGCCTTGGAGTACAAAATAAAGCAGGACACAGGTTGATAGAATTTTGTCAAGAGAATATGATGGTCATAGCAAACACTTTTTTCCAACAATTCAAGAGATGGCTCTACACATGGACATCACCAAACGGTCAACACAGAAATCAGATTGACTATGTGCTCTGCAGCCAAAGATGGAGCAGCTCTATACAGTCAATAAAAACAAGACCAGGAGCTGACTGTGGCTCATACCATGAGTTCTCGTCGCAAAGTTTAGGCTTAAACTGAAGAAAGTAGGGAAAAGCAATAGGCCACTCAGGTATGAATTAAATCATATCCCTGTTGAATATACAGTAGAGGTGACAAATAGATTTTAAAAATTAGATCTGATAGACAGAATGCCTGAGGAACTATGGACAGAGGTTTGCAACATTGTACAAGAGGTAGCAACTAAAACCATGCCAAAGAAAAAGAAATGCAAGAAAGCAAAATGGCTGACTGAGGAAGCTTTGCAAATAGCTGAGGACAGGAGGGAAGCAAAAGGCAAGGGAGACAAAGAAAGATATGCCCAATTGAATGCGGAATTCCGGAGAATAGCTAGAAGAGATAAGAATGCCTTCTTAAATGAACAGTGCAAAGAAATAGAAGAAAACAATAGAATAGGGAGGACCAGAGATCTCTTCAAGAAAATTGGAGAGATGAAGGAAATGTTTCATGCAAAAATGGGCATGATAAAGGACCAAAATGGCAGGGACCTAACAGAGGCAGAAGAGATTAAGAAGAGGTGGAAAAATTGCACAGATGAACTATACAAGAATGAGTTTAACATCCCTGATAACCATGATGAGGTGGTCATTGACCTCGAGCCAGACATGGTAGAATGTGAAGTGAAATGGGCCTTAGAAAAACTGAGCAACAACAAAGCTAGTGGAGGTGACAGTATTCCAGCTGAGCTATTCAAAATCTTAAAAGACGATGCAGTAAAAGTGCTACACTCAATTTGCCAGCAAATTTGGAAAACTCAACAGTGGCCACAGGATTGGAAAAGATCAGTTTACATTCCAATTCCAAAGAAAGGCAGTGCCAAAGAATGTTCAAACTATCACACCATTGCACTCATTTCACATGCTAGTAAAGTTATGCTTAAAATCCTACAAGCTAGACTCCAGCAGTATGTGGATCGAGAACTACCAGAAGTACAGGCAGGATTTCGAAGAGACAGAGGAACTAGAGATCAAATTGCCAACATACGCTGGATCATGAGAAAGCTAGAGAGTTCCAGAAAAACATCTACTTCTGCTTCATTGACTATGCTAAAGCCTTTGATTGCATGGATCATAACAAACTGTGGTAAGTTCTTAAAGAGATGGGAGTACCAGACCATCTTATTTGTCTCTTGAGAAACCTATATGCGGGTCAAGAAACAACAGTAAGAACTGGACACGGAACCGTTGATTGGTTCAAAATTAGGAAAGGAGTCCAGCAAGGTTGTATACTGTCGCCCTGCCTATTTAACTTATATGCAGAGCACATCATGAGAAAGGCAGGGCTAGATGAATCAAAAGTTGGAATTAAGATTGCCGGGAGAAATATCAACAAACTAAGATATGCAGATGATACCACTCTAATGGCAGAAAGTGAAGAGGAACTAAAGAGCCTCTTGTTGCGGATGAAGAAGGAGAGTGCAAAAGTTGGGTTGAAATTTAACATTAAGAAAACCAAGATCATGGCATCTGGCCCTCTCAATTCCTGGCAAATAAATGGGGAAGAAATGGAGGTAGTGACAGATTTTATTTTCCTGGGCTCCAAGATCACTGCAGATGGGGACTGTAGCCAAGAAATTAAAAGACGCTTGTTTCTGGGGAGGAAAGCCATGGCAAATCTAGACAGCACACTAAAAAGCAGACACATCACCCTGTCAACAAAAGTGCGTATAGTCAAGGCTATGGTCTTCCCAGTTGCAATGTATGGCAGTGAAAGCTGGACCATAAAAAAGGCTGAGCGCCAAAGAATTGAGGCCTTTGGACTGTGGTGCTGGAGAAGACTCCTGCGAGTCCCTTGGACTGCAAGGCGATCAAACTGGTCAGTCCTAGAGGAGATCAACCCTGACTGCTCTTTAGAAGGCCAGATCCTGAAGTTACAACTCAAATACTTTGGCCACCTAATGAGAAGGAAGGACTCACTGGAGAAGAGCCTAATGCTGGGAAAGATTGAAGGCAATAGAAGAAGAGGACGACAGAGAATGAGGTGGCTGTATGGAGTCACTGAAGCAGTAGGCGTGAGCTTAAATGGACTCCAGAAGATGGTAGAGGACAGGAAGGCCTGGAGGAACATTGTCCATGGGGTCACAATGGGTCGGACACGACTTCGCATCTGACAACAACAACAATTTTTCCAAACAGCTGCCAGTTTTCCCTTCCTCTTTTCCTCTTTTCCTCTCTTCCTTCCTTCCTTCCTTCCCTCCATTTATATTAAATCCAGGTACAATAACAGTTGTTCAACAATGATGCAGATTGGATTAAAAATGCATCATAGGAAAAGCTCCATCATTTGCTCAGATGAAAACAGCTGGGAAATCAACTGCAAAGTAACAGAAATCCTCTCTTTCTTTTTTTTAATAAAGTTGTTACTGTTTAACTATTTCCATCTGGGAGCTCTATGGGGCATGCCTACCCAGAGTATATCTTTCACCACCCCCAGTTACAGAGTTGCAACCTGCCGTGAGAGGGCGGGGGTGGCCTGTTTACTGGGGCACCCAACTGAGTGGCAGTGCAGTTGGGTGTGGATCCAGATATTTTCTTTTCCGGCCTTCGACCCTCCTATGGACATGATCACCTCCGGGACTGCCTATTCTGGACTTGCTGGACTAACATGCGACAATATACTAGCACGGACTTGCTCGCCCTCAGGGGTGCCCCCCTCGCCTGGGTGCAACCCGCCTCTTTAAATCCTAACCTCGATGAAGGGCCCGAGTTTTGGGTCTCTGAGAGATGGCTGGGCAGGGGTAGGGGCCGTCAACATAAATTTAATAAGAGGCCCCTGATTATGTTTTTATCAAAAAATTTTACGGGGTTGGGGAGAGGGGTGGGAGATGGGGGTTGTCTGGCTATGGGGGGCGGCCAATCAACCATAGTTCAGGCCAGACTTGGGTCTGACCGCGCGGGGGGAGAACGGGGGGTCGTTGTCTCCGGGGCTCATGAGCGGGTCGTGGGATTACCAATTCCCACGACGGGGAATGGCAGCAGGCGGATAGACAGGGGGCCATATCGTTACCGGGAGGGCCGTCTCCGCTATCTGCAAGCGGTGAGGCGCTCCGAACCTCTGCTTCTTTCCCGAGGTTCCGGGAGTGAGGATGTGCAGCCTCCTGAGCTCCGGCTGGTGTACCTGAATGCCAGGTCCGTGGTTAACAAAGCTCCCCTTGTTAGGGATTTAGTTGAGGGTGAGCATGCGGACCTGGCTTGCATCACGGAGACTTGGTTGGGCCCAGAGGGTGGGGTCCCTTTGGTTGACCTTTGCCCACCAGGCTTCCGGGTGCTACACCAGACTCAAGCTCAAGGTAGGGGTGGGGGTGTGGCGGTGATCATTAGGGAGACCTTATGTCCGCGGGAGACCACCGTTCCTCAGATAGTCGGGTGTGAGTCTCTCTTTGTGAGATTTGGTTCTGGGGCGCAGTTGGGCTTGCTGCTCGTGTACATTTCACCTAGTCGCGCAGCGGCAGCCCTGCCCGAGCTGCTCGATATCCTCTCGGGGTTGGTGGTTGAGTTCCCCAAACTTATAGTTTTGGGAGACTTCAATCTACCATCCCTGGGAGGCTCATCTGAGCTCGCTCGGGAGTTCATGGCTTCCATGACGGCCATGGACCTGACGCAGGTAATTTCTGAACCAACTCATGAGGGAGGCCACACCCTTGACCTGATTTTCTTATCTGGACGGTGGTTGGATGATCTTGGTGGGGGCTTTCCATTTATTATGCCCCTGTCATGGACCGATCATCACCTCCTGCGGCTGGTCTTCCATTTTGCCACCCCCCGCTGTGGGGGTACGGAGCCAATTAGATGGTACCGCCCCAGACGCCTAATGGATCCTGATAGATTCCAAGCGGCGTTGGGGTCCCCACCTGCCTCCATTGCTCACAACTCGGCGGATGCCTTAGTGGAAGCCTGGGAAAGGGCAGCCACTGAGGCACTTGACCGGGTTGTACCCTTGCGGCCCCTGACCCAGTGCAGATCCCAGTGAGCTCCATGGTTCTCCGCGGAGCTCCGGGAGATGAAGCGTCGGAAACGGGGCCTAGAGAGCTGCTGGAGGTCCAGCCGATCTGAACCCGACCGATTGCGGTTAAGAACCTACATTAGGTCTTATCTCGCTGCGATGAGGGAGGCGAGGTGTAATTACTTCTCCACCCTCATCGCGTCAGCAGATAATTGCCCGGCCGCCTTGTTTAGGGTGACTCGCTCCCTTCTTACTCAGGAGGTGAGGGAGGATCCCTTGCAGGGTCGTGCCGAGAAGTTTAGTCAACATCTGTCGGATAAAATTGCTCGGATTCGGACCGGTTTGGACTCCAGCTGGGCAGAGTCTGGTGATCAGGACACGGGCGGTCCTGTCAATGTTATCTGGGAGGAGTTTGATTCTGTGACCCCTGATGAAGTGGACAGGATTATGGGGAAGCTGAGTTCCACATGTTTATTGGATCCGTGCCCTTCTTGGCTGGTTTATGCAGCTAGGGAGAGGACACGAGGCTGGCTCCAGGCGGTTATATCTGCTTCTTTGAGCGAGGGTTATTTCCCCACCGTCTTGAAGGAGGCGGTGGTGAGACCTCTCCTCAAGAAGCCTGCCTTGGACCCAGCTGTATTGAACAACTTTCGTCCAGTCTCCAACCTTCGCTTTCTTGCGAAGGTTGTTGAGAGTGTGGTGGCGCATCAGCTCCCTCTGGTCCTGGATGAAGCAGATTATCTGGACCCTTACCAATCGGGTTTCAGGCCTGGGCACAGCACGGAGACGGCATTGGTCGCTCTGGTGAATGATCTCTGGAGGGCTCGGGATAGGGGATATTCCTCTGTCCTAGTCCTATTAGACCTCTCGGCGGCTTTCGATACCATTGACCATGGTATCCTGCTGCGGCGTCTCAGGGGATTGGGAGTAGGAGGCACGGTTTTTCAGTGGTTCTCCTCCTATCTCCTGGGACGCTCGCAGTCGGTGTTGGCAGGGGGGCAGAGGTCGACCCCTAGGACTCTCGCTTGTGGAGTTCCTCAGGGGTCGGTCCTCTTGCCTCTCCTGTTCAACATCTATATGAAACCACTGGGTGAGATCATTCGTGGTTTTGGAGTTGGGTATCATCAATATGCTGATGATACCCAACTTTTTATTTCGACCCCAAACCACCCCAGTGATGCCCTCGCTGTGATGTCCCGTTGCCTGGAGGCGGTTCGGGTCTGGATGGGGAGGAACAGACTTCAACTCAACCCTGACAAGACTGAGTGGCTGTACATTCCGGCTTCCCGGGACACCTGGGATGTTCCATCTCTTTCTATGGGGGGTGAGCTTTTACCCCCTGTGGATAGGGCTCGCAACTTGGGAGTCCTCCTAGATTCACGACTCACTTTGGAGGATCATATAGTGGCCGTGACTAGGGGGGCTTTTGCCCAGGTTCGCCTGGTGCGCCAGTTGCGGCCCTATCTGGACCGGGAGGCCTTATGTACGGTCACTCATGCGCTTGTGACCTCTCGCCTAGACTACTGTAATGCTCTCTACATGGGGCTTCCCTTGAAGACTACTCGGAGGCTCCAACTGGTACAGAATGCGGCCGCGAGAGTTGTCTTGGGAGTTTCCCGGTACTCCCATGTTACACCTTTGCTCCGTGAGCTGCATTGGTTACCAGTTGTCTTCCGGGTAAGGTTCAAGGTTTTGGTTATGATCTTTAAGTCCCTACATGGCATGGGTCCGCGATACCTCGAGGACCACCTGCTGCCGGCATCGACTCCCCTCCGCCCTGTGCGTGCCCACAGAGAGGGCCTCCTCAGGGTGCCTCCGGTCAAGGAATGTCGACTGGTGGCCCCCAGGGGGAGGGCCTTCTCTGTGGGTGCTCTGGCATTATGGAACCAACTGCCGGTTGAGCTCCGGACGGCATCAGACCTCCGATCCTTCCGTCGCAGGTTGAAGACCCATTTATTTGAACTAGCGGGTCTGGCCTGATGGGGGTATATGGGTTTTTTATAGGCTTGTTTTATCATTCTTGTTTTAACTTGGGCATTGATTTAATTGTTTTTTAATTTTTGTATTGTTATTTATATATGCCCTGTGAACCGCCCTGAGTCCCTTAGGGAGAAGGGCGGTATAGAAATCTCAATAAATTAAATTAAATATGCGTCACCATCATGATTTTATCAATGTAATTAGAATGTTCATTTTGGCATTCCACTAACCTTTGTGTATCAGAGATAGTTATTTGGGGAACATACCTGATGTACTGGGGAAAGACAAGCAGAGACAAAATAAAAAGTAATGACTGAAAATGTTTCTTTCCCTTGGTTTTAATTATTTAAAGTGTAACTGATTTTTCAATATACAAGTAATAATAAGCTCCTTTACCTCCCACTACAGTTACTCTTTAAGATTAATAAAACAAATATAAACAAACAATATTAAGGTATGCAATATAAATGCAAACAACATTAAGAGTTAATGAGAAGGGGGGGAAGAAAAATTAAAACTGAGCAGGGAGAAATCAGCTTGGTAGTGCATATAGCTTGTGAAAACCCATATTTTTTTTCTTGGTACAACATGCAGTCATCCTGGTTCCCTAACGATCATCTATGGCATCATACTGCCAAAATCACATTACATCATGTCTCAGCAATTCCTAATTCAGGTCAAAACATGCTGGGAATGACTGAGTTTTAGAGTTCTTTCAACAGCATAATATATTGGGAATTACACCCTAAACTGTCGGTGGAGCCAAGCCAAAGAAATAGGTAAGACCAAAAGAGTAACATATGAATCAAACTGCATTCAGAAAGATTATGCTGTCTGAATTTAATGATTTCTTCTTTTTCAAATTAGAAAAAATTACATTGACAGTAATCATATAGAGCAGGGCTGGGGAACTATGGGCCCTTTTATGACTTGTGGACTTCATGGTGGCTCAGGAATTCTGGTAACTGAAGTCCACAAGTCATGAAGGGGACATAGTTCCTCACCTCTGGTGTAGAAAACAATTTTATACAGTTTTCTCTCTTCTCATTTTCTACTAAGTGTACAGGGGAAATTATCCCAGTTCATTCCTTTCCTTCCCAAAATATTAAAGTGAAGAATTTGGATTTTCATACCCCAGGACCAAGAGCCTTTAGAAAGAGAGTCCTCAAATGACAAGAAAGCTCCAAGAAAGCCTCAGAATCAACCTTGGCTCTTCTAGACTCTTGCTCTGTCTTAGGTCTTCACATCTTGATCAGCTGATCCCAAGAGATGCTGCTTCCCTCTGATTCAGGCCTCTTTATAGAAGAGGAATACCTCTATTCTCCAGGCTGCCTCTCAATAAAGAGAAAGTTCCTGACAGCTAAAACTATTAATCAGCAGAACCGCTTGCCTCTAGAAGTTGTGAGTGCTTCATCGCTGGAGGTTTTTAAGAAGAGATTGGACAGCTGTTTGTCTGGAATGGTTAGGGCACAGGTCTGCAACCCGTGGCTCCGGAGCCGCATGCGGCTCTTTCAGCCATCTCCTGCGGCTCCCAGTCTTCTGCCATGTGCAGTCCAAAAAAAAAAGTGGGACTAAAAAAGTTCAACCAATCAATTCAAATATGCAGGGTAGGTGCATATCTCACCTTGGCTCCACTCTTCAGTCAAACCCTGTTCTGCACATGCGCGCATGTACGCACATGCGCACACATTTTTTTTGTGGCTCCCAGTTTTTCCTTCTGTGAGGGAACCGGTTCTGAGTGGCTCTTTCACTGTTTCAGGTTGCTGACCCCTGGTATAGGGTCTCCTGCCTGAGGAGGGGTGTTGGAGTAGAAGACTTCCAAGGTCCCTCCCAACTCTTGTTATTTTGTTACTACCATAGGGAAGCCACTTTTGCTCAAATAGATTGTTTCATGCTGTGTACCCAGTGTTCTAATCCGCGGCCTCTGGCAATGGATGGAACTTGGAACAGCCAAGACATGAGGAAAACTCAAAGTCTGCTACACACAAACTTAATTTACCAGAAAGTTGTGTGGGCAAATAATGTACCTCTCCCACAATAACCGATTGAAGAAAGATTGTGCTTAATGGTAACAGAATTCTGTGTAGGACTGGAATAAAATATTCTGGAAGATACTGACTAGAAGTACACAAAGGACTGTAATTCTCATTAATTCTATTTATATCTTGCCACATGTCCTGAATGCATTATCTGGACCTTTTCAATCAGATTTCAAACCAGGAAACTAAAAACAACCATAACTGAACTTGTAAGTGATCTCTGGTAGGTAAAAATGAGAAAATGGTGACCTTCCGTCAAAGCATTTTTGAACTGGAAAACAACCAATTCAGTACAGGTAGTCCTGGCGTTACAACCACAATTGAGCCCAAAATTTATGTTGCTAAGTGAAACATTTGTTAAATGAGTTTGCCCCACTTTACGACTTTTCTTCCCACAGTTGTCAAGTGAATCATTGCATTTGTTAACTTAGTAACACTGGCCCAGAGCTCAAGGGAATGATTTAAGATAGACTTGACCATCATGAATCAAGATGAAGTTACTGTTTCAGTCAGCAGTTTTGAGTGCAGGTTATTCCTCCATCATTTTTTTTAATTTTGCGTGCTCCTATAAGTGAGTAAGTAAGGGATGCGGTGGCTCAGTGGGTTAGGATGCTGAGCTTGTCGATCAGAAGATTGGCAGTTTGGCGGGTCGAATCCCGAGTGCCGCGTAGCAGAGTGAGCGCCCGTTACTCGTCCCAGCTTCTGCCAACCTAGCAGTTCGAAAGCACGTAAAAATGCAAGTAGAAAAATAGGGACCACTACGGTGGGAAGGTAACAGCGTTCCGTGCGCCTTTGGCGTCTACTCATGCCGGCCACATGACCACGGAGATATCCTCAGACAAGCACTGGCTCTTCGGCTTTGAAACGGAGATGAGCACCGGCCCCTAGAGTCGGAAACGACTAGCACGCATGTGCGGGGGAACCTTTACCTTTACCTTTATAAGTGCATAAACTCATGTTTGTTAAAAAAAGAGAGACAATATGTTAGCTTGTGTGAATGCCAGTGCAAGCAGGATCCAGATACTGCTCCAAGTGCAAATGCAGATGGTTTCTTGGTTGTTGTTGTTTTTTTAAAAAAAAATCAAATACTTATCTTTAATCATCGTTTCATTTATTAACTGAGTTTCTGGGTTCCCACTTTGCATGGAACCCAAACCAACAGGCTACAGACCACAGTGGCTGGTTCCTACAACATATTTAGCCGAGATCAACCATTATGGCATAGAAAAATGGGAAGAGAAAGAAACTCAAAAGGGTCCCTCCTTAATGTAAGAGAGTCATGTGGGACTTTTGTACTTTCAAGTTTGCAAGGTTCTGTTCATGCTTACAATGAAGCAGAATTAGCTCATCTGGTTATGTTTCCTGTCTGGTCTAACTGGGAAGATTGAGATCATGTTTAGGCAAATCAACCAACATAGTTCAGATTGATGTAACAAAAAATGTTTTGTTCTCTGAGTTTTTTTGACGCCATTTTCAACTAGAAAAAATATAAAGAAGAGATTAATTTAGGAAAAACATTTATAAAACATTCACATTAGCGATGTGCATTTTAGAAGAAAATACATCAAATTATCCAAGGAAATGTACCAAGTTAAATTCAGGATTTTGTTTTTATTGAGGGGGGAATTACATTTAAAAATGCATAACAAGTAGGACAGATTTACGACTTAATACATGTAAAACTAACAACATGGGACAGACATAAGCCTGTGTCCACTCTCCTGTCAGTTCCATTTACTTCAGGGCTGATTTACACAGAGAATCGCAGCGCACACCTAACCATTCTCTAAATTCCTCTTTAATAAGATCCTGGAGGATTACAAGAGGTGTGTGGGGGAGGGGCACAATGCCTTCCAGATAATTTAGTTTTAGGGAAGGAAAGATTGGGAACAGAAAATCACTAAATTTTTGCTTTGTTCATGACATCTTGAGAAGGGAGGGAGGGAGAGAGGGAGTGTAGAAGGAAAGAATTGATATTTACTATGACTTTTTTTTAGAAAAATTGCCAATCCAATAAAATATTGAAGGAGTATAATAAATAGGTAGAACAATACATTAATCATTTAACATATCATTCCTCGGGAGATGTATGTTATAAAAATGATCTGGAAGAACTGTTTTAGATCTTGGGCCACCAAGATAGGCATAGTGTTAATGTAATTCTTAAAATAGCTTGCATGGAAATCTGGAAAAACAGGAGCAGCTTTAATCAACAGCAGAGAGATGTAATACTCATGCAAGGTCCAAAAGGCTTCTTTAAAATTGTTTTCAAACTATCAGTAGAATCAATGCATAACTAATGAAAAAAGATATAAAAAGATATAAAAGATATAAGCTCAAAGCTTTAAGGCAGGTGTCTTCAAACTTGGCCCTTTTATGACTTGGGGACTTCAACTCCCAGAATTCCTCAGCCAACATGCCTGGCTGAGGAATTGTGGGTGTTGAAGTCCACAAGTCATAAAAGGGCCAAGTTTGAAGACACCTGCTTTAAGACCTTTAGTAAAATCTCTTAAATAAATGCAAATGAATAAATAAGGGAAAAGGAGATCAGATTTGCAACTGTTGATAGAGGAATAGATATAACATTCACCTTCTAAATAATAATAATAATAATAATAATAATAATAATAATAATAATAATAATAATAATAATAATAATAATTTTCAATAATAATCTGGGGTTTGGCCATGGCATAAACTTTAGTGCCAAGAATGCAGCAGAGAACATGCAAGTGACAGATGGCTGCAGTCCAATGTTTTGTCTGGAAATCTGCCAATCTGCTCAGGAAAGACAACTGTAAACTAGTAGATAATAGTAAGCCTTCTGGGGACTATGGAGTTTGCCTTTTCCATATCTAACCATCCCTCTCTATGGCTTTTATTTTGTTAGAGAATCTACAACACATCCCCCAAACTCTTAATACGCCCATTGGCCCAAAAGGTTTCCCTCCCCTTCACTAGACAACCTCTTGGAAATAACTACAGAGACTAATGCATTTCTTCTTTGCTTTGCCTGGAGTAGCTATAAAATAAGGCTTCATCACTGCAAGAGTCATTTGTTCAAGGACATCCCAAAGATTTTCTCCCTTTACAAAGTCGCTCTCCAAACTGAAAAGAAAATGGAGAGAGGGGAAAAAACAGGTAGAAATTAAAGTAGGCAGAGGAAGAATTCACAAGCAATTTCTGCTATATACATACGGTATATATAGCAGAAATATATATATATATACATATATATATACACACACATATACACATATACATACACACACACACACACACACACACACAAACATAAAACTTCAGTCTTGGTAATGTGATCAGTGCTTCCAGGGCATTGAGTCAATACTGGCTAGGCATAGCATGAACAACATTATACAGTGAAATTGGGTAACTAAGCGTCTGCAGGAAATAAATCTGTTGATATTTGTATTGGGAATTCCCAACAATAAATGCAGATTAAAAAGCAGCCACAACATGCTTTCTCTGTTTAAGAGGCAGGATCTATATGCAGGAAATGAATCTCTCTTGCTTTGCAAGTTCCACATTCTGTCCAACCGATGTTGCTTTTATAATGAAGCTAGTCGGGCCAAGCCAGCTGAAATTTGTAATCATGGCACCCAGACGATCCAATTCATTATACTGGAATTTACATATTTCCAATCATTCACCAGGATCACTTTGCAAATTGCATTTTTGAGAGGCAGACTAAAGGGACAATAAGAGTAGTACTACTGCTTCTGAAGATGGAAAGTGAGAATGTGGCAAATACTGTTTGCAAACACATATTTCACAAGGAAGTCCTGACTGACTCCGGCTCCCTATTGGGTGTACAGTTTGTGGCAAACACGTAGTGTGAGAAATGGCCCTGATGGTCTCTCTCAAAGAGTGATCTCACAAGTTGTCAAAGCCAGTGGCGCTGAGCCCAGGAACTTAGGTACACGTTCATACACATACTTCTCAGCTGCCAAATTCTGCTTGTCATGAATGGTTAAAAACAAAAAAGGGAGAATGTTTCTGGACATTGCAAGAAAAGCTGGAGAGTTAATACAAGCCATTTCTCATTGGTTGAGTTCAGTGGTGGGATTCAAATATGTGAACAATCAGTTCTCTGTGTGGATGCCGCTTCCGGAGGTCCATTCTGGGCCTGGGCAACAAAAAATTAGCTACCGGTTCTGCCAAACTGGTGCGAACTGGCTGAATCCCACCACTGGTTGAGTTCAAACGACACCCAAGATGAGACAAAAATGGAGTGGAATGGTTTGATTCAGTACCCTGTGTAACCAAGCCAGCATATTAAGTCCCAATATACCTTATTTATTTACACACAGCATGTTGCATAGTAGTGTTTTGTTATCCTGGATTTAGAGCTCAGCACATCTGATGGCCCTAATTATTAAACTCTTTTCAAAGTGATTTAAAAAGACTTGTTTACTTGGCAGATCTTCCAAAGGATTAGGGATACTATCATCACCACTAAACAATCCGGCTTGTTCATTTACACCTGCTCAGTTCATCCACCTGGCAGGCAAATGCTTTCTTCTCCCAATATCTCTTAAGAGAAGGCACTTGATTCCTTGTAAAAAATCAATGACCGTGGCTTAATAAATCATCAACTGGAGCTTCATGGCGTAGGTAGAAGGGCAGCAGGAAAGGCAACTCCTAGAATGAATCCATTTATCTAGATGTCAAGACCTGCTACTGTCTTTTCTACCTTTCGTTGCATTTTTATCATTTTCACCAGACAGGAGAAGATGTATTTTGTAACTTTTCTTCAAAATCACTGATGGGTAGAATGTCTGGAAAAAGTGGTAGGGAGAGCATAAGTGGTACCGGATTGACAGCCGAATGCTGTGCTCATTGTGGAAATTAAGGTCTGCTGAATCAGCTTTGTCCTAAGTAACCCACAGCATATGGGTGACTTAATGTCTCGCTGATCTGGTGGAACGCGCTTATTGTAGAACATATTGCATCTGAAAATGGACATTTTCAGCAACGGTTTTTGCTGTGGTTTTACTTGCCTCGCAGTAGGGGTTGCTTGCTGATTAGGGCTCATTTGCTTCTGTCTAAAATCAAACTCGAAATGACATCACAGTGCATTGTTTTAACTTGTCACTATTATTTATTTATTTATTTATTTATTTATTTATTTATTTATTTATTTATTATTTAAATTTATATACCGCCCTATTCCCGTAGGGCTCAGGGCGGTTTACAGGGAAAATTAAAATACATAGCATACAAAATTAAAATCAATTAAAACTATTAATTAAATTACAGTCCCTGAAATTAAACTAAAACCCAATTAAATTAAATTAAATTAAAACCCCTCAGTCTGGGCCAAACAGCTCGAAGAACCAGGTTCTCAAGTCCCGGCGAAATGAGCGAAGGTCGGGGGCAGTCCTGAGTTCCGTGGGAAGTTGGTTCCATAGGGCCGGCGTGCCCACAGAGAATGCCCTTCCCCTGGGAATAACCCACCGGCATTCCTTAACCAGCGGTACCCTGAGAAGGCCCTCCCTGTGGGAGTGCACAGGACGATGGGAAGTTGATGCCGGCAGCAGGTGTTCCCTTAGATAATCCGGACCCAAGCCATTTAGGGCTTTATAGGTCATTACCAGCACCTTGAATCTACCTTGGGAGCTATTGTGGTGGCAAGTCAGGTAAACAAATGTAATGAAGGAGCTTGATGAAAGCTTTCCTCCCATCAAGCCTGACTGTCCCTTTTGGAGCTTATTCGTAGATCCACCTGGATGCAACACCCTTCTATCAAAAGCTCAGAAGGGCACGCTGTCCACTTTCATACCCATCCTCTTACATCACTCTCCTACTGATTCAGTCTGCAAAGCAAGAAATCCAGACGCAAAACCTTGGAGGCAGCCATACGATTTAGATAGATAGATGACAGGATGCTGAACGACTCTTGAAATTTCTGCTTGCCACCTCCTGAGCTGCAGCTGTCACACTCTAAGTATCACATTCCTGTTAGTCATGTTTTATCCAGAAAAATAAGGATATTAGGGAGAGATGATTATTCTTGTTGCTTCCTTTCTCAAATTTCCCCCCTTCCGCCCCAAGGTGATCTGCAAAGGATTGAGGTCAAGATCGTGTCTACCTGTCTGCCTTTTTCTTTCTCTTCCTTCCATGTTGTTCTTATGGCTTATCCTTGTAGGATGCTGTTATGTGTTATAATAATCACCACACCTCCATTATTGTAAGACTATGGGTACAAGGCAAACACGTCCAGAGGAAAGCCCAAATGTATCTTAGCCCTTCCAACAGAGCAACACAAGACACATTTCATTAGGAACATTTCCTGAACCAGAAGTATCAACCTGAGCTTTCACAGAAATTTTGACCTATGGATCAGCTCTTGTTTTCATGTCCCACATTGCCGTTCTTCATTGGGTTCTAAATTCACTGACTGAGGTGGCTTTCTTCTTTCAGCTCTAAGCTCTGCCATAGCTAAAAGATGTAACTATAAGACAAGGGTTGGGAGAAGCTCAGATTGAAAGAGTTCGGCTAATGCAGAGTCAATGGAATGTATATTGGCATAAACATCTCTAATGGAATCACTATGGACAGTGAGCCTACAAGGACAGGTGTCCTACGTACTAGGCAAGAAAAAGCAATGTATTGCATTCTTCCACCAACACCACTTCTCCCCCTCTTCCTGCTCTTCAATCACAATCATCAATCACACTTCCTTACACTAATGCTGCCATTTAATGAACCCTTTATTAACCTTTATTAACCACATGGGGAAAAAAACCAATTTAGACATCAGCAAAAGCAGGTTTGTATGGAATACAGTAATGACAGGCCAGTTCTCAGCTTTGAAGTACCATTATCAATTACTGCAGACACTGTAAAGACACAACTCTGCAACATTGTAAATCTAAAGTACCAATATCAAATGTCCACTGGATCTAGATGCTATTTATGCTAGGACAGCCCAGTTAACTCTCAAAAAAAGAAAATGGATGTTTTAGGTATTTGTATTTGACTTTCCCTTGCGTTCAAATTGTGTTCTGGCAATAGCTAGCCAATAACTCTGTAAAATGTATAAAGGTCTGAGAGTTCTTTTTTCCCCCCCAATTGTCATTAACCTAAGCTCAAGCAGCTACAAGCTGGCATGACATCTATAACAGCTAAAATTGTTTCTAAGGAAGCAAAGTTTTGAGGAAACCACCTTAGCCCCCTGTAACCACCTTTCACTCTGCCACGTCCACCCATTTCCAAATTGATTTTGATGTTGTTCCTCTCAACCTGCCTTTATATCTTCCTTTCTGTTGTACTGTCAACAAAACAAATTACTCTGTTCAAGTTAATATTCCTCCACCAAAAGATGTTACGTACCCTGATATATTTAATTTTAATAAGTGCAACTTTTTCTCAATTAAACTTCATGCCCTTCTTAGAGTGAGCTCACAAAACATACAAAGAATCTCTTGTAGCCTAAAATAAAGTCATGTTTATCTTGCTAATGCAGCAATGAAAATGGTCAAAGTTTTATCTAAATGTATAGTCTGCTGTCCATAGTCATGTTTTGTGAGATGGGCAGCGATGTAAGTTCGATAAAAAAATAAATTGATATGTGACCCAATAAAAGGCATATACCGAAACACAAATACCTATCACATAACAGTTGTTTTTTTTTTAAAAAAACTTCCCAGAAATAAATCCTATTGTTTTCAAAGAAACCTATTCTCTAGGAAGCAAGTTTCCGGTTGCAATCTTCTATTGCCAGCTTATACATGTCTGCTCAGAAGTAAGTCTAGATAAGCTCAGCAGGACTTCCACAGGAATAGATTGTTGCCAAAATCTATTGTTTGCCTTTCTTTTTACTTGCAAGCTCTTAAAAATGGGGTTTCTCATTTCTTAAAACAAAATAAAAACCAAGGCAGTTCCAGTCCTTGTTTTCAATGCATCCAGCACGTAGAACTGGTGGTGGGCCAAGCTTTTCTCTCTTTCCAGAGTGAAACCACTTCACTGTATTTCTTCATTAAGAGAACAAAGGGTCAAAACCAGCAGAGGCAACCTTGCAATTTCTCGCAAGCTGCAACCTGCTGCTTCAACCTGGGATGTGAGCGAAGGACAGCCATCATGTAAGTGGCCGTCAAGCGGCACAGGGAAGATCTGCTCACACAGGTGAGACTTTTGTTGTAGGGGGAGCAGGAGAGGGGATCATTTGGATGACTGAATTGTGAAGGGAGATCAGGCGCCCTTTGGCAGTGATAACTAGGGAACCGCTGGCAAAGGTGGTAGGCAGCTGGAGGACAATAAAAAATGGACTCTGGTTAGCTGCTGTCACAATTTGCAGAGGGCCATTCTCCACGGAAAGGGTGCTACACAAACAAGAGAGGAAACCTCTGTAGACATCTGAGGTATATTTTAAAAAAAAATGAAAGGCACAATTTTAAAATGTTAAACTAGCAGTATACATTTTAATGTGTTTGTCTTTGTTACTGTAAATTACAGAGAATGTTTTCTGACTTCAGTGGGATTTAAAACTGATAATAAATGGATTTGCTGCCTGTGAGATAAGTGTTTAACCTCCAATCAACAGGGGAGATCGTAAAGGATTATCAGCTGATAACAAAGCAAAATATTCTAGTAGCCAGATTCATGCTTGCCTGGTTCATATGGTGCACTAAAGTATACAGGTAGTCCTTGACTCATTTAGTGACCGTTCGAAGTTACAACGGCACTAAAAAAAAGTGACTCACGACTGTTTTTCACACTTGTGACTGTTGCAGCCTCCCCAGGGTCTCATGATCAAAATTCAGCCGCTTGGCAACTGACTCATATTTATAACAGTTACAGTGTCCAGGGGTCATGTGATCCCTCTTTTGTGACCTTCTGACAAGCAAAGTCAATGGAGAACCAGAGTGTTATGATTCAGGGTCAGCCTGTGGGTTCGGCAGTTGGGTCGGACGACTCAGAGGAGGAGGGGGGTGTTGAAGAGCTTGCTGAGGGGGTTGGAGAGCTTGCTGATGAGAGCCCTCAGCCAGGCCCCTCCCACCTGGTCACGACGGAGACCCAGCTGTGTGAGCCTGACAGCGTGGATGAAGATGACCCACAGCTGGCCCTGTTCAAGGACGCCCGACGCAGGAGGCAGTCAATCAGGAGTAAACAGAGGAAGGCAATGGGGCACCTCGGAAGGAGGCAGAGAGAAGCCACGCCCTGAACTGTATAAAAGGGGAATGCGTGGGTGGGCTGGTTTGCTGAAGGCAACCACTTGAATAGTTCCTGTTTCATAGCTCCTGTTTCATGGTTGGTGTCTTGTTTTGCTCTGTTTTATGTTAATAAATTTGGCAGACTTAATTCCAGCCTCTTGCCGTTTGTAAAGGGGTTGTCCCTGCCTTTTCTGCAGGGCCGGTAGCAGGCTGGTACAGAACAGATTCACTTAATAACTGTGTTACTAACCTGAAGAACTGCAGCGATTCACTTAACAACTGCGGCAGGAAAAGTCGTAAAATGGGGCAAAATTCACTTCAACTCTCATTTAACAACAAAAAGTTTGGGCTCCATTGTGGCCGTAAGTCAAGATCTATCTATAACGTGGTTTGCCTGATTGTGTCTTAAAGTCACAGAGGTGAATCGGAAAAGCAGTCTTTTTTGTTCCACCTGGGTGGGCAGCACAGAGGGATACAACTCTCCAGGCAGGACTTTGCTACCCCTACCTGGATATACTTCCATCCATGTGCAAAACATGGGGGCCTCAATCATCCTTATTGAGAACAGTGGTGGCACAGTGGTTATAATGCAGTATTGCAGGCTAACTCTGCCAACTGCCAACAGTTCGATTCTCACCGGCTCAAGGTTGACTCAGCCTTCCATCCTTCCAAGGCAGTAAAATGAGGACCCAGATTGTTGGGGGCTAATATGTTGACTCTGTAAACCACTTAGAGAGCGCTGTAAAGCACTGCAAAGCGGTATATAAGTGCTATTGCTATTGCTTGTTATACCTAACAACCTAGCCCTTTCTCAAAGTCACCCAGAAATCTGAACCTCACAAACACTGGGTAAAATTTCTGTTTCTTCACGAAATGAACTATTCTTGCAACCAACTTGATATAAGAACACTAAGATCCCAGAATCAGATGTATTAGAAAGAGGAAGAGGAATGGCTTTTTAAAAATGTAATGTAGGTTTGAAATCCATAAATATAAGACCTAGCCCTAGAGAGGAAGGGAAATAACTTGCTGTCAAAGTAAAAAAAAATATCTCCATGCTTCTAGAAGATGGAATCCTGTAAAGCAGAGGTCCCCAAACTTTTGGGCACTAGGGACCGTTTCGGTGGAGAGAGCTTTTTCCATGGACTGGAGGGATGCGTGGTTTTGTGCGTTGCCTGCATCCCATGGATGGTCCTTTGCTTGTTTGTGTGGACCGGTTGCTGGCATGCTGCAGCCCAGTACTGGTCCACAGACCGGGGGTTGGGGACCCCTGTTGTAAAGTACAAAAGATTATGACCACTCATATGCAGAAAGATCATTTACCTAATATTGTTTCAATGGTGAGAAGCAAATGGTTTTAAGGCAATTTGTGGTGGTGGAAGTGATTCATTTCACATGGGGTACTTGATGGGACCAGCATACAGATAGAGTTCTTCCTCTGCTCCTCCTCTACCATCAAAACTACAGGTAGTCCTCGACTTATGACCACAATGGAGACCAAAATTTCCATTGTTAAGTGAGACATTTGTTAAGTGACATTTGATCCCATTTTTTGACCTTTCTTGCCACAGTCGTTACGTGAATCACTGCGGTTGTTAAGTTAGTAAGGGTTTCCCCATTGACTTTGCTTGTCAGAAGGTCACAAAAGGGGATCGCATGACCCCCGGGACACTACAATGGTCATAAATATGAGTCAGCTGACAAGCGGCTGAATTTTGATCATGAGACCACGGGGAGGCTGCAACAGTCAGTGCCACTGAAACTTCGGTCACTAAATGAACTGTTGTGAGTCGAGGATTACCTGTATAACTAAAACCTCTTTTATGCTATTGTACAGAGATGAAGTACTGACAATCTTGGCTGACAATCTTGATCTTTGTCATTGAGGGAACCCAGGATTCATAACACAGCACAGTATGAAGAATGTATCTTCCAGATACTATGAGACTCTAGTTCCCATGGTTCCTGAGCAATGGCCATGTGAGCTGGTTCTGATGAGACCTGTAGTCCAACAACTTCTGGACAGTCTCAATTTCCTGAACCTACAATGTGGGGGAAACCAAGAAAGTTACATTCTCTCCATGGCCCTTAGTCTTCTCTATCTTTCTTGTGCTACTTCAGGTATACAAAAGCCTGAGAGGCACAAGTAACTTTTAATCTTAAGTGTAGCCTTTCCAAATTACTGTACTGTGCTTCATTCTACTTGTCACAAAAGAAAATACACACAATAGAATAGCGATCATATCATCTTAATTTTAATTATTAGTATGACTTAAAATTAGGGCTACTGTACCAAATTTAATCTGCAAAACTCCAGCTGACCACTAGATGCCAGCAAAGAGACGCAAAAGCTCCAGCCTTTTGCCTGTCATCTAGTGTTCTAGTCCAGGGGTAGGCAACCTTGGCTCTTTTATGACTCATGGACTTCAACTCCCAGAATTCCTGAGCCAGCCAGGAATTCTGGGAATTGAAGTCCAGGAGTCATAAAAGAGCCAAGGTTGCCTACCCCTGGTCTAGGCAGTCTCTGAGAATCGGGCACAAATGAAGGGGAATAATCTAAATGTTGCCATCCAAACCATGGCAGTTCTAATATAACCAACTGTGTGCTGCATTCTGCCTTTGTCTCCTATACTGTACCTAACAACACGACCTGCAGCACACCTTTCAAACGGGGCCCTGCCTGTCCGAGTAAACTCCTGGCAAACCAGTCCCCCTTTTTCCAACCTTAACATCTCCTGAGAGGAGAAAGAGACCAAATGCCATCCACCCCGGCAGTCCCAAATCGGTTCTAGGTCTTCAAATGCTTGGCGACCGAGCCTAAACTGAGAGAAAAGGAGGCCGATTAAAATTCTGGGCAGGCACTACAGCCGGGACAAACCAGCTGTCCCCTCCCGCCATTATGAAGGTGACGTCATGCTTGGCGGGGTGGGGGAAGGGAGACTCCCAATCCTCCTCCTCCTTCTCAGCCGCTTCCTCCTCCTCCTCCTCCTCCTTTCTCACTGCAGGGGCCGGTCTTGGCTAGATCCGGCAAGCGGTAGGCCCGGTCCACCCCCGCAGCTGCAGCACGGAGGCGGGGGAGGGAGATTCTGCCGTGCTATCCCCGCCTAGGCGAGGGAAGAAAGGACAGGCGATCGGATCCGCGCCTGCTTGTGTGGTTCCCCTACCCCTCCCTGGTGGCTCCTCCATCTCTCCGCAAAGCCCCCTCCTTTCCCTCCTCGCCGTAATCCCCCCTCCCTCCCCGAGACGGCTTCGCCGCCTCACCTGACTACAAAAGGCCGGCTCCCCTTTCCACTCCCATTCTGCAGTGTTTACCGTGACCCGGAGGTGTCATTCCAATCCGAGCATCTTTGAATCCGCGCTAGAACAATCCAGTCGAATTCAAACGGTAGCTGGCAGAGCTGACGTGAGATAGATAGATAGATAGATAGATAGATAGATAGATAGATAGATAGATAGATAGATAGATAGATAGATAGATAGATAGATAGATAGATAGATAGATAGATAGATAGATAGATAGATAGATGGCTTTTTTGTCATAG
This sequence comes from Vipera ursinii, assembly GCF_947247035.1. Lineage (NCBI taxonomy): Eukaryota > Metazoa > Chordata > Lepidosauria > Squamata > Viperidae > Vipera > Vipera ursinii. The sequence continues at coordinate 143,726,158 of NC_139516.1, read as the reverse complement.
AACGCTCAGAACGGAGTTCCGGCACCTTTTTTGGATGGAACCTTGTAGGATAGGCAAGGCGGGTTGTATGACATGTGTGAGTTCCGGCACCTTTTTCTTATACAAAAAAAGCACTGGATAGATAGATAGATAGATGATAGATAGATAGATAGATAGATAGATAGATAGATAGATAGATAGATAGATAGATAGATATAGATGATAGATAGATATAGATGATAGATAGATAGATAGATAGATAGATAGATAGATAGATAGATAGATAGATAGATGAGAGAGAGAGAGAGAGAGAGCGCTTTAGAAACTTGGTTGGTTTTATACACTCAGTGAGGCGCTGGCGTGGGGGAACATTGTGCGTGGGGAAGCCTCTTAAAAGCTCTTAGTATGCGAGTTACATGCCGTTCTTTTCGATTCTGTGTGCATTTACATGGGATCCACTGCCGACAAAGCCTACAGGGCTATAGTAAGTCCCTGGAATTCTAAGGGACTTCCATTAACTTGCCTGCGGGATTAATTGCAACAATTCTGCGTCTGCACCAGCCACTGGTGGATGCGCTGCGTTATATAACGGGCACACGCAGCCTTTCGGAGGGAACAAGGCCCACGACAGCAGTGCGTTCAAATACATCCGCTTAAGCACTGGAGAGGCGTTATTATGTGGTCCCCTACAATTGGATTCAAAGTCTGATGAAAACTTAATAATTCAAGTCCTAACCGAGGACCTAAGAATTATTAAGGTAAAGCGACACCATTATTATTATTACTACTACTATTATATACACAACAGTGTGAAATCGCAGCTGCCAGTTCTTTAGCTGGCGTTGGCCTTCATACCCATCGAGTTCCTCCCAAGAGCCTAGGACGTCGTGATGTATCGGCGTATTATGATTATTAGCTACAAGTCCTGAAACATAATTCAGACAAATGAACTTGTTTGCATCTTGGGAGCAAGGCGCTCAGATTCCAGCCGCTGGGCTGGAGCTCCACCAGCACCTGCGGGACAAGGACGCTGGACGCCGCGTTGAGCGAGAAGGTGCGCCCCCTGCAGGTCTGGCTGAAGTCTTGCTTGACTCCTGGGCATGAAGAAGGTGGCACCGCGCTGGGGAAGATGGCAGGCGGGCTGGCCACGCTTGGCCAAGGGGGCAAGCAGCCGGTTGCCGTTGCTTGACTCGCCACGGCCCGCTCAGAGAAGCCATTCACCCTGGAGGCTAGGAAGGCGGGGGGTGGGGGGGGAGAAGGCGGGGAGAATGGCTTTTCCTCCGATGAATGGTGGAGGAGAAAGAGCAGGCTAAATCCAGTCCGCGATGTCTATAAATGGCGTTTCTCTCTTCCAAGGTGCACATTAAGAAAAAAAGAAAAAGAAAAAAGAAATCACTCAGTGTCATTCCCCCACGTCAGGGCTGGCTGTAGGCGTGAGGCTATACTTCCTCCGCCCCCTCCTAATGGAGTGAACCATTCCCTGCTCTTCCTTCCCTCTCTCTCCCTCTTTCTGTTTCTGCCCCTCTTTTCTCTTTCTCTCTCTCTCTTGCTTCCTCTTCAGCCTTCCCTCCAGTTTGGTGTGTGCAAAAAAAGTCTCAGGGCTGCTCGGAACTTGTTGGCAATGCCTGGCGTACAGAAGCCCCCCATATTTTCCCAAGTCCCACTTTAAGAAAAGAGAAGAAAGAAAGAAAGAAAGAAAGAAAGAAAGAAAGAAAGAAAGAAAGAAAGAAAGAAAGAAAGAAAGACGATCTGCAGTCGCAAATGGTTGTACTAAATATAGGATGGGACTTAAGTTGAACGGCAGATACATTTCTCTGTTCCTTGCTGTGCAGCTAGGTAAGTGGATTCATGGTGAACATAGCGAGGGTTTTTTAAAGTGTCTTCCTTCTCTCTCTTTTTTATCTATCTATCTATCTATCTATCTATCTATCTGTCTGTCTGTCTGTCTGTCTGTCTGTCTGTCTGTCTATCTATCTATCATCTATCATCTATCTATCTATTTCTTTTCTTTTCTTTTCTTTTTTCTCCTTCTTGTTCTTCTTGTGCCAAACAAATCCCCCCACACTAACCCGTAATATGTACATTAACAAGGCTCAATAATGTGAGAGTTTTTGTTATACAGTTATATGATATAATGTGCTGAGAGCATTTTTGGCCGCTTTTTATCTATATTTGCCTGTTTATTCGAGGTACCATAGGTGTGTATGTTCTCTCTCATCTCTCCTCTTCCCCCCCCCGCCCCACATTTCTTAACGGGATTGTTTTACCTTGCTGCTCCCCCCCAACCCCTCGTGCCAGTGTGAGTGTGTGTGTGTGTGTGTGTGTGTGTGTGTAAGATTGCATCACGGCGGAACAAATTCATCCTATTTGTCCGAAGCTAATTTCTCTCACCTCTCTCCCTCCGAGCTATGAGAAAGAGAGGGCGCATATAATGTATATCGGATTATTTCGGACGTTGCTTTGCGAACAAAAGGAGCACAAATGGTGCCAGTTCAAAGTTCCCGTCCCAGGTGTGGGTGTTCTGTCCAAGGATGTTGGAGATGCATTTTTGTGCTGTGTTAAAAACGTGGAGGGGAAGGAAGATCGAAGGGAAGAAATCAAAAGGGAATTCAGATATCTTCCTCGCCGCTGTCGTGAAAAGTCTTGCTCGAAAATAGACATTTCGGCGGGAATTCTATTAGGAGTAGGTTTTGCGCGCTCGCTCGCTCGCTCTGTGTGTGTGTGTGTGTGTGTGTCTGTGTTAAAACGAGCGCGCTTCTCTCTAGATTAGCGAAGGAGAGCTTAAGGTATTCCTGATTTCGTCTCTGAAACCCTCGCTTCGGCCGCAAGCTTTGCAGTTGTAGAGGCGCTTGGAAGTTAGGGCCACTTTCACATCTGCACCGAGCCTTGTTTAGAGGAGATGCGCGTTGTGAGGCGGGGGGGGGGGGTGGTGATCGGCAAAAAAAAAAAAAAGCCGCTGCGGTTGGCAGCTTAACAGAAAAGCATGCCCTTCCACGTTTTGTCAAGGATGCTTGATTTAAAGGACTGCAAAGCACAAACACGTCCGTCCGCACGCACTCCTTTAGAATATATTTCGCTCCCCTACCTCCTCCTCCCCGGAGTTTTCCCGTCCCAAATCTTGTGGTCTCGGGTTTATTTCTCTCGGCGGCTGTTCCCTATGCCGACAATCTCTGCAGCGTTTCGGAAACAGAAGCGTGGGGAGAAGAGAGAGATGCGAGACCCTTTCTTGTAGACGTTTCGCGCTTTCGAAAAAGAATTAATAAAATAATGGCCGGGAAACGGGTTGACTTTTCTGGTGGCAATAATAAAAGGGAACCGGGCAAAGAACAGAAGGCATTTTGCAGTTCCACCCCAAATCTTGCTGGGTGTTTAATTGTTAAAGCTTTAGAATCGGCCCTTCTTTTTCCTCTTTCCGCAGCTTCGCCCGGCGGTGTTTTTAACTGTTGGAATTCCATTTCTGTAGAAGAAATTGGCGCGTTTCTATCCCGGGAAATAGGCGTTGCTGTCTCCCTTTCCTACCTCTGGGCTGGGAAAGATGCGGTAGTGTCACGAGCCACCCTCCAAAGGGAAGGGGTTCGTTTGTTCTTTTATCGTTTGCCTGCAAGTATCCTCCCCGCGTAAGGTTTTGGAAAGGCTCGACCTGGAGGCGCACAAAATGTAAGGAAAACAGGCAGAGGAGGGCGACTTGATTTGTGCAATGCGCGTGCGCTACGGCGCCTTACTCTCTTTTCATTTTGTTGTATTGTTACTTCCAGCCTTTATGGAAGTGTTGAATAATAAACTTTCCCTGCTGCGCATTTTATTTTTACCCACCTGGATGCGGTTTATTCTAGCCTCGTAGCAAAATGACCGTCCGGCAGAGTTGCTTTCGGGGAAAACACACACACACACACACACACACACAAAAGAGGGGTTTTTGGCCTGGATTCCCTTGTACCGGGGTGTCTGGAATAATTCCCGAATGGATGACCTTTCCGAGAAAACAAGGTTGTTAAAAGCAAAGGGAGGAAAGAGAAGAAGAGGGACTGCGGCTGTGAAAACACGCAGCGGAGCACCGCCAAGGCTAGATACCCACACACATCCATCCACCTCGCTTTCCTCAGTTACCAGGGTTTAATGCCTCCATAAAAAGAGAGAGAGAGAGAGAGAAGAAGAATCGAATCCCGCATTGGGGCAGACGCGTGTTTGCGGTGGTGACCGAGGCTTTGTTGGTGTCTTCTTTTACAGTGCAAGTGGGCCGCGTGTTTATCAAAAAAGCAAAAGCAAAAACAAAAAAAAACCCTTTCTGACAGCTGTTACTGAAATCCCTGGTGAGATTTTTCCCACCCACCCCCAAACCAAAATGTGTCCGTTTCAGGCACGACTGAATTTGGAATCTCCAAGGATGTAACCCCTTTCTGTCCAGGCGACGGCAACCTCAACTCAGCCAGCTGAACAGGTGGGAATAGAGAGATTCAGGTCCCTAGCCCTTCCCCCCTGATATCCAGCGCTGTCCTTTGTATCCATCTGTAAGTGGGAAGGTGGGGAGAAGACACAATCCAGAGTCCTCGGGAAGGAGCTCTTTGCCCAGGCCTCAGGGAGGGAAGGAAGGAAGGAAGGAAGGAAGGAAGGAAGGAAGGAAGGAAGGAAGGAAGGAAGGAAGGAAGGAAGGAAGGAAGGGTGGGTTTATTCTTGGATTGGTCTCTTGTGAATGTTACTGGCTGTAGGTTCGGTATGGCAGCCAACGTCTGCAGTCTAACAGTGTTTTGAGATGTGGGGGAGTGAGTTCAAAAAAAAGAGGGAGGTGGTTACTAAATTGGGTTAACGATATAATCCGGTGGGGACGAGAGAAGTTCTAGCAGTGCTGAGCTTTGGTAATAACGAGGCTATATTTTACTTATCCGCTTTAAATACGTGCACGCACAAGCACACACCGTATTCCGAAAGGATTAGTGCGAAAATCTCTAGGGTGGAAAAATCCCTTCTCCAGATTGCAAATTCCCATTCTTCGCCTGCCTTCCCGGGTCTGGAAGGGGCTTTCAGATTGCTGCAGAAGGCTGAAGCATATGGACGTGAATAGCTAATGGTTTGCTCAGGATCGAGTCAGCCATCGCTCTTAAACAAAAAAGTCACTAATTCCTTTTCATTTGCTGCAGGATTGATAGGGATAAATATGCCCGTATGTTGCTCTGTAGCCATTCCATTCAACTGCTCTCACAAAAGCAGAGACATTGGGCTGGATTGATGTTTGTGCATGCATAGTTTTCAGCAATGTAATCAAGTTACCAATATAGAGCAACAAGGACCAAACTACCTCTCATTCACACATGCACATCCCACCGGGAGAGACCTTTTTTAAAAAAAAAAAACCACCGGTGCATTTCAGAATCCCTTGCGATCAAATCTGATTTTGCAACCAAGTTCCATGGGTTGAAGATAATAATATACTGTTTCCAGTCTAGTGCCCTTCAGATACACAGGACTCCTAGCATTCTGGGTGAGCATGAGTGGTGTAGTCAAACAGATCTGAAGAATGCCAGGTGGGAAGGACTACCCTAATCTTTGGGGGAGGGATCTTACATGCTAACAAAATCATGCCGGCGAACAAGAGCTTGGCTTTGATTCGGGCTGCACCCGAGAAAGGAGGGCACATTCTCACTCTCTCAGAAAAAGGATGCCCTCGTTTCAGCTTCCCTGAAGATCTTGCAATGAGAGTTCAAGGCTCCTTGTGAGAGGCAGAAGATGAATAGCGGGGAATTAGCACCAATGATGTGTGTGGTGGGTAGGGACAACAGAACAGACAAGGCTGGATTGGTAGAGAAACTCAACAAAAGGCGAATGGTGCAGAGAGTAAATGAGAGGGAGACCCCAAAGGATATGTTTGTCTCTACTTGAATGAGAGAATCAGGAAAACGGTGGAGGAGTGACCAGAAAACAAGGACTGAGCATGCATCCAATATGTCAGTCACTGTTTATATTCCTTTATATTTACAATCCACTTATAAGTATTGTTTGCATAAGAGCACTTCGTATTACATGTGCTACCTCACTTCTGTAAACAGATGGAAACAGGGGGAGGGGGAGATGTACATGTTTCTACCAAACTACTCATGGAGCAACATGGAGGGAGCACGGAAGGTAGGCAGGAGAGTTGATTGCATGATTAAAAATTAAGCATCGAAGATTAATACTTCAACATCTGTCTACATTTGTCTACTTCCAGATATGTTCATCATCCTCTACAGACAAATGTATATACACTTCCTGGTTTTGAAATTATCTTAGTAACGTTCCCTCTGCTCTTCTCAAGAGACACTTTTAGCAATCTCAACAATGTGGCTGGCTTTAAAGTTCATTCCAGCCATTTGTCTCTGTTCAGAAATCAATACAGCTCTTTGCTAATGTTAATGTAATATTATTCAGAAAATAAAGTGCTAGGAACACCTTTTTTCAAAATAATTCAAAATGAATTCTAAGATACATAACGGTCAGATAACCCAAAATAATTGTTGTTGCTGCTGCTGTTGAAAATGATAGCTTTATGTATTAAGCTACTTGTGGGTCACTTAAGGAAGAGCTAAATACAGATTTTGATCTAGCCCTGTTTCAGATCTATTGTCTTTGATTTCAAACGCAGCTTATCCAATTTCATGTAAAAGGGGGGGGTGGTTTTAGATGAAGAGACTTACTAGAAGAGCAGATCCTGCTCCTATTGTAGCTTTGGGGTAGCTGTGTGAAGCTGAAAGGAAGGTGCACTTAATCCTGGAGTTTTCTGGAATCAAACTAGGGGTGGGTATAGCATGCTGCTATCTTGTTGGGAGCTGTCCATCTGATATGGTGCTGATCTGTTCTCCAGCATACCTGGTGCAGGCAGTCAAAGAAGCAAGCAAGTGTGATGCAGTCTTTAAGGGCTTCTCGGATTGTGTGGTCAAGATGGGCCAAAACATTGCCAACTATCCGCAAGACCTGGATGACAAGAAAAATCTGGAAACAATCTGCCGGTAGGTTCCATTATGCTCTTACAGTTGTTTCTGGTTTGTGTAATGTGTGGCTTATCTATATGATTGCTCTACAATGATTATTGTAAAAATTTTATACTTATATAATTATATTTTTCTTTTCTTTGTAAGTCATTTGCAGTTGTAGTTGTAGTTAGGTACAAGAAAAAGGGAGGTAGTTAGCTTGCTAAATCAGTTGTTTCATATAGATTTATACACTTAACCGTCAGGAGACAGGGTTTCTTGTCCATTCTTGCCCATCAAGAATAACCATAATAAGCAAACAAATCTGTTTGATGTAATCTTGCCATTGTTTGACACTACCCACCCAAGCTAAGCACAGATTAATGGAAATAAAATCTGCCAGATTTCAGGGGAATTTATTTTCAAATACACATTATTTCCTGGGCAGTTCACTTCCTGTTAAAGACAATAAAATTAAAGATATTTTAACAGATTTAATTACAATTAACTGGGCCCCAAATTATCAGGGATTTCTGCTGCAGTAATTCTTTTCTCCATTTCATTTTTTCCACAACATTTAAAAAAAAAACATAGCCAGCTGTATACTATTGATGACCAGGTGCTTACTTCTACCAAAACACGGATGCTTGAGACAAAGCACTTAACAGCCCCTGGATTGGCTGACTCTATTTTCTTGATAGGTTTTCTGCCTACTTTGCCCATAAGTTGATGCTATATAAGTTAACCTCTTTCCAAATAATTTTTGGAATGGAGTAGGAAAGAATATTTACCCAGAATTAGTGAAAGAATGCTTCTTAAATACCAACTGTCTTTTTGTTTAGCAACATAGTAATATAATAGTAACATGTTTTATTCTATTTCTAGATGCTTTTTTCTGGGCAGTGTACTCTAATTTGACATATATTATTAACCAAAGTAGTTATGCTGATGTTTTCCTTCCATATTAAAGAGTTATTATAATACAGGATGTGGATTCCAATGCAGGTTTTTCCTTCCTCCCACACTTCTTTCAAGACATCATAATGGCTATTTAAAAATGCAGCCATAAATTATTTTGTCTTATGGTGGTGCGTTATGATGCAATTCTGAAAACCACAAGCCACTTTCAAGCTCTTTTATCTCTGGTGAAGCTGTTAAGATGGTCCGTTTCCCTAAGGAAATGGGAGAAGCCACCTTTTGTGTCCCATCTAAAGTCAGACACTGACTCATGGAGTAATGAGCAGAACTGTCGCTTGTGCTTTGCAGATTTCGAAGGTTGCAGTTCTAAATTTGGAAACAGGCTAGCCTGAAATAATCCGATTCAATCCTGTATAATTAACTCAATCCAATATTTAAATGGAAACTCAGTATGCTGCCAGATCTTCCTCATGTGTTTTGGGAAGTCATTCCATCCAATTTCAACTGGACTTATTTCTGGCACATCCTGTACTGACCTTGGAGCATACTGCAAATAATCGAATGGAATTTACTTCCAGCACTAAGACTTCAATCTTAAAAGAGATTTAATGGGAATTAAATGCAACTGATTGGATTCATTGAATCTTACCTCTGAGCATATTATGTATGCGGGTGGTTGTTGTTTTTTTTTAAGACAGTTGCTCAAGTCTCTTTGGTTTGCGAGCGTCACATTAGTAATGAACATTGACTTGCTTGGAAATCAATTATGTTGGGTGCACTGGAGCAATTTTCTAGATAAAGAGATTGGGAAAATTGCGTGTTGACCGAATTGCATCCCGATTTCAGTGAGTTGTATCTGAAGAGGGGGAGGGCGAAAGACCCGCTTAAGCTTTACTGTGGAATCGGCTGCTGAAAAATCTTCCCCGCGCCTCCACGTCCCACCCATTTTCATGGAAGCCAAACCTATTTCAATCTCGGTATTTAGAAGCAAGTTACATTAAACGGCAATATCTTGCTGCGGAAGGGCGGCGTTGACATGCTAAATCGAAAGGGTTGGCATTCTCCTTTCCCAGCCCCTGGGGGAAGAAGAAGAAGAAGAAGAAGAAGAAGAAGAAGAAGAAGAAGAAGAAGAAGAAGAAGAAGAAGAAGAAGAAGAAGAAGAAGAAGAAGAAGAAGAAGAAGAAGAAGAAGAAGAAGAAGAAGAAGAAGAAAAGAAAAAAGAAAAAAAAGCTCAGAAATGCATCTCCTTCCGCCGTTTTCCTCGCTTGCGAAAGAGACATCACGCTCTGGGCAGCAAAGCAACACGGCCTGATGGTTGAGGAAGGCTGCGAACGAGGGGAGGAGGAGAGGAAGAAAGTGTGAGGGAGGAAGACTCGCGGAAGCCTTACTAGAGGCCAGCAAACCACCCCCTAACCCAGGGGGTCTTCAAACTTGGCCCTTTTATGACTTGTGGACTTCAACTCCCAGAATTCCTCAGCCAGCCGTGCCTGGCTGAGAAATTCTGGGAGCTGAAGTCCACAAGTCATGAAAGGGCCAAGTTTGAAGACCCCTGCCCTAACCGTAGTCCTAACCAGTGGCGTAGCATGGGTTGTCAGCACCCGGGGCAAGGCAAGTAATTTGCGTCCCCTAACCCGTGGATTTTAACACTCGAGTTTCTTCCACTAGATTAGTTAAAGAAACCCTTAACCCCTAAGCACATGTATTGTTTGTTATGAAAATACTGATGTAATTAAAGTAAAATGCATCTAATGCGCCCCCCCCAGATGTTGCGGCCGGTGTGGCCGGCCCCCCTTGCACCCCGCACGTTACGCCACTGGTCCTAACACACCAAGCAGACAAAGGAGGTCCGATTTACCCCTTCCTCGCGAGGTTAGAAAACTCCGCCACATTCCCTAGAGCAGTGTTTCCCAACCTTAGGAACTTGAAGATGCCTGGACTTCAACTCCCAGAATTCCCCAGCCAGCATAGCTGGCTGGGGAATTCTGGGAGTTGAAGTCCAGGCATCTTCAAGTTCCTAAGGTTGGGAAACGCTGCCCTAGAGGAAGAAATGTCTGCTTGGGATTCTGCTGCAATTACCGCAGGAGAGCCACCAGCCACGCAAGGCAGGCTCAGGCTGGGGGGGGGGGGGGGGCGGGGGCGGAACGGAAGCCTTGCCCTATATTCCACAATTAGAACAAGGCGCATTCCGCCAGGCCGCCCCTCCCCCTCCCCGGTTCCCTTCGGAGATCTCTTTTTTCTCTCTCTCTCTCTTTTGCGCGCGCCCGCGCGCAGCGAAAACCAGCTCAAGGAAGATTTCAGTTTGCCTTCGGGAGACGCAATTCCGGGCAGAAGATACACCCAGGAGCGACGCCCTTTTCAGCCTTCTCGCCGTCTGCGGGCCTCATTCTTTATTATTACCAGGGGTCTTCAAGCTTGGCCCTTTTATGACTTGTGGACTTCAGCTCCTCTCAGCCTGGCTGAGGAATTCTGGGAGCCAGCAAACCACCCCCTAACCCAGGGGTCTTCAAACTTGGCCCTTTTATGACTTGTGGACTTCAACTGGCTGAGGAATTCTGGGAGTTGAAGTCCACCAAGTCATAAATTATAAATTAAATTAAATTAAATTAAATTAAATTAATTAATAAATAAATAAATAATAAAAGGGCCAAGTTTGAAGACCCCTGTTTATTACAAACGGCGAGCAGCGCTGGACACTCCGCCAAACAGTTCCGAGGGCTGGTAAACGACGAGCTGTGCTGCAGCCCCCCCGCCGCGAGTCTTACTGCAAGCCACAATCGAGACCACGTGTCTCTGGTGACAAAGGGGCGGGGTGTAATTATTCCTGTTATTAACATAATGTAGTATTAGCGTGAGTTTCGTTACTGTTTGGAAGAGGGGGAAAGAGAACAAAACGGCTGTTGCAGATACGATTGCACGCTGGGCAGCGCGCGTCCTGTTAGTGTTAATATGGTGTTGCTGTCACAGTGTTTATTAGTGAATTCTTGGAATTGCTTAGGAGTCTGGAACTGATTCGTGGTCAGCCTGGGAATTGCAAAATTGAATAGCAGTCCGTGGAAAGAGCTTCCGTTATCCACAGGGATGCACCAATGAGCTCGGAAGACCTCAGACAACCTCCTACGTTTGAAGATCAGGAGAGCATTCTGCACGTGCTCAAGGACACAATTGCAATCTTGTTAACATAATGCTGGTCCTTTCATTAGAGCGAAGGGTTCACTTTAGGCAGTGGGTATGGGAAATGAGGGGAAGGCAAGTCATAAAAGGCGGAAATAGTGAGAACCACCAGCTTTTCCCAGCATTAAGGGTTTAGTTAGCCAATTCATTTGGATTCTCTTTGCAGAATAGGTACAGGTTCAGACACCCAAATAATTGGAAGCTTCCCAGATATCACTTTTAGAACTTGAAAGCATATTTCAGGACTAATTCGTGGTGATCTCAAACTCAGACTCATGAACTGATTTGCATATAAGATGCTCTGCTGTTCACATGCCTTGCAAAGTCTACATTTTGCTTTTGTACACAAGAGACATCCATCAGTTAAAACAGATGACATCTTTCACAACAACATTCAGTGAGACATAAAATTTAATAGTCCTAAAAGAAATGCGACAGCCTGGTTAAATTCTCATAACCAATGCATCATCAAGGGAACTAAAATGAAGGCCCTAAAATGATAGTTTTCTGCAGCAGCAGGCCAGCTTAGAAGCAGCCAAAGATATTCCACACCAAATTACAGGCAGAAGAGTAGAGCTTCCAGTCCCTGCAGCTGTTTCATTTGGCAGCTTCTTGATCCTAAAGACCCACACTTGGAAGTCAATCTCTCTGGCTTAACACTGGCTTCCAACTAAGTGTACTTAGGCTCACTATTCAAATGGCATGTTCCATTAAAATGGAAGAAACTACCATAGTGCAGTTGAGTGAAGAAATAACCAAGAGAGGCAGGATAGATAGCACCACTATACATGCCTCCAAACAGCTGGGGAAGAAATGATGAACTGAAGATGGCTCTGCTAAAAGTGAAGCCAAGAACTATAGTGAAATGAAGAACCAGCAATTAAACTGGCTCTTCGTAATTCCTCTCTGAACAAGGAGAGAACTTCAGATTGCCCACAAGTGCTCTGTACAGTTATTTCTCATGAGATTGCATGATAGTGATCTCTAGCTGGTTTAAAGCTCTGGGTAATGAGGGAACAATTTTTTTATTTTTTTATTATTATTTTTTTGCTTGAACTATGGTCAGCTCAGTCAAAAGGACACTGGGTTCACTACTTTTCTAATCATTTCCAGAAATTGCTTGTTAACTACCTTTCACCTTTTAGGAACCTTTGGAGTGATACGTTTTACAGCATCTGGTGACTTTTTTTCCATTTTTAGCAAAAGAAGTTTGAAATGCAAATGTACAGGTGTTAAACATTTTTTTTCTTGGAATAAACAAAAGAGAGATTAGATCTTTGATTTTGGAAAGTTATAAATGGACTAAGGTTCCTGATGGATTTTAAATGCAATTTTGGAATTAACAATAATCCTTTTCATGAGAAAATGCTTTTGCTTTGAATTCTCTTTTTTAAAAAATGATAGAATGAGACTTGGAAGGTTGGACACTAGAAGGAACTAAACCAGAAGGAACTAAAATTTACAATTTTTAGAAGAACAATTAAATTTGACTTACAAATATATAATGGAACAAAATATTTTAACATTGGACATATCAAAGGACATTTATGAACAATGGACCCAGAAATTATTTTTAAAATGATTTGCTTCTATAGAAAGACTGTGTTTAAAAGATGTTATGGAAGAAAATCAAGTTCTACTGAATAAGACTGATCTGAAAGTGGATTTAAAAATGAGACACTACAGGAATGAAAAGATGCAACACTGGACATACAAATGAAACTGGATGTCTTAATAATTAAAAGGGATATACAAATAACAAACCAAAAGACTGACCCGGAAAACATTCCTATATTGGATTTACAAAAGAAGCTTGTTAAAGCTTTGAAGAATTGTGTGATAAGGAACAAAGTAATCAAGTTCTAGGACATTAGTTAAAATAACTAAAGGTTGTTAAAAGTAAAAAGAAGGAATAAGCAGTTGGTTTATTTGATCAAGGTTAAAATAGGTATGTTATATCTTAACTCTTAATGGATTTTGCTGATCGGGACTGAATGAGCTGTAAGAATTTGTTTACCTTTAAGCAATGGGATGTCTTCTTGAGATCATTTGTGTTTTAGGAGAAGATGATAACTTAGTAAAGTTGGTTACACTTGTGATGAAGAGAGAAGTCATTTATTTATTTATTTTCTATAGTCTTATTTTTTTCCTTTTCTCTTCTGGACTTTCTATTTTTCTTTTTATTATTTTTAAAGTTTGTATTGGTTTTTATTTCTTTAATTGCAAGTCTTAGTAAAATTACTATTAAAAAAAAGAAACAGCTGCAGTGAACAACTAGATAATCCAATCATTTTTGATAATTGCCCTTGGTGACCAAGGTACATGGATTTGTTTAGCCTTGCTTAGATTCTTACAAATACGTCTAAGTGAGCCTTTTTAATATATTTCTTAACAGTAGATATATAATGACATTATATATTAAATAGCAGAATGTTTCCAAATACTGCCTTTACTCCCGACTGTTTTCAAAAAATTGACTTCCATTTTCCATGTTTGCTGTGCAACCAGCTAGACAAGTGAACTGAAAGTTTAGGACAGTCTATAACTATTACTTTTAACAGGATTGTGTCTTATTGTGGATGTGCCACCTGAATGGCTTTACCTGATTTAGTGTCATTCCACCTCACCTAATTTTGTTTTAATATGCCCTTACAATTTTGTTGTAGGAACTACTTTAGGATGGCACTGTTTTTCACTTTAGAAGAAACCCCCTGTTATTTATTCATATGCATGTTTGAAAGGATTGCATATATTTGTATCATTTTTCCTCTGAAAGTGTTTGAGAGAGCTGTTCATTTGAGGTGGGGGGGAAACCTATTTTTGTGACCTTTTTAAAATCTGTATACTTCCCCCCCCCACCTGCCCCCATCTGATGCACTCCTTTCATTTTTCCCAGGTTTTTTTTCCGACAAGGAATTGTTTGAGAAATCTGGTGCATTTGGTGCAATTTGCATCAACATACAGATTATTTTTTTTAAGATGCTAGCCTTTAATTAAGCAAATTTCTACTTTCAAGCTTTAATTACAGGTAGTCCTTGACTTACAACCATTCACTTAGTGGTAGTGACTGTTTGAAGTTATAACAGCAGTGGAAAAAATGACATGATCTTTTGTCACACTTAATTACCATTATGACACCCCCCACGGTCATGTGATCAAAATTAAGATCTTTGGCTACTGGTTCATATTAATGACTGTTGCTGCGTCCCAAGATCATATGATCACCTTTTGCGACTTTCTGACAAGCAAAGTCAATGGGGTAGGCAGATTTACCTAACAACTGTGGTACTAACTGAACAACTGAGGCAAGAAAAGGTCATAGGTAAAGGTAAAGGTCACTTAACAAGTGTCTTCCTTAGCAAAGGAAATTTTGGGTTCAATTCAATTGTGGTAAGTTGAGGGTGATCTGTATATTCCAAAGTCCATTTAAATACCTTTCCTCTTTAAAAATGTACTTTAAAGTTCACAGATTCTCCTTGGAACTGGCAGCCTTTATTTATAATTTTATTATGTTTCTAATCTAATTGATAAGGTAATTTTCTGCACAAATTAAAAAAACCTAAATCAATAAAGATTAAACCAATAGGAAGCAGCAACACAACTGCATTAGGAAAATAAATATACGAAAGTCATTATGTAGGCATGTCAGATGATAAATTGAACCATCCAAGCAGGGGCATCCAACCTTGGCAACTTTTAAGATTTGTGAACTTCAGCTTCCAGAATTCCCCAGCCAGCTGAAGTCCACAAACCCTTAAAGTTGCCAAGATTGGACAATCCTGCAACGAAATCTAAAATATGTGAAAAGCAAATTAAATTTTCGAGCCAGAGTTCAGCTCTTAAGCACCTGTTCTCAGGATCAAGTGATAGCATCAAAATCTGTAGAGTAGTAAAAAAAAAATTATATCTTCAAATATTTACCCTCTTTCCTTTAAGAAAAGTTAGAGGTTTCCTAAATCTTCACAATGGCAGAGTTTGCATACATTTTCCCATGATTTTCTTAAGTAGAGTTTAATCAGTAGGCATAATTTTTCTAGTTTGCCCAACAAACTGATCCCTGTCCACATAGACACAGGTGGGTTTTGTACAACATCCTCCATAAAATGTGGCTCACTCATTTGTGGTTTCGTGTATCATGGAAACTGATCAGATAAAATATTTTGAAGCTATTTAATCTGAAATATGTTGTCTATAATAAGGAAGCGACTTTAATGTTTGAGTGTGGGTTTGAACCTGATCTCTGCAGTTTCCCTAACCATTACCTGGCCTTGAGGTATAATTGAGACATCCTTAGTGTCAGATTCTTAAGGGTCCCTGTCACTAGTTCCATTAGCTCAGAGTGTATCAAAGACATTAAATAAAAGGTGTATTTGAATGCACTCAGAGTGCATTTCTCTTAAAGCTAAGGGATCAAAACTCTTCCCCACTCCACTCAGTTTTCATCACTGCTCAGGGAAAAAATATTACTACAACATAAGCTGCACATTTCTAAGCACTTCCAGTTTTGTTTTAATTTAGCAGTGGGGGGGGAAACAGGTTGGGCCACGTGCCAAGTTATTTTCTATCACTGTGTTCAATCACAGCTTGGCATCCTGGGATGAAGTCATCCATTGCCCCCTGGGGAGGGTCAAAAGAGGCAAGTTGGATAATGGGACCTCTGCACTTGTTGCTTTAGCAGTTTCAGGAGGGTTCCTCCAAGGCATCCCCATGGCATCCAGCAAAACCATTCAGCAATGCCTTAAACCAGAACTTCATTTTCTAAGCCAATATATTTACCGAATCCACATAAAAGGATCTGTCTGGAAATGGAGTGATAGCAGCTACTTGACTCTTGATCTGAACAAGAAAGTTAGAAATTTTGGGGGGGAAAAAAAAGCTGTTGACATGTAGGGTAGCCTTTCCCTAGACGTTTTAGGATTCCCACCAAATTACCATATCGCACTCATCTTATTATTTATTTATTTATTTATTTGGTTTATATACCGCCCTACTCCCAAAGGACCCAGGGCGGTTTACAAGACAAAATTTAAAAACAATACAATATAAAATTAAAATTAAATTAAATTACGTCTAGCCGCAAAAATTAAAATCACAATTTAAAAACATTAAACCCCTCAGTCCAGACCAGATAGCTCAAAGAGCCAGGTTTTTAGGTCCTGGCGAAATGAACGAAGGTCGAAGGTCGGGGGCAGTCTGGAGTTCTGTTGGCAGTTGATTCCATAGGGCAGGCGCACCCACAGAGAACGCCCTCCCCCTGGGGATCGCCCATTGGCAATCCTTGACCGTCGGTACCCTGAGGAGGCCCTCCCTGTGGGAGCGCGCAGGACGATGGGAAATTGACGCTGGCAGCAGGTGCTCCCTTAGATAATCTGGGCCCATGCCATTTAGGGCTTTATAGGTCATCACCAGCACCTTGAATCTCACCCAGAGGGTAACTGGAAGCCAATGCAGCTCGCGGAGAAGAGGTGTTACATGGGAGTATCGGGAGACTCCCATCACAACTCATGCGGCTGCATTCTGCACCAGCTGAAGCCTCCGAGTGGTCCTCAGGGGCAGCCCCATGTAGAGAGCATTGCAGTAGTCTAGCCGGGAGGTCACGAGCGCATGGGTGACTGTGCGTAGGGCATCTCGGTCCAGATAGGGCCGTAACTGGCACACTAGGCGAACCTGGGCAAAAGCCCCCCTGGCCACGGCTCCTATATGATCTTCCAAACTGAGCCGTGAATCCAGGAGGACGCCCAAGTTGCGGGCCCTATCAACAGGGGGTAACACCTCACCCCCCATAGTTAACGATGGAAAAGATTGGTTAGTCTTTGGTTCGGGGTGGAAAGAAAAAGCTGGGTATCATCAGCATACTGATGATACCCCACCCCAAAACCACGAATGAGCTCACCCAGCAGCTTCATATAGATGTTGAACAAGAGGGGAGAGAGGACCGACCCCTGAGGAACTCCACAAACGAGAGGCCTCGGGACGGACCTCTGCCCTCCCATCAACACCGAGAGCGGCCCAGGAGGTAGGAGGAGAACCACTGTAAAACAGTGCCCCCCACTCCCAACCCTCTACCTAGCATGCTAAGCCATAACATGGTTTGTTTTTGGCACAGTTTGGTGTGCTAATCTAGTCACTTTCATGTATTAAATAACTAGGTTATATGTGACTACAGAGTAGAATTTACTGGAATAGGTGACCCATTGCTTGACATAGGGTCTGGGTTCACGTATCTTGTAGGCCAACATGTTGGCTTAGCACAGCTTTGATGAATTCAAGTATTATAGTTTATTAAATAAACTATGGTTATAACAAACCATGGTTTAGTACAATAAATGAATTCAGTCATCAATATACACTTTTGTGCATTCCTAATAGGGCTGCAAACCATTTAGGTAAATGCTGATAGTTTGGGGTAGGGGTGCAGATGAGGGAAGAAATCCAGGTTCAATTCCACCCTCAGCTACTACAAGCTCATTGGGTGCCTTTTTGCCCAGTCCACCTTACTCAACCTCTCCTAAGTCACAAGGCTGTTCTCTGAAAAGTCAAAGGAGAGACTACTACTATGTTCGTCCCTTGAGCAACTAGAAGAAATGCCATACAAATGAACTGACTCATCAATTTTAGTCTTACTTAGACTGGCCTATAATTTGTCTGTTGTAAGAAAGATTATATTCTTCAATTATGCATAGATGCATCCCTAGCAGACATCTCAGAAGGGATATTCTTCATTTATGCCAGTGTAGGGAAAATTGTTTTTTTAAAAAAAAAAACATACCTTTGCAGCCTGTGATTTTTATAAACAATTATTTGATGTCCTATCCCCCATACTGAATAATTACACCATGGACCAAGCTGATGCCCTGCAGATGTATCATTCTTCATCCTCTCCAAGGAGCGTGGTTGATGGACAGGGATGAGGAGAGATGTCATCCTATAGTCCGGGAGGGTCCAGATTAGGAAAAAGTAAGATCCAATGCTGGCAAAATTTCAGGAAAACAGTGAGATGAGTCCTCAATCAAGGACAGAATTTTTTAAACCTTAGCAACTCCAAGATGAATGTACTTCAACTCTCAGCAATGTTTCGACTCCCAGCAATGCCAGCTAGGAAATTCTGGGAATTGAAATCCACCATATCTTGGGGTTGGCAAGGCTGAGAAACACTGGTCTGGAGCATTGGCTAACTTCTGGAGTGGGAGTGGGGAGTTGTATTGCTGTTAGCTGCAAAGTCGTGTCCGACCCATCGCAACCCCATGGACAATGTTCCTCCAGGCCTTCCTGTCCTCTACCATCTTCTGGAGTCCATTTAAGCTCATGCCTACTGCTTCAGTGACTCCATCCAGCCACCTCATTCTCTGTCGTCCCCTTCTTCTCTTGCCCTCAACCTTTCCCAGCATTAGGCTCTTCTCCAGTGAGTCCTTCCTTCTCATTAGGTGGCCAAAGTATTTGAGTTTCAACTTCTGGCCTTCTAAAGATCCGTCAGGGTTGATCTCCTCTAGGACTGACCGGTTTGATCGCCTTGCAGTCCAAGGGACTCGCAGGAGTCTTCTCCAGCACCATAGTTCAAAGGCCTCAATTGTTTGGCGCTCAGCCTTTCTTATGGTCCAGCTTTCATTGCAACTGGGAAGGCCATAGCCTTCAAAGAGAACTCCCAGGGCAAGGCATCTCTGCCACACACTCTGGTCCTTCCCTCCCTAGTTTGTCCCTTCCTGCAGGGAGGGCAAAGGTTCCTTTTGCTACTGGAGGTGTCTCCAGGCAAGGGGTAGTCAGTCTCTCCATCGATTTTTCAGAGAACAGCCTTGTGGCTTAGGAGAGGTTGAGTAAGGTGGACTGGCCAAAAAGGCACCCAAAGAGCTTCTTCTAGTAGCTGAGGGTGGAACTGAACCTGGATTTCTTCCCTCATCTGCACCCCTGCCCCAAACTATCAGCATTTACTGACATGGTTGGCCGACCTATTAGGCAATGCACAAAAGTGTACATTGCTGGCTGAATTCATTTGTTGTAAGCAGTGGTGGGATTCAAATAGGTGAACAACCAGTTCTCTGTGTGGAAGTTCCATTCTGGGTCTGGGCAACAAAAAGTTAGCTACTGGTTCTGCCAAACTGGTGCCAACCGGCTGAATCCCACCACTGATTGTAAGGGGGATGAAAGGATGGGAGGGGGGGAGAGACTTTGTCAGCATTTCCCACCAACTCTTCTCTTGTGTCTTTTCCTCCTTGTTCAGATACTGGGATGACTTCCACTCCTGCACCCTCACAGCCCTCACGGATTGTCAGGAAGGGCTGACAGACGTCTGGGAAAAACTGAAAGAGAAATCCAAAAAGCTCGACTACGAAGGCAACCTATTTGTCCTCTGCGGCAAAACCAACCGAGCAGCCTCGTCCCTCGTAGCCTCGGCCTCCCCGGTGCTGTTGGTGGCTCTTTCCGCCGCGCTGGCGACTTGCATCTCCATGTAGAAGGCCCTTCACGTCAACAGCACGCGGTCCACACGACACAGAATCCCCACCACCACCTTCAGCCCACCACCCTTCCCTCCGCCGCCCGCCGTTTCTCTCTTTCTGCAGGAAGTGGATTTACAAGAGGAAACGTCTCTGCCCCTTGGCTTGGGGCGGAGGGGGGGGAAAGCTTCCCCTCCCCCAAAATAATGGGGGGCGGGGAAACGGCGTTGTGAAGTCTCCGCGATGCTGGTGATCCCAACATCCATCTTGGGGAAGGACTTGAGGGGTGGGGGAAGAGAGAGAAACGGAAGCCATCACGACCAACTCGGTCTCTGCTCGCTCGCTTTCTCTCTTTCTCTTTCTCTTTTCTCTCTCTCTCTCTCTCTCGTCTCCTCTCATTTCTTTTTTGCGTTCAGATGATTTGCCAAATGGTCCCCAACGGTGAGCAAGCAAAACAGCCAAACTCGGACCTCAGCTTTAGTCCCTCTCTTCAGATTAAGGTCAACTCAAGCCCTCTTTTTCGTGTGTGCGGGTGTGTGTGTGTGTGTGTGTGTGCGGGTGTGGGTGGGTGGGTGCGTGCGTGGGTGCACCAAGAATCTCAGGAACGGCTTCCAGCCACCACCGATTACTAATAAAGAGTTAATAGGTAATAATAATAATAATAATAAAAATAATAATAATAATAATAGTAACGATAGTAATAAAATAATGCTACGAATAACACTACTCACGGCAACGAAAGGGGAGCTCAGTTCTTGCCCTCCTGGGGGGGGGGGAAGGTAAAGCCTCTCTTTGGCA
The DNA here is from genome assembly GCF_947247035.1 of Vipera ursinii. Lineage (NCBI taxonomy): Eukaryota > Metazoa > Chordata > Lepidosauria > Squamata > Viperidae > Vipera > Vipera ursinii. Next base: position 143,705,922 of record NC_139516.1, on the reverse strand, counting down.
GGTTGAATTGAGCGAGGAAGCTGGAGGGGGGGGGAGCGCGACCGGAAATGGGGCCACCTGAGCCGGAGCACGTGGGTTGAGTGGCTTTCTTGAAGGGGATGAACTCACCGACGTTTGATCGTCTCGCCTCGGAAACTCTTTGTCGTTTTACTGATTTGTTTTCGATATTCCCCTCCACCACCATTTCACTTCAGAGAACCAAGAACTCCCTTCCTCGATGGGTGGCGGAGGAGGGAGGAAGAAGGAGGAGGGGGGGAAGGGGGGGAGGGAAAAAAAGGTGGGGGGAAAAACCAAACAAACCAAAATGCGGTTTTAAGCTCAAAGAAGCGCCCCGTGGAATGCTGCTAAGTATTGCGGAAGGCTGAGCTTAAACCGTCAAAGCATCCTTCAAGTCTTCACTGCCTTTATTCCCCCCCCTCCGTTGAATTCTCTTATTTTTTTTTAAAAAGAGTTGTTTCTCTTCTTTTATAGGTGTTTCACCATTATTGGCTATCCAACAGATCACAGGGGAGGGAAAAAAAAGGGAAGAAAGGTATATGTTAACGGTACAAATACAATAACAAGCGAACACACAACCTAAAAGGTTCTGTGGGAGGGGTACGTTACAAGAACCTTGATTTTAAAAGAAAAAAAAATGTAATTTAAGAAAGTTTATTATAAAGTCAATGCAGCAAAAAAATAATAACATAAAAGATTTGCTACAAAGTATAGAAAAAAAGGTATAAAATAAAATTATTGTTTGAAATGAGGATGTAGTTTTATTTTCTGGAAAAGAGGTCATAGTCATACAATATACCTTGCTGATATAGAGCAATTTTCAAGAAAACGAGCAATGTCGGAGGTTCCTCTAAAGGAAATGGCCTAATTTCTTTTTTGGGAGGGGTGGGAGGGAATGGCGAAAAATTCATCGATTTGGGGAAAGCGGGAACGAATGGCGCACGTCAGTTCGATCACTTTTCGAAACCAGCGAACTCTGGAGAGTTTCGTTGACTTGCCCGAAATCAGAGGCGCGCAAGAGCTTTGGGGATGGATGTTGGACGCTTATCGGATGACAGAGTAGTTTTGCCCCTTTCCTATCCTTCCGACGTGGGGGTAAAAAATGGGAAAGGAGCCGTTCCCACGGCTGTTTCTCTGCTCGCTTGGTTTGTCTCTTGCAAGGCCGTCCCCTTGCCAAAGTGGCACACTGCGATCCTGTGGCCACATTAAGGAAGGAGCCCGACTGAACTCAACCCAGATTTAAGATCGCATTGGCAAGCAATCCCAGTGGTATTTGAAAGTATTCTCACAAAAGGTTTTTAATAGAATATGCGTCGGGCTTTATTTTCCTTCACCCACACACACACATTATGCAGCATCTGAAGGACGGTCCATCGCCCTCTGATAGGAAGAATTGTTCCTTGACGAGGAACAGATAAATACAGTGCATCATCCCCTTCTCCAAACGAACGGCGCCTCAAAAGGGGGACCTTTTGCCTTCGCTTCAAAGCTTGGTTGCCCGGTTCTTAGCCTACTGATAAAGAGATTTCGAAAATCAGTTTTTTTATCAATTTCACCGAACGCGTTCTGTTATCTGCGCTTTGCCTTTAACTGGGAGGAGGGAGCATTTTGGGGGGAGGGGGTGGGGTGGGGGTCTGTGTGACTCTCGAACAAAGTTTCAAACGTTTCGTTTGATCTATTTTTTTAAAAAAGATCCCCCTCGTTGCTTACTATAAACATTTGTTTAAACTACCTGGGTATTTTGTCATATTGCCCCCCCCCCCCCCGCCTCTCACCTTGAAGCTGTCTAGGGTGAATCCGGGCGGGGAGAGGGGGAATTGCAATCCGCCTCTATCCGGAGGGCCTTTTAAGTTCAAGAAAGTCACCTTAAAAAACCTCCGATCCACGTGCGGCGGAGTAACCTCAATACACCTATCTTTAGTTTCTCGCCCTGTTAAATTTAGCTCGCGCGTGTCCTGAGATTTCGTTCGCCTTCCCGGACGGGCAGAGCTGCGCGAGAAGCTAAAAGGAACAAACAACTTCACCTTCTCTCCATTCCGCCCCACTCCCTCAATTTCCCATTGCGGTGGGGGAGGGAGGGAGGGAGGGAGGGAGAGAAAGGCGACCTAAGGTTGCCCGGGCTTGGGAAGGGAAGGAAGCCAGTCTGGAGAGCGCTTCTATAATTCATAACGCAAGCTCCGCTCCAACTGCGGCGGGCGAGAGGAGGTGGGCTGTTGTAGTGGATCGATCCGGCCGCAGAAACTGCTCTGAACTCGCCTATTTATAGCACTCTGCGCCCTCCAGAAAGAAGCCGGCACCAAGGCGTAAATCTGCACGGAGGGGCCGGTCTTTTCTTTCACCCAGGAATGGGGAGGAAGCGGGGTGGGGGAGGGGGCGGCGGCGGCTTTATTTGGCTCTTCGTTCAAGGGGGGCCTTTCTTGTGGGTACCGTTTCTAAGCTGGTGCACGTGAGGATGTAGGTACGCACGCGTCCAAGGTGAGCTAGGTGCAGCCGTACCGCCCTCTCCAAAAGGAGCAAAGCGCGCTCTCGGGCTAACGAGTTGTATGTAAGCCTTGGTGGAGAGCCTTGGTGGAGCAGTGAGCTAATGCCTCCTTAAGTAACACCAGCTGCCTGCAATTAGTGCAGGTTCGCGTCCCACCAGGCTCAAGGTTGACTCAGCTTTCCATCCTTCCGAGGTAGGTAAAATGAGGACCCAGATTGTTGGGGGCAATTAAGCTGACTTTGTAATAATGCCGCTTGGGGTGTGTGTGTGAAAGCCCTAATAAGCAGGCATATACATAGAATGAAGGCTACTGCTAACTAAGCTTGTAAGCCTCGGAGAAGGGCAGGATATAAATGGAATTAAAATAAAAATAAAATAAGCGAGAGCCAGGCGCGAAGGCGCCATAAATCAATCGGGCGGCGCTTCCCGACGGATTGAATCGCAAGCCCGCAAATGTGCCCGGGAAATGGAGCCAAGGCGACGCCAGCCTTGCACACGCCACCCATTCCGCGCGCTCTTTGGGGAGAAGACCTCGTGGAAAACGAGGCCGCCTGGCCGTTGCTCCAAGCCAGGACTTCTCCAGGACACCTGCTCCTCCTGCGCGCTCCTCGCCCTTCCCCCCCCCAGACGACAAGCGCGGATTTCTTGGCTTAAAAAAAAAGTAATCAGCGACAAGGGAGGACTCGATTGGAAACGAAATCCAACACTCGCCGAAAGTCTAGGGTTCCCCCCTCCCTCCCCAAAATGTGCATTTATTAGATTCGTTGCTGAGAAAAGTCCTCCTCCTCCCCCCCCCTCCGCCTATTCTTACTGTCGTAAATTCAGAGTGATATAACACAAGATAGGTGGAAACCCAACCAGGCTGCCCGTCGTAGAACTGGGAAAAGAAAAGAAAGAAAAAAAAAAGCTATAGAGCGGTTTTACACTGCTACGCTGATGTGCCTAAAATCATGTTATATTAATAGGCGTGCTAGCAATAATTGGTTCTTGAGAATTTGGCAAGGGGGGTCGTCTTATCGACGCTCCTGCCAGGGATGGGCAACCGAACTCGCGCCAGATGTTTCTGGCCTCCTATCATCCACATCCTTTCCCCCCCCCCGCAGCCAACTATTGGAGTTATGGGGGTTGTAGTCCAACTCATTTGGAAGTCTCTGGAGTGTCTCCTTTGACGCCGTTAGAGATTTGGGCGTCCTTAAGATGCAGCCGTCTCCTCGTTATTTCCCCTGCACTTCAAGGCATTTTCTACTAATGCTGATAAACGTTATTATTGAAGAGAAGGGTGGTTGTATCCTAATAGCCCACACATAGCGCACACATAAACTGAATTGGGTTTTTTTTTAAAAAAAACTACATTTTTTAAAAAAGCGCTTTCTGGCTGGCTTTTTTTTAATGTGTGTGTGTGTGTGTATTTACTTGCATCCCATCTCCCCCATTCCGAAGCTTCTTTCTGTGGCGGGGAAAAAAAACAAGAGTTCGAATCCTCCTGAGTTAATCAGGACGGAAGATTTTTTGGTCTGCTATCCTGTCACCCAGGTCCAGGTTATTAAACTGACCATCTAAAGATCCCTAAGGAATAAACTGCAGGATTCCACTGACTGGAAAGTAGATCTTTATCTGGAAAGTAGATTGTTTTATCTGGGCGATTATTTAATTCTTTTTTAATTTTTGTATTTTCTATTTATATGTGCCCTGTTCACCGCCCTGAGTCCCTCGGGAGAAGGGCGGTATACAAATTTAATTAATTAATAATAATAATAATAATAATAATAATAATAATAATAATAATAATAATAATAATAATAACATCATCATCATCATCATCTCGCGCACCTCAGTGGGGGCCCCCTCGGAGGAGAGCCGAGGGAGAGGAGGGGTCCCTAACACTGATCGGTTGAGGGGGAGGTAACTTTGGTATTTTAAAAGGAAGTTGGAATGGGGGGGGGGGGGGAAAGGTTGTTTTTTTTCCTGGAATCTCCCTGCTTGGCTGAATCGAAGCAGCCGCGGCTTCCCTTTTCCTGATTTCCGAGCGCCCAGGAATGATGAATTATGAATAGCTTCTCCCCTTTGCTCGCTCATCCTCTCGTCATAAGCAGCCCGCGATTGCCCCTAAGGGTCGCGTCTCCATGGGCCTGCGTGCCTGGCTGCCTTTTACAGGAAAATCTGACAGAAACGGCGGCACGCACAAAAAAAAAAGATGCTCCGTCTCCTCGCCAGCAAGAAGCCTCGTGGGAAGCTGGGGGGAGCGAAGCGCCCGGCCCGGCGGATCTGGGTCCGTCTGGGGCGGGGGTGGCTGGGGGGTGGCTGGGCTGGGCACCGCCTTTGGGACAGCAGGAGTCCGACGGACGGCTGTTGTCCAGGGATCCACCCTGCTGCTCTCCCGGGAAATCTCCCCGGCAGTCCGCTGTTATTTCCATCTGCCCCCTAGGCATCTTGTGACTTAACAGGATCGACAAGCCTCGGCTTGCTGGCATCTCTCCTTTTGAAATGTGAGAGGGGAAAAAAAATAACAATAATAATCATAAAGCACCTACAGGAATAATAAAGAGACCAGAGCCGGCAGCGCCGCAAATCAAGGGCGCAGGATGGTTAAATAAACTCGCCTAATCCGGACCTTAAAGCTTGCATTTATTTTCTGTCAATCGAAGAGGGAGGGCGGATGAGATTGGGCAGGGTAGAAATGAGGGTGTTTGTGTGTGCCTGTGGAAGCCCTCCGCTTCCCGCCTTTTCCATAAACAAAGGCGTTGCCCACCGTGTATCTTAGGAAGAAAGATGAAAGGAGCACATCCAAGGCTGACCAAAGCAACATTTCAGATCAAGGAAGAAGCAAACCAGGCCCTTAAAACTATCGTCTGGATTTCCAGGCCAAGGGAGTAGGCAGTAGGGCAAGGTTCCTGCTTTCGGAAGGAAATAACTTCCCCTTTCCAATAAGACCAATATTAAAATCTTCACTGTTAAATTAAGCTTTACAACCTTCCTGGTTCCCTTTGGCCGCTATTGCAGACATCCAGCGCAGACCAAGCCTTCCCGTTTGATACCCCTGCAGGTATGTTGGAAGCAAGCTGGGGAAAGGCTGCCTGGAAAGAAATAATAATAATAATAATAATAATAATAATAATAATAATAATAATAATAATAATAATAATAATAACAACAACAACAACAACAACAATAACAACAACAACAACAATAACAACAACAACAATAATAAATAATAAGTTGGAAGGGACCTTGGAGGTCATCTAGTCCAACCCCCTGCTCAGGCAGGAAACCCTATACCATTTCAGGCAAATGGCTGTCCAGTCTCTTCTTAAAAACTTCCAGTGTTGGAGCATTTCAAATGAATTGTTAGGTTGTGGGGGGCGTTTTTTTTGTTGCCCTTTGTCAAATTGGGCTTGGCTCTGTCTCCTCTCTTTCCTGAAATATTTTCAGCAGGCCTATGATTCAGGGGTTGGATGGCCATCTGCGGGGTGGGTGGGAATTATTTTGTACAGCCCTGCAGAAGCAGGAAGATGGTTCAGAGGCTGTATAAACCCTCCCCAACCTATAGATAGAGAGATTAGATCCTAGGCGTCTCAAACTTCTCTTTCAGAAATTTAAGACAAATTGTTCGTATGAAGAACAACCAAAAGCTTTAAAGCCCGAGAAACCCTTTTGGAATGGAAACATGAGCTCCTTCAAGAATACATTTAATAAAGACATATTTTCCCCACCCACAATGAAAGGGTTGCCTTGGTTCCCATTGAAAAAGAATTAAGGGGTACAATTTGACTATGTTCTCTGATCTAGCAAGCATCTTCTGTGGAGAAATAGTTCCGGAACTGAACACTTATTTTTTCTGAAACATACATTTCCAGCTCTGATGATACTGTTCATGAATGAGGGTGATGTTCTGAACCAGCCCTCTTCTAGCAAACCCCTATTCAAAAAGAAGAGACTGGAGAGCGTCCAAGGCTAAAAGGCTTCTGCCAAGATTTAATTACGCAGTTAACAAAAACACTAGAGCTTGTCTTCTCAAGCGGAAAAGTTGTTTTCAGCAACCAGCCCCTCCCCAAACGCTCCTTTTATAGAGAGCTCAGGGCGTGGTCTCCCTGTGCCTCCTCCCGAGGAGTCCCATAGCCTTTCTTTGTTTGTTCCTGCTCGACTGCCTCCTGCGTCGGGCGTCCTTGAACAGGGCCAGCTGTGGGTCATCATCCTCCGCACTCTCGGGCTCACGCAGCTGAGAAGAGGTCCCCGGCTGAGGACTCTGCAAAGCCTCCAAACCATCATCAGCCGGTTCGTCTCCCTCCTCCCCCTCATCTGAGTCCTCCGATACATCGGACCCGGCTGTCGGACCCACAGGCTGGCCCTGAGTCACAACAGGTGAGTTGAACCAGGGTGCTGACATTTCAACTGGGCTGCTATTATGGGGCCAACTATGACTTTTACAAATAGACCTTGAAATCATTCTCACAGGGATTGCATTCCAGCATAATTTAGATTTTTTTTACATTTAACAACATAACCTTTTCCATTATTTAATATCTGCGCCATATAAAACCAACATGTTTGGTACCTTAATTTCAAGTTTCTGTTAAATGACAAATTCCACTTAAGGCCAAGTTAAAAAGTTGGCAACTATAGTAAGAGTGAAGTGAACTTTTGATTAGCTTATATAGAATTGCACTATCTACCACACACCAATTTGCTTCTTCCTTCCTCTACTCAGAGTAAATAAACAAATTAGTAATTGATTTGGCAAATCAAGTCTAACCTTCCTTTCCTATTTTCTGGAATCGATTTCAGTGAGATTTCACAGACATAAGCAGGAGCCTCTGTTCTTTTTTCTGGGATTTCTCTGAAGCATATAAACATAAGCAGGGCTGTACAGAAGTCCTTCGCAGACAATCTTGGCAATGTAAGAAATAATCATGTAATTGCTTTCATGCTTGTGAAAATTTTGCAATCTCTGTACATGGTGCTTATCCATATAGAGTGTGACAACTTACACAAAGATGGCATTTTGATGCAGTCTTGGACATGGGCGATAAAGATGATGGGAATTGTAGTCTAACATTTCTGGATGGGACCAGATTGGGAAAGACTATTGTAAGATACCCTAATTCTGAGCTGAGAGGTATTTGGGATATAGGAAATCTTGAAGCCATGGTGAACAACATTGTACAGTAGGTTACTTCCTCCTTCCCTGCTTTCACACTTTTAAAGTGACAAATTGCACCTCCATGTGATACCAATACAGTGTCACCATACCTCACATTTATGGTCTGTGTGTATCTGTGCTCATTACATCACACTTGTGCACTCAGAAACTTAGGAAAGATTATCTGTATTATTCTAATGTGAAGCCAAGACAGAGAAATCAAAACTTTTGGAGCAGTGATATGAAGCAGTAATATAATATCTTAAAGACAGTGCTTTTTTTGTAAAAGAAAAAGGTGCCGGAACTCACACATGTCATACAACCCGCCTTGCCTACCCTACAAGGTTCCATCCAAAAAAGGTGCCGGAACTCCGTTCTGAACGTTCTATGAGGAAAAAAAGCCCTGCTTAAAGATATTGTATTTGGAGTGTTGGCTGCCTCAGTTAGGACTGAGGAGGAAAAGTGTTGGTGATCACTCCTAGGTGGGTGAACACTGAAACTCCTTATCTTAAAATGTTTGGGAACCCTTTGACATATGGGTTGATGGCAGAAGATGGCTGTACTCTTGGTGCAATCCTGAAAGTTATCCCAAAGTTTTTATCTCAAAATGTGTAGAAAGAAAGTGATGATTTCCACACAGGCTCTTAGCCTGGCACATTTACTATACGAGTTGTAGAGTTTCAAGGAGCTTTTCACTGGATAAATTAAGGTAAACACCACAGAAAGTTTGGCTCCCCCTTCACTGCTGCTCGATATGTAAAACATGGCACAATTAAGAATGGTTTCTTCTAGCAGTCAAAGCTTGCATATATTATCACAGCCTCTGGATGTTTAATGAAGAGTTCAGCCTAATGTTAAGTTTAGATTCTGGCCTACTAAACAAATAAAAATAACTTTGAAGAATGGGAAAATAGTAACCACAAATGTTAAGTACAGCTTTTGGGTTTGATTTACTGGGCAGAATGGCAAGGGAGAAAATTTTAAATAAAACATGTAGAATAATAGTAAACTATTTACAGTATATAATGGATAAATCTTAGGATAAATGCCATCACTGATAACAGCATGCTATTTGTATGGCTAGGCTGATGAAACATACTTGCTCTGTCAATAGTTTTTCCTTGGGTCAGCGAAGTAAATATTGAACCTGTCCAAGCAATAAGATCTAAAAATCAAACTTTAGCTAAGATAAATTCTTGTTCTTGCGTAAGCCAGACTTGGCTCCCTGGGGGAATATACCACTTTATTCAGTTGAATAAAAGACTGTATTAAAGACTATGTTTATATTTAACATCCTGAGTGACATGATGGGAACTGTAGTCAGAAAGCTGATAGGAATGAGTCAAGTGAGATTAATTTCTTTGAGTGGCCACTGAGTGATCATTTAGATGTTTTTAGACAGTATGCACCCCCTAGGACCTTGTACAGATAGTCCCCACCTTACAACAGCTCATTTAGTGACCGTTCAAAGTCACTCTAAAAAGTGACTTGTGACCGTTTTTCACACTTATGACCCCTGCAGCATCCCCATGATTACGTGATCAAAATTCAGAGGCTTGGCAACTGGTTCATATTTATGTTGTGATTCAGGGTCAGCCTGTGGGTTCGGCAGTTGGGTCGGACGACTCAGAGGAGGAGGGGGGTGTTGAAGACCTTGCTGAGGGGGTTGAAGATCTTGCTGATGAGAGCCCTCAGCCAGGCCCCTCCCACTTGGTCACCACGGAGACCCAGCTGTGTGAGCCTGACAGCGTGAAGATGACCCACAGCTGGCCCTGTTCAAGGACGCCCGACGCAGGAGGCAGTCAATTAGGAGTAAACAGAGGAAGGCATTGGGGCTCCTTGGAAGGAGGCAGAGAGAAGCCACGCCCTGAACTCTATATAAGGGGAATGTGTGGGAGGGCTGGTTTGCTGAAGGCAACCGCTTGGATAGTTCCTGTTTCTTAAAGCTCCTGTTTCTTGGTTTGTCTTGTTCCGTTTGTTTTTGTTGCAATAAATTTGGCAGGCGTAATTCCAGCCTCTTGCCATCTTGTAAAAGGGGTTGTCCCTGCCTTTTCTGCAGGGCCGGTAGCAGGCTGGTACAGAACAATTTATGATGCTTGCATATTTATGACAGTCATGTGGTCACCATTTACAACCTTCTGACAAGCAAAGTCAATGGGGAAGCCAGATACACTTAACAACCGTGTTACTAACTTAACAATTGCAGTCAGTGTTTCACTTAATGACTGTGGGCAATAAAGGTCGTAAAGTGGGGCAAAACTCACTTAGCAAACATCTCACTTAGCAAGAGAAATGTTGGGCTCCATTGTGGTCATAAGTCAAGAACTACCTGTATAGCAGAGGGCGGGGGGACTAATTAAAATTAATTTAACAGGATATGAATTGTTTATGAAGATTGAATGTAATTAAGATACGTATAAGCTAAAAAATATTGATAAATGTAATAATGATGTTTTTACTGAGTTGATGTAATAACAACTGTACTAGCTTGAATACGAGACAGTAAATATTAAGGGGAAAAGAGAAGAAATATCTGATGTTGTAACTTGAGATTTGTACTAAAGATTTTGTTATCAAATTATTGATTAACCCAGTCACCACGTTTTTAAATACTTAAATGTAAAATTGAAAAATTAGTAAAATATTATTAAAAATAATAATAATAAATTTGATTTGCCGAACCCACTTTTTAAGATTTCATTTTGCTCAATGGAATTAGAGCTTTGTTCATCCTGGGAGCTGGCTAATGGCAGTTAAGATTACAGTTAAGATTAACGCAACACTTGTATGTATAGCACTTAGTGATTTGATACATGATGACTGGCAGCTAAATGTGCAGACTGACTCCAGTAAAAGGAATTGAAGTGGCGAGAAGAAAAATGAATGCTGTTGGTGGAACATTCTCTGAGCGACTGACCTTATACAGAAGCATGCCTCTGCATCAAATGAGAAATCAGCAAGTGTCAGCTAATTCTAGTCCCTTTTCCTTCCTTCTTACAATACATAGTGAACTGCTGACTGCGAGACACCTTGAATCTAGGTATGGATTCCTACATGTAGTAGGCATGGGTCTGTGTGCATGGATAAATATTTGTGCATTATTTCTGGAACATGACTGCAAATCCGAGAATTTCTAGTTACTGCCTATCCATACTTTTGATCTGCTTGTTAAAGAAACAGTGGCCATTTATGCCTAGTTTTGCCTTTCATAATAAGCGCAATACACAGACATTACGAAAGACAATGTGGTGTTGTGCTATGCAAGCCACACGAGGCAGAGCTTCACTACAATCCCCATCTCACTGGATGAGCAGTCACTGGGTCTGTCACCTCTTGCAGTTTCTCCTGGCACCATTATGCCCCGTTAACCCCAATTTTTGACTTAATGGCATTATATTGTCTTCAACTCTCTCCTGGCTCTCCCAGTCCCTGGAGTTTCAGGCAGGTTGTATCTGCAATGCCTTGTCACTTTTTCCTTGGAGATGAAGTCAGGTGACCTGTTCTTGGAGTGTTGGAAGGTGTGTTTTTGAATCTAACTCATCTCCAGTCTTCCAATGAGGCAGAAGTGAGGAGGCTGCAGCTCCCCTACTTTATTTGGGGAAGGATGTTAGGAGGTTTGTGCAAGCATGAATTAGCACTCCATTGAAATGGCATCAGTGACAGTCTACCTGTAGCGTATCAGCACCCTTTAAAAAAAATTGCAATGGCATGCAAATAATGCTGGATGCTGGGGACTCTGCTTAATTGCTGGTTTCTCTATATTTAACCTACTAATTATTCTCAATTGCCCTCAATTATCCCAATAAACGTAGCAAGATCTGCATCCTTCTTCCCTGAGCTATTTCTGTCTCAATGTCTTCCCATATGTGTATGCATGTATGTGTATATATTCCCTTCTCTTCTCTTCTTCTCTATCTTATATCTTATCCAATCTTAATCTTAACCTTAACCTTAATCTATGTTTCTTCATTGCATGTTGTTTTAACTTAGAGGATGATTTTATAAGATGGGGTGTGGTGGAGGAAAGATAGCTCAGAGAAACTCAAGTAGAATCCATTTCCATGCTGGGCTGTTACATTTGCTGGTTGGTGCCATGCTGGAAGGAAACGACAACCACAATAGAAAAAAAACCAACCCATCCCATAACACACAATCAGGATATGATTCAGAAGTGGCTCACAGCAGATCCAGTACAGATGAAGGCAATGAAGGCAACAAATTTTATGATGACATTGCTATGTGCCAACACAAGGAGGAATGGATAACTCAATGTTGGGAAAGGTCCACAGCCTTGTAGATTAGCATATTGGACAAAGTTGTTCTAGGGAGGTCCACTCGTGGGAGGCAGAGTAAGATAAAAATAGTAATTAATACATGAATGTTATATTCAAAAATGTTCTCCCAGTCATATAATTAATACAAACCCTGTCATATAATTAATTCAAGAAAATACAATGCTAGTCATTAGCTTAAATGGGCTTTAAAAAAATATTAACCACCCTCATGGAGAAGAATCCTATCAATTCTACCTTGGATGAGTACCTTCACATCACTTTAACAAAAAGGGATATAGATGCTTATTAAAAAGTTTTGCATGCTAATTCATACACATTTGCATGCAATTTATTCACCTTACCATAGCATGTCTGTGATGATTCAATGGTCTGGTTGGTTGCTTAGGATTTTTCATCAGAAGCCGGCTGCTCAATATTTCACACAGAGGTTGCCTTGAAATAGAGGCTTGCCCTAGGCAGAGAAAGCATTCTGCCATCCTAATTTAGCTATGTAACTAAAAATCAATTGTCCATCGTCAGAATAAATCTCAGAAGCGGGTGCTGGAGATGGTTAATTCAGTTATGTTTTGTTTCCACATCCCTAGACGGCTCATGTAGGTAGCCACAGTACAGCAACATCTTCCAGTTCAATACTCCAAAGTTGGTCCTTCAATTTTTCTTTTTTCTTTTAAACTCCCAAGGCATTTCGTTTGCTCTTATAAAATCTTGTAAAATCTGATTCTACCTTTCCTTGTCCTGTCAGTAAAAGGTCAGAATGTCCTTACTGACAGCAGTGTGTACTTTGGGAAAAAAATCCTGTTTTATTTTATTGTTTGTATTATTATTTGTCTTTAATTTTCATTTTAGTGGCCGCTTGATAATTTACAGCTATTCAAAAAACAAAAAACAAAAGGGAACAAGAAACAAATAAAGAGGAATTTGCACACGTGCAAAATTGAATAAGAATTTTCAAAATAACACTAGATTAATCTTACATGTAAAAGAGAGATTAATATTACATGTAAAATGACTGGTTATTGCTTTTCTCATAGTTTTTGGACTATGCATTACTCCATTTATTTTGCTGATATACCAGTGATAAAACTGCTTATACTGTTTTTTCTCTAAGGTCAAGGACACCGCCCTGAGTCCTTCGGGAGAAGGGCGGTATACAAATATAATAAATGAAATATTCTCAATAAAATTAATATTTGTCTCCATTTAGTCTCTGTTTAAATTCTGCATTTGTTGGATCCTTTGTTGTCATTCAGTCACTAAGTCACGTCCAACTCTTCATAACCTCATGGATTATAGCACGCCAGGCCACTTTCTCCTCCATTGGCTCCAGGAGTTTGCTCAAACTCATGTTCATTGTGTCAATGACACTATCTAACCATCTCATCCTCTGCCGTCCCCTTCTCCTTTTGCCTTCAGTCTTTCCCAACATCAGGGTCTCTTATAATGAGTCTTCTCTTCTCATTAGGTGACCAAAGTATCTTTATAAAGACAGATCTTCGGTATCTGTCCTTATAAAGAACAGTCAGGGTTGATTTACTTTAGGACTGGCTGATGCATACAGTCCTACAATTGTTACTTGCTCAGTTTTACAATTACATTTCAGTAATTTAAACTGATAAGAGTCCCAATAAATAACTCTTGTTTATGTATTACAAACATGAGTCTTTTGCTCATACGCCCATCTAACAAATATGAGCAAAGACACTAATCCTTGAGGAATGACATTGACTTTGCTAAAATTCCTAGGTCACGTTTGCTGTCATTTGGCACGTTGGCACTATGCCAGTTTTAAATTTACTTTTTTGGCAGCAGTATTGGATCCTTTTTTGTAAAAATAAAAAAAAATCCAATCAACCTGCAAAAAAAAAACTTTCAAGCTGCAGTCTTATGTCTCCTGAGACGGTTTCATTCCCTCCGAAATGAACTCAGATTTAATGGCACAATGGCTTCTGGCTATATAATTCTGGGGCCACATTTTCTCCTTCTCAAGGAGTACTCTGATGAATTGGGCCCAGGAAAGAAAAAGGTGATATTTCCCATTTAGATTTTGCTTGTTAAATTGGATTATTCACTGAAAATTGAGCTTTGAATTAATTAAAAACAGCAGCAGAAATAGGAATGACTTTTCCATCTCCTCTCTGAAAAGCTTTTTCAATGCAATAAAGCAGGGGTAGGCAACCTTGGCTCTTTTATGACTCGTGGAGTTCAACTCCCAGAATTCCTGAGCCAGCCAAGAGATGAATGCAGCAGGATCATTCCATGTGTTTGGTGGATGTTCTGGGTATTATTTTCCCATATCAGTCCAGTTGTAAGAAATATTAAAATAACGGCAACTAGTTCGGGAAGGACAGTGCCATGCGTTTCTTCCAGAAAATAGTAGAAACTGTAGAACTGTAACAAATAAACTTGGAATCCCTTCTATCAACATTGGAGAAATATTCTTGGCTTGAAGGCTACACTTTAGTACTCTGTGCCTGCTTTTCCTAGTATTCTTTACCTTTTTACAGATTCAAAGCTTCTCTCACCTAGGATTGGGCTGGGAAAACCCAAGCTGACATTCAAGCTGTGTCAGCTACCTGATTGCAGTGATTGCAGTGATGTTATATTATATATCTTTTCTGCTACAATCCCTTATGAGTCCTTGGATATTCACTTGCAGATTAGAATGCCAGAAGAGCCATTCACGTATCCCTAGGGTAGAGCCAAAACAGACCACTGTTTTGCAAAGGTTAGTAGTAGCAGAGAATTGGCAGTCACAATACTGTTGAGGATAAAGTTGAAGTTTCTTCCACCTCCTCCTCTTCGTATTCAGTGTTTTTCCCTCTGCTAAGGTAACATTCTAGCATTTTTGCATGATATTTGTAATTAGGAATTTGTCCCATTATAATCTTAGGAAGCAAGACAAGCTAGGAAGACCTGCACATGGATTAGAGCAGGGGTCTCCAATCCCTGGTCTGTGGACCGGCACCGGTCTGCGGCATGTCAGAAACCGGTCCATACAAACAAGCGAAGCCCTATCCATAGGATGCAGGCAGCATGCAAAACCACACCCCCTCTGGTCCACAAAAAAAACCCTCTCTCCACGGAACCAGTCCCTGGTACCCAAAAGGTTGGGGACCTCTGGATTAGAGAATAAACAAAAGTGTACGATATCATCAGGAGAGTAGAAGAATTGAAATGGAAATGGGCTGGTCACATAGCAAGAAGAACTAAGGGCAGGTGGGCCAAGTCAGTCACAGAACGGATCTCACTTGATAAAAAGCGACCACGAAACAGACCTAAAACAAGATGGATCAACGACATCAGCAAGTATCACGGGTCCAAGAAAGCTCAGGATTGTATTGGTTGGAAACATGCGGAAGAGTCCGTCCTCCTGCAGTGGATAGACAATGGCTAGAATGATGATGAATCTTAGGAAGATGAGTTGGGGAAAAAAAACCCAGGACATTTAAAAATAATTCCCATCTACATTTCAGACCGTGTAGACTTTTCAATTGATTGATCAAGGTTGAGATTAAAAATGACTGGAAATGTCGTTGTGAAAAGTTTGGAAAATGCAACGTTATGGATTTTGTTTTTGTTTTCTGACGAGCAAAATAACTGGATGGGTCGTACTCGGAAATAAAGATATTGAGGCTCACAGCTTTTATGTAGGTTAGCAGTATTTCTTTCCTTTCATTCTGCACATGGCCTGGATATCTGAGGGACCATGTCTCTGTCTGTTTCTGTCTGCCTAGTACATTCCAGCAGAGTGAGTGCACTCCAGGTCTCCTCCATTAAATATTTTTGTCTTATGGAACCTAGGAAACACCCCCCCCCAAAAAAAAACCTCTGGACAACATCCCCTGCCCAGGGATACAGATGCCACCCTCTCTCCTAAGATTCTGGTTGGTTTTGTATTGTTTGCTTTGTTTTGTTTACTTGATTTTGTTCTTGATTAGATCATTTTGATCTGGGCTCTCTCTGATTTAATGGTTTTTAAAATCAGTTTTTGTGTCCTTTTCTAATTTATATACCACTCAGATTCCATTGGAGTTGAGGGGGTGGGGTGGGGTGGGGGGGGCTGATAAATGTAAATAAATAAAAGAATTACTTCGTTTGTTTATTTATTTTATTTATTAACCATGTCGAACCAACTCACACCAGTTACAAACAGATAAAACTCTAGAACAGGGGTGTCAAACTCAATTTCACTGAGAGCCGCATCAGCATTGTGGTTGCCCTCAGGGGGCCAGTTGGGTATGGCCAGGGTGGGCGTGGCCTACTGGGTGGGCGTGGCTAGAGTGCATATGGCCTACTGGGTGGGCGTGGCCAGCTCTACATCGTTGGCATCAAGGGTGCCTATGGGGGCCTGGGCAGGAGTGGGACAGATGTGAGGGTCTCTGGCAGAAGGAGGGTCTCTGGGCCAGGGCCAAGGCAGTGGGGGCCGTTCCCTCACTGTTTCCAGGATGGCTTCGCGGGCCACATGAAACCATTTTGTGGGCCGGATCCGGCCCCCGGGCCTTGTGTTTGAAATGTCTGCTCTAGAATATATGAAAAGTTCAAAGCTAAAACGATGAATAGGGAAATCAGAAAGTTAAGCAAAGTTAAGTTATATTTTAGATGGAGAATATAAAATAATAACAAATCTTTATCATGCCTACTGGTACACTAAATGCTGCTGCTACCACATCTGTCCTGAAAAATTAAAACAACCACTAGATCAGGCCAAAGAGTTAGCTTTCCTGTATCTCTTTGTTCCCATCCAGTGGCCACCTGGAATGTTTGCAGATGTGATTCCATTGTTATTATTAGGTGTCTTTAAAAAGTTATTCAACAGACATGGATAATGCTTCCTACATGTGCCTTCATTCTGTTTGTTTGGTGGGGGGGAAAACTTCCATTCATCGAAATATTTTACAAATGTATGTATAGTATGAATATGTGCCCTTTATGTTTTTGTTCTGTTTTTTGCTTTTCTTTCATTCTTCTTTTCATATTCTTTTTCTTTTTAATTTAGTTAATAAAAAATGGGAAAGCAGAAAACAAATTAAGTTTCAAGTAATTGGTGATACCTAATTGGTGTTTCTGATGTATGGAGGGTTAGTGTATGATGTGGTATTTTTTTTCCTCTTATCTCATCCACTCATTTGTTTCATCATGTAATGGCTATTGCTAGATTTTTATGGCTGTTTCTTGGCATCACAGCATTTTCCCATTTAGCAATTTTTTAACTTATAAAGTTTAAGGAAAAGATACCTATGGACGATCCACCTGGTAACTGTAGAATGATATATACATCTATATATAAAAGGACAGAAAAAAAGGGAAAAAGCACAAAGCAGTTAAACAGAAAATTTACAAACAACATAGAACCGGGCTAGCATTTTCAATAACTCATTAATTATATTAAGTAACTAAATGTGCTATAATTATGCTATCCATAATAGTTGCAATCCAAGTAATATTTATTTATGTTTGTTTGTTTATTCAACTTATGTACATGATTATCAACAGCAGTTGTCAATACAATATAAATCATAATGTGAGATTAAGAATTACAGAAATTTCTGCCAAAAGTAAAAAAAGTATGTTATATTATGAGAAATCCAGATTTTTGGATATGGAACTGCCTGTATATAGAGCTGCACTTTCAAAACAGTTCTCAAGTTAAGTTAAATTTTGTATCAGACTTACTTTTGAAATATGAAGCTTTTTTCAGACATGGAGGCATACTCCTGAAGTTTATTTAACAATCATTCTACAGAAGAAATTAAAGTACTTTGTAACAAGAAGCCCACATTCCAGCAGCTGCCATATACAGAGCTAATTCAAGAATAGTAATATTTTATTAGATTTCCCAAAAAATCTCATTTGCTTACATTTCTCAAAATTGTTCAACTTCATCAATGTTGTTGTTAGTTGCGAAGTCGTGTCCGACCCATCGCGACCCTATGGACAATGTTCCTCCAGGCTTTCCTGTCCTCTACCATCTTCTGGAGTCCATCAATATTGCCACTCAATTAAAAAAAAGTGACCCAAGCTGATCATTGTATTTCCAATGATTTTTAGAAAACAACCTATCAATTGTTGCAATCAGTTCTGGAATAATATGGCAATAGTTTCTCTAAGTTTTTCTCTAAGTATAACATTGGCTGTGAATTTAATATTCTTCCACTGAAATTCCCATTGTTGAATATCAGTTATTGTATCTAAATTCTGCATTCATTTAATCAAGCAATCTTGTTAAGCAACAACAACGTAAATGCTTCAAAAATTTGGTTATGAAGTTTTTATAATTCAATCATGTCTCTACATAGTCCCCCTTGTTTTTTCACTTTCCTTAAAACTGTGTAATTTATTTAAAGATATCACAATCAGTTGGATGGTTATAAAAATAACCATCTGAAATAATCTCTACAAGTCATTCTTTTTGAGCAAATTTCTTTGTGCTTTCTTCATCATGAAAATAAATATATGATAATGAGGCAAGAGATAAGTCTGAGCTGATACTCTTTCTGTATTTATCCCTAACTTTTAATATGCTGCCTTTAATTGTGTAATTTCTTATTAAACTTTTAAATTATTTTTGTATCCATTCAGTTATACTTATGAAGCACTTCTGGGAACCTAGCATGGATGTAAACAAATATAGGATGATATCATCCAATTTATAAACCAAGTTAAAGGGCTAGGTTCATAACATAATTGAAAGTTCTGGGTTGCCAGACCATATCATACTTTCAAATTGTGCAGTACCTTGAATGTAATCCTCAGCCTTTTATTAGATCAGTCTAATAATATTTTGTTTTCCATTTTTAATGAAGTCATTTGGAAGCTTAAACTAAGCCTTGTCAGAATGCTTTAAAAAAAAGGCTACAGTTCTTCCTAACCAAGACAGTTTTAACTTTCTCCATCTTAAGCAATCTGCTGTTAATACTTTTCCAGATCTGTGAGCAATTATTTCTAAATAGGACTTTATTATTTTTTATTAAGTAAACTCCTGGATATTTAACCTTTTGTGCAAAGGATATTAAACCTCATTATTATATGGTAAAACTGTCGCTTTCTTCCTCAATTAAGTTCCCTGTCACCATTTGCATTCTAACCTTACTGATCCAATGTCTTGACCCCGAACCATATTGCTGCATGTGTTTCATGATCAAATCTAGCGAGATCTTGGGTCAAATACAGCATCATCAGCATAGGATAATTACCTTGAACAAAGGAACTGCCATCGGAGCTCACACGGTGGGCTCCATTTGACATTTGGCAGCTGATAATTGTACTGCAAGCAACTCCTTTAGCTGAGTGGCAAGCCATCTTTTGAGAGCTGTTGCAGCAAGTGGCTAGGCCCTGCTGAGGAAACCAGATGGTATTCAGGTTATTCAATGCCTTCAGCTTAAGAAGAGCTCAGGTGCCGACCGATAGATGGAGATTATTCTGTGGAAGAGCCAGCCAGACAATGCAACCAAGCCATGCTTCTTAAACCTCAGGACTTCAGGACAGCTCAGCTTACTGATGTAAGAAGTATTAAAGGTAATTGTTTCTCTCTAGGCTAATTATTTCTGGACTATTGGCGTATGTGTGTGTGGCAATTTTAATCTCTTTTTTTCTACAGCCTCCTTGACAAGGACTATTTCATTTCAGTGGGCTAGGATAAAAGATCATCCATACATTATCAGGGGCCCTCTGATAGCTACATTATATAATAAACCTAAAAATTCATTCGACAGAGAGAAGTCTCAGCAGAAAGTATAAAAGCAAAATTAGGAGTAGTTTTTGCAAAACACAGCTGTTATATTATTCTAGTCACCTTTCCCTTGGACACGTATTTGCCACAGACTTATTCAAACCCAGTGAAAATCTGAATATTAAATTTGTCTTTGTTTGAGAAAAATAAGTTTAAGTATTGTAGCATTTGGGTTATTTCAGTGGGAATGTTAAAACTATTCGTGACACATTTTGTCTCATGAATGAAGGCGAATATATGTGTCCCAGGATAATGTTGCAAGATCCAATCTGGGTGGGTCACCAGGACCAGAGGTTTAGTTTTCCGAGCTTTCAGACTCATACTGGAGCCCATCCTCGGGGAACTTCCCTCTACCGGAATATGTGCTTTGGGTTATTCGATGCATCGTATTTATGTGGTACCTTCCTATTGTTTGATTGGTGTGTTGGTGGCCAGCGATTGGCTCCTTTTCCCTTGTGCTGTCAAATCCTCGGCTCCTAAGTACCTGATAAGCTGGTGGTAAATTAGTACTCCTGTTGACTGACAAGAGTCCTGTTTCCCAGGCTTCAATCCCAAGCCAATTGCTGGCCACCAACAGACCAATCAAGCAATACGAAGGCACTACATTAATATGAGGCATAGAATAACCCAAAAAACAATATTTCGATAGAGAGAAGTTCCTTGAGGATGGCTCCAGCATGAGTCTGAAAGCTCAGAAGATTAACCTCTGGGCCCAGTGATCAAGCCAGATTGGATTTTGCAGCATTTTCTTTGCCCTAAAGGAGTTTTGAAACTTTCTGTATAGTTATGAGATTAAAATACAAGAACAGTATACAGTTTTGTTTGTCACAAAAGAGAATCACAAAGCAAGAATATAGATGTCAACTGAAAGCATTTAACTTTTATAAACATGTTGGCAATTGATCCCTAATCAACTGTAACTCCAGACTTGCGGAGACAGATAAGTTGATGTATGTCATGAATCTTTTTGACATCCAAACTTCAAAAGCACAATTAGCATTCAATAATGATGAATTTCAACAGGCATATTGCTCAGTAAATGCCTCTGGGGGTGGGAATGGGAGGTGTACACATACACAAATATATACAGGGATGTGTGGAGAAACCTAAAGGGAAAGACATAAAGAGAATTCTAGCAATAGAACTTTAAATATGGCATGAGATAGAGGAAGTGGTCATTAAAAAAAGTGGGCTTGGTACTGTTGGCTTCATTGTGGTTCAGTCCAAGCTGGTAATAAACATGGCGACTGCTTTAGGAAGAAGGTTGTAGTTTATTGAAGAGGAGAGCCAGACAGGAAGATGGCTCTGGTAGAAAAGAGAAGGGCTAAGCACATGTAGGGAGTGGGTTTTTATACCCTCTTGAGCCTTTTGTTTGGAGGTGTTTCCTGTTCCTGTTTTGAGGCTTTGTATTTCCTGTGTCATGTATTTTGACCTGTGTCTCTTTGGCATCTGTGAGTTAATCCTATTATCTCCTGTCTTGGGTGGGGTATGTAGATTTATGTAGGGTATGTGTCTTTGTCTTCTTAATCTTCTAGCTGCTCCAACCTTCCTGGATGGTTTACATCTGCATTTGTATAGAGCTGGTTTCTGCTTGGGGGAGGGAGATCTGGGGCTATCAAGAAAAACTGGACATGCTTTTCTGCCTCTTTAAGATCCTTTGAGGAAATATATTTTTCTGCCCTTTTAATATTTCCTTCTCTGGGGAACTGACTTCCCACAACACCAAGTAAAATCATTACAGTCCTGGGACAATACATACAAAGCCACTAACGGTTCAATATATCACAAAGAAGTTGTGTAAGATTTAGATATTCTTGCATGAAACCTCATAAGTTTTTTGTGTGTTATTAAAATGATTTTACTTAATTTGGATTTGACTACATTTTAGCACTTTTAATTTACATTAATACAAATAGGACAATCAAACAGGTTATTGTCTCTGCCACAAAGCAAATAAAACAAGGAAACAAAACAACCTTTATTCTAAATCTGAAGCAAGAATCTAAAAGTTAGCTTTGGCTGGATTATGCCTGGGAAATCATTAAACATATTTTATGATAGAGCAAAAATGATAGTCTTTTGTATTCAGTATTTTGAGGGAGGTTTCTGTGGTGTAGAAATTGTCCCTCGTTTAGAATCAGGAGAGTGCTAAATTAGGAGAAGATGTTCTCTCGACTGTTTCTTTTTAACCAATTATAATATTTCCATGTTACTATTTTCGATTGCTATATACTACCATGATGTGCATCCATGCTATAATCCCTACCTGGCTAGGATTGTCCACACCAGAAAAAGGGTCTGGGACCACTTGTGAAACTAATATACTTCCAGTGACAATTTTGTTAAGAGACAGAGATAACAAGAAGGGCTCCACACAGCCTTTCCTTTATACTAGACCAGACATGTCAAACACAAGGCCCGGGGGCCGGATCTGGCCCGCGAAGTGGTTTCATGCGGCCCGTGAAGCCATCCTGGAAACAGTGAGGGAATGGCCCCCACTGCCTTGGCCCTGGCCCAGAGACCCTCCTTCTGCCAGAGACCCTCAGATCTGTCCCACTCCTGCCCAGGCCCCCATAGGCACCCTTGATGCGAACGATGTAGAGCTGGCCACGCCCACCCAGTAGGCCATATGCACTCTAGCCACGCCCACCCAGTAGGCCACACCCACCCAGGCCACATCCACCCAGCCCCTTGAGGGCAACCGCAATGCTGATGCGGCCCTCAATGAAATTGAGTTTGACACCCCTGTACTAGACTCTATTTGTCTTGCTGTGCAGAAGAGAGAGAAATGCTATGGATTGGATGGGGGTGGGGGGGAACGGGGAGATCAGCCAAGGCAGTTCACACAAGACACTCAGGCAGGTGCCAACATTGATGGACACTTTGCTCAGGATTCTCTCAAATTTGGTGATTCTGCTTTCCCTCTCCTTCTCCCTCTCCCCCCTTAACCTCCAACTGACCTATTCTTGCTGTTAGAGAGAAATGGATGAGTTCTGAATGGAAAAGATATTACTCTTGAATCTGGCATTCGTTTCCATGCTAGTAATGAATGAGCCTCATTCATTCCAGGTCTCACTTTTACATAATTAATCCCCATTCTCAAAGATCTATGTCTTCTAACTTATCCTTTATTTTAAGGCAATTTCAGAACTATAAATAGGATTATTTCAAAAGCAGTGATATTAGGGAACTAGCTACCCAGGTTTTTTTCCCAGTTGCAATGTATGGTTGTGAAAGTTGGACCATAAGAAAGGCTGAGCGCCAAAGAATTGAGGCCTTTGAACTATGGTGCTGGAGAAGACTCCTGCGAGTCCCCTGGACTGCAAGGCATTCAAACTGGTCAGTCCTAGAGGAGATCAACCCTGACTGCTCTTTAGAAGGCCAGATCCTGAAGCTGAAACTCAAATACTTTGGCCACCTAATGAGAAGGAAGGATTCACTGGAGAAGAGCCTAATGCTGGGAAAGATGGAAGGCAATAGAAGAAGGGGACGACAGAGAATGAGGTGGCTGGATGGAGTTACTGAAGCAGTAGGCGTGAGCTTAAACGGACTCCAGAAGATGGTAGAGGACAGGAAGACCTGGAGAAATGTTGTCCATGGGATCGCGATGGGTCGGACACAACTTCGCAACTAACAACAACAACAAGATACCCATTTCTTGTTCCCACTTTGTTTTTCTCTTTTGCTGCATCCCATCCCTGTTTAACACTCATATGAAATGTGCTGCTTACATATCCTTTGATCCTTCCTTTTATTCTAGTGTTCCATGTGTGTTCATTCTTAAAACATTTGTTCAAATATGATTATGTGGAAGGAAGGGGGTCTGCCCTCCTTTTACAGAAAATGAAGGCTTTGAAGTAAGAGTGGGTGCAAAAATAGAACTCTCTCTCTCTCTCTCTCTCTCTCTCTCTCTGTGTGTGTGTATGTGTGTAGGAGTAGGTGAATGGAATGTGGATACATACAGGATGGAAAAATGAATTGGGTGTATGATAAATGAACAGATGGGGAGAATGGATGAATTGATGGAAAAAGCAGTAAGAATCTGAAAGGATGGGTGGTGCAAAGATGAAAAAAATAAAGAATTTGATGGAGGAACTGAAAATAAAATGCAGATGGATGGAAAAAATGGTCAATGGCAGAAAGAGGATGGATGGATGGATGGGTGGATGGGTGGGAAATCAAGGGAGGGAAATGTGGATGGATGGTTAGATGGAGAAAGTGGATGGATAGAAGACAAACAGGGGGTGTGGATAAAAAAAGAAGAGAGATGGATGAATCGATGTGTTGGATGAATCGATGTGTTGATAAATATATATATGGAATAAGCAGGTGAGAATATGGGATGGCCATGAATGTGAACTGGTTTGCATGGATGAATGTATTTATGTATGTCTAGATTTATGAGCACGGACTCTGAATATAGTTATAACCCACATTTTGGTTTGAACTAGCCTTCTAAAGTCATGCAGCCTCCCAGATGAGAAAGTGGGCCTTGGAATTGAAAATCTTCTCTACTTTTATCAGAAATTCTCAGCAAGAAGAAAAGTTAATCAAACTCTATGTGGCTTACTTTGAGCAAACATACACAGTGAAAAGATTTTTCTTAGATGTCCTTGTTTGATTTGATCACAATACTTCAGATGGCATTCTTTAGTATAAAAATTCATGGATGCTTCGAAAACTAGTCTATGCCTAGCAATGCCAGCAGGAAAAACAAATCAAACATAATCTAGTAAAAGAAGCATTTCTTTTTTTCCCCTTGTATCAGGTGTCATTACTGCACAGGTTATTCACAACAGTGCTTAGATGACAAAGCACTTAGAAAGCAAAGTGCTTAGTTAGCAAAATTTGCTGAGAGAAAAGACTGATGTTTCCCAAACATGTTACTACTTCAGTGATAAATTGATAAATTCTAGTAATCATCATCATCATCATCATCATCATCTGTGCAGTATCATTTACAGAATGAGTTTATAATGCTGGTGGCATTTCAGATACCAAACATTCTTCAGGTTATTGGGATGGGGTGGATTGGGGTGAAATATTATTCCTAAGAAAAATGGCAGGAAGGAATGGAACATGCTGGCTAAAAACAAAACAGCAGGGGAGAGAGGGAAAGAAAACTCTAAGAAGATAGAATGATAGGACAACAGAGTTGGAAGGTACCTTGGAGGTCATCTAGTCCAACCCCCTGCTCATGCAGGAAACCTTATACCATTTCAGACAAATGGTTGTCCAGTCTCTTCTTAAAAACCTCCAATGTTGGAGCACCCGCAACTTCTGGAGGCAAGTCATTCCACTGATTAATTGTTCTAACTGTCAGGAAGTTTCTCCTTAGCTCTAGGTTTATAGAAATAATTATATTTTCTGCTCTACCTGTATGTTCTGTACAACACAATAAGTTACAAGGGGAAGTATCTGTATGAGAGAGAGGTCCATTCTTCTCTAAGAATAGATTTGAATGTGGGTTTCCGACCCCAGCTTTAAATTGGTATTCTTGTCACTACACAGTACTGATCAGGGTAATAATACACAGCTCACCTGCTTAATAATTTTTATGATCTCAGAAAAAATGTAGTGAATCTCCATAATTTATTCCATTTAGCACAGCTGTGCTCAGGAAAATAAAGCCGAAATACATGCGTTGGTTTTCCTCTCACCCATCCTTTCTCTATTCATCAGTTTTTTTCTTTGACCTTTCCAATAACAGGCTTAATTGTTGGTAAACAGAAAAATCTCTACAAACAACATTCTAGTGTAAACAATAGCCTATCATGTTGCACAGAGGTTTCAGGAATTCGGATGACAGCAAAGGTAAATATACCAGAACAAATGCTGAGGATTTACAAACTCAGTTCTGATGATTTCAGTGGTAGAAAGCCAAACTAGACCCTATGTATTCTGCTAAATGACATTATAAAGTTGTATATTACACCATTCTTTGACAAGATTGGACATCTCTCTCATAAAAATATTTTCTTTTGTATCTCACTCGGTTGTAAACAACATAGAACAGAAAATATAATTAGTTCTGTAAACCTAAGGAGAAATTTCCTGACAGTTAGAACAATCAGTGGAACAACTTGCCTCCAGAAGCTATGGGTGCTCCAACACTGGAGGTTTTAAAGAAAAGATTGCACAACCACTTGTTTCATTGAGATTCATGGACCATTTTGCCCCAAAGTGTTGTCTTCTGTAGGAATCATAGGCCATTTTTTTTTGTTTTGATCCAAGATTAAGCAACTTTGTCATGCTGAAGGATGAACCTGGCATTAGACTGATAGTCCAGGAGCCACATGTCCAAAAGTAGATTGGTCAAGGCAAAACATATATGGAAAAAAGTAACATTAAGGATACATTTCCTTTTCCGCCACATCACAACTACTGTATAATGGACAATTTTGAAGAGGTATTACTTTAACTAACCCAGTTTCCTCAAATCTAAATTCTCAGAATTCAAAGCCAATTTCCACGTTCTTAGAAATTCTGGAAACTGAGGGCATCAGACCCAGAGGATACCCAAACTAGGGGTTATGCTCAGTTGTGGAAGGCTGATAGAGCATGATAAAATAGAAAAGTGCTGATTTTCAGAGTTTGGTAGGTCTGGGCTCCAAGAACTGCCAAAATTTCATATGATGAATAGTAGGGGCCATAAACATTGGCTGGAAAAGCAAAATATTTCCTATGTTTACCTAGAAGTATATTCAGCTGTATTTATTCTCAAGTAAATGCACATATAGTTACCACATTATTATTCCAAATGTACTTCTACAACAAAGAAAAAGGAAGGCACAGATTCCTTTACTTTTAAAAATGAATAGATTCTAATTTTAGTATAGTTTGTAATGCAAATATAAAACATCTCACTGTCCTCACCAAGCAAGCTATGGCACCTGTTCATTTTGCAGTCCAGGTATTATACAAAATCAAGATCCTTGCTTTACCTTCATCTTTTAAAATGCCTTTAAAGAGAACTGTCTTCTGAAGCCCTTCAATTCCATTTCAGGACTACTCTGATAATTCTTTCAGTCTGTGGAAGGTGGGAAATCCTGTTACTTGTGGCTACTTGATCAAATATTGTGAGTGGGTGATCTGATGGTCAAAAAGGGAACCAATTCCAATTCTAGTATGGTTCATCCTTATTCATCATCAGAAGTCATTCATCTTAACTAGATTCTCCCAACCCACCTTTGAATATCAGAAGGCAGTGGTGAGAAAGATGTTCTTATATAACTTAGTCAAGAGCAGGACTGTAACGTTCAGTTTGGGGTGGGTGGGTCACCCACAATATGAATAGTCAGCTCTTCATCTCTTCAGATGTTAACATCAAAGTAGCCACTTCTAAAGAAGTTTACAATCTGTCTCCTCCAAATTCAAGGCTGCAGCAGATTCAGATTAAACTGTACAACCTTTGCACACAAGGACTGGGTGAATTGTCACCAGCCAAGCTGAACTGACTGGGATGTCAACAGAAGTGCAATTTATGGAATTTGTTACAGAAGTTCTAATTGATTCTGAAGGAACTCTTGAACAACGTAGGACTTTGGTTAAATCCAGCGAGGTCTTCCTAAACTTTCAAATTTGAATTGCTTCATCTCACTTATTAACATCATCTTAATAGTGTATCTATATATTGTAGCCAAGGAAAATGAGCTGGGTGACTTGAAACAACTATATAAATTACAGTTGCACCTGGGAGAAATCAGTAACCATTTTTATGTTCAATGTCAAAGGGAGGCCTTCTTTTTGAAAATATTCAAAAAAAAATACAGAGCAGAAGATTCTGGCAATATTTAATAAACAAATACAGAAAACTATGGGCCCATAAGGAATCAAAGTTTCCCTTCTACCTTCTATTAGGGATGGACATTTGGTTTTCTCCAAAACAGTGATGCTATTGGAGCTGGTTATTGAAGAGAAATCCCAAGGCCTCATTGATCAGGACCCGCTTATTACATTTTAAAGTAATGTTGAAAGAAAAATCTTCATCAGGGTCCAGTCCAAGCTGGAAATAAACAAAATGGAGACTGCTTTAGAAAGAAGGTTGTAGTTTATTGAAGAGCAAAACCAGACAGAAGCATGGCTCTGGGAAAGCTGACCACATGTAGTAGGGAGTGGTGGGTTTTTATACCTTCTTGAGCTTCTGTTTGGAGTTGTTCATGTGGCATGAACTTTGACCTGAGTCTGAATGTGCCTTTCTGGTATTCTGATGGTGGTGGGCTAATCCTAGTATGTCCCAAAGGTCATATCCTGCTTCCCTGGGGGTGTGGTTGATTACTATGTCCTATATTGGATTTTTTTTGGTGTGAGGGATTGTTGATTCTAGGGATCTTTGTCTTTCTAATCCCATCAGCTCTAAGTTTCCAGGTGCCAGTATTTCTGAAAGGATTATGATATCTGCATTTCTGGGGGAGGGTGATTTGGGCTATTAAGACAAAGTGGGCATGCTTTTCTGTCTTTTTAAGATCCTTTGAGGAAATATAATATTCTGTCCTTTTAAATATTTCCTTCTCTGGGGGTGGGGGCTGACTTCCCACAACCCCCCTTTGTGCCATATAAGTGTGGGTGACACACATTTATTGGCACAAGATTAAAAATTGATCTGGTCAGTGTTAGGTTCAGACAGACGAATGACTCAGTGAGGTTTTAACAGTAAGAAGGTTTATTAATACACATATGTCAACTGTCAACTGTCAGAATAACTCCGGCTTATATACTCCGGCCGTTTGAACTGTATCCAATCCGCAGCCCGGAATTTCCCGCCGTTAAAACATTAACCAATAAATGCACCCAAACTTCCCGCTTCAAAGAAACCTTTTGCAATTAAGCTACTGACACAACACCCCTTCCCCCCCAGTTGATGTTATTTGTTGACGTAATCTCTCAAGTATTTTGGTGGCTTATGGACCCTAGATGGGTATCTATTGGACTTGCAACTTACATCATTGTTAACAGACTGGCTGATTGTTATGGGCCTAGAATTTTGGGTTACTGGCTCTGCAGATTCTCTAATAACTGATTGCTGTTGCTGATGTGGCTGTTGTTGTTGTTGTTGTTGTTGATCTTGCTGTTGTTGTTGTACAGGTACTGCTGGCCTGTCCATAGAAAACAACTCCCAATCGATTTGACTATGTTGTGGAGTTGCTACAGCTAACCTGGGTTGAGTTTCCACTTCTCCCCCACTAGCTGACGAGTCATGTTGGTTAAGCCAAGATGCAGTATCACCCCTGTGTTCAATTTGACCCCCATTGACTGACACATTTTCGGAAACCCTCTTCCTTAATTGATCAATATGTCTTTTGCTTACTCTATTCCCTTCCCCCTCAATGGTGTAAGACAACGGCCCCATTATGTCAGTGACTACCCCTGGAACCCATTTGTCCCCAGGACCATAGTTTCTGGCCCAAACTAGGTCTCCAATGTTGAAGGACCTGTTTGGGATGTCAGGTTCTGCACTTGAGGGTAGCCTGTCAGGGTGTGACCTGTCCAGTTTAGTGGTTAGCCGTTTGCCCCACCTCATCTCCGCAGGGCTTTTCCCCGTAGCCATGCAAGGGGTTGTGTGTTGAGTCAGCAAGAAGTCTGCAAGTCTTTGGTGCCAGTCGCCACGGATGATTCGCTTCAAGGCGTCTTTAGTGGTTCTCACGTTGCGTTCAGCCAAGCCGTTGGTGGAAGGGTGGAAGGGTGCCGATTTTGCATGTCTAATCGAGTTGGCCTTGAGGAAACCTTGAAATTCAGCAGAGGTGAATTGGGGCCCATTATCAGATACAATCACATCAGGTAACCCGTGAGTGGCAAAGAGGCCCCTTAAAACCTGTATTGTTCTAGTAGATGACATTGAAGTAACAGGCACAACCTCCAACCACCGGGAGAAGCTGTCCACCACAACTAGGAAGGTTAGGCCTTGAAATGGCCCCGCAAAATCGATGTGAATCCTAGACCATGGATTCCTGGCCATTTCCCACTTATGCGTGTGTGCGTGTGCCTGCTCAGGCCTAGAGCGCTGACACTGATAACACCCTGAAACACACTCTTCTATAGCCTTGTCTAACCCCGGCCACCACAAATGACTTCTGGCTAATGCCTTCATTCGGACAATCCCAGGGTGACCTTCATGTAATTCAGTTATAACTGTATTTCTGTGAAGTTCAGGAATGACAACTCTGTTACCCCATAATATACAACCCAAATGGGAAGATAATTCATCTTTCCTTCTAAAATATGCAGTGTATTTAGGGTCCGGGTTTTTACTTGGCCATCCACCTAGTACCCATAATCCTGTTGAGAATATGGTCTTTTTTAGTGGCCTCAGCTATTTCTCTAGCTGTTAAGGGGCATTCAGGTAATTCCTGTAGTGACAGAATTTGTCCTACGGGAGCAGGGTCACCATCAGTGTTGGTTAAAGGTAGTCTGCTAAGAGCATCCGCATGACCCATTTCCTTACCGGGTCTATGTTGCAAGGAAAATGAGTATGCAGAGAGGAAAATTGACCACCTCAGCATCCTGGGAGACATTATTTGGGGTGTCTGTTTATCAGTGGTAAACAGTCCCAGTAAAGGTTTGTGGTCAGTGAATATGGTAAAGTTCCTACCATAAAGGTAATCATGGAACTTTTTAACTCCTGCCATGATAGCTAATGCTTCTCTATCAATCTGAGCATAGTTCCGTTCAGCTTTGGTAAGCGTCCTGGAATAGTATGCTATTGGCTTTTGATTGCCCTGACTATCCATGTGGCTGATGACAGCTCCCACACCATAAGGTGAAGCATCACAAGCTAAATAGATCGGTTTGTTCTCAATAAAATGTGTAACTGTGGATTGGCTAGATAGAATATCTTTTAAGGTTTGAAAGCTGATTCTATGTTTTTCTTGCCACTGCCATGGGGTTTTTCTATCTAATAGTCTATGCAATGGTTCAGCGATGGCAGCTTTATGTGGCAAGAATGTATGATAGAAATTGACTAATCCTAAAAAGGCTTGTAATTCAGCCTTATTTTTTGGTTCAGGAGCCAATTTAATTGCTTTAATTTTTTCAGCTGTAGGGTGGATTCCCTTTTCATCTATTCTAAACCCTAAAAATTCAGTGGATTTAACTCCAATACAGCATTTTTCCTTTTTTAATTTGAGTCCTGCCTCTCTAAATTTCCCCAGTACCTGTTACAGACACTCAGCTAAAATTTCTTCAGTTCTTCCAGCTATCAGGACATCATCAAAGTAAGGGCATACACCAGGTATGCCCTTTAAAGTCCTCTCCATCACCTCCTGAAAGATGCCTGGAGCTGCTGCAATACCAAATTGCAATCTGTGGACTCGGAACGCCCTCTTGTGGGTGACAATAGTTTGAGCTTCAGCAGCTTCCCTGGAAACAGTAAGTTGCAAATACGCCTGCGCCAAGTCGAGCTTGGCAAATATGGCGCCGTCCTGGATCGTGGCGAGGACCTGTTTCACCGTCGGGACCAGGTAAGCATGCTTTTTCATTCCTAAGTTCAGGGTGGCTTTGTAATCAGCACAAATCCTCACATCCCCATTAGGTTTTAGGGGTGTGACGATTGGTGTTTCTCACAAACCACCCTCAACCGGTTCTAATACGCCTTGGCCTACAAGCTTATCGAGCTCGGCCTCGATTTTTTGCTTAAGGGCGAAAGGCACCCGTCGGGCCTTAAGCCTAAGACAGATTTGAGGGTCTTTATTGGTATTTATTCCCCCGACCCAAATCCCCAGGGCTGGGAACCAATTAAGACCGATTAAACTAGTTCTATGGCCTTCCGTGACTAATAAGTCTAAGAAGCCATTAAACCCTTTATAGTTAACTTTAAGGGTGACCTTCCCTTTAATATTTATTGGGGTTTTTTGAAAATCGGCCAATTGAATTTTTGTTGAGCTAAGTGGAATTTTTCGGCCACTTTTAAATTCAATATATTTAAGGGTCTCATTAGAAATTATCGATACTGAGGCCCCAGAATAGACTTCCATTTTGCAAGGGATTCCTTGCAGATGGACTATAATTTTTAATTTTGGTCTTAGGATATGGTTTATTTTTAGCTTTCCTATGTGGTTGACTCGCGCCTCCTCCCCGCGGTTGGGAAAACGTGCCACAGGTCTGGGGGTCTCGTTGCCACTATGGTAGGGGGTTACCTTACCTTCGGCCCAAACGTCGATTTCGTGAAGACGATTGTCGCGAGGGCGTTCCCGGCAAATGGCCTGAATGTGGCCAGTCTTTCCGCACATTCTGCATTTAGCAGAGCGGAATCTACATGTTGCCCTGGGGTGGTTGCCCCCGCAGCTTCCACATCTGGTGTCGCTGTCGCGTGGTCTGGTCGGATTGTCTCTCGGTTGTCGTTGCGGTGCTGTTGGTTGAAATCTGCGACCCGGTTCTGGTCCATCGCTGCGGGAAGGTCTTGCCGCCATTTTTCCAAACCTTCGGGTGACTTCGGCTATGTCGGCTTCCCATTGTTGATCCGCCTCCCCGCTGTCCACACGGCTTTCTTGATTAATTTCGGCTGAAGCAGCCATGCTATTGCGGGGGGGGGGGTCGCGACTTCCAGTAGATTCATAAGTTAAAAGTTCGTCAAGGACTTCTTGTAGATCACCGGTGGGCTTAGCGATAATTCGATTTTGTAACTGTTCATCTCGCAAGCCCAGCACCACTCTATCTCGAATCCTAATTTCAAGATTGTCATATTTACAGCGTAATGCTGCTTCTCTGACTGCAGCGACGAATTTCGTGATTGACTCGCCCGGTCTCTGATTGCGTTTTTCGAAAATGCGCCTCCAATAGAGTTCTGATCTTTTCGGCATAAAATGTACTTTTAATTTGGCTAGCAAGTCAGCGTACGAGACGCTTGATACCGGCATAGGTTGACAGAGTCCAACGGCAACCCGGTACACGGGTGTGCCACTTATGGTCAATAAGGCAGCAGCCTTTTTCCGGTCGTCGGTTATGCCGTTAACGAGCAAGAACCCTTCGACCTGTCTGACATATTCCTCCCAATCCTCTGGGTAGTTTGGATCAAATTCTTTTAAAGAGCCTAGTTGCGCCATTCGGAGGTTGTTTAATTCCGCCGCAGCCGCTAGCGGTTGACTGTGTATTTTTAAATTTACCGCCTTACGCTCAGCTGATTGTCGCCGATCCTTCACTAGTCCGCCGTCGATCCCACCTTCGTCGCCACTTGTTAGGTTCAGACAGACGAATGACTCAGTTAGGTTTTAACAGTAAGAACGTTTATTAATACACATATGTCAACTGTCAACTGTCAGAATAACTCCGGCTTATATACTCCGGCCGTTTGAACTGTATCCAATCCGCAGCCCGGAATTTCCCGCCGTTAAAACATTAACCAATAAATGCACCCAAACTTCCCGCTTCAAAGAAACCTTTTGCAATTAAGCTACTGACACAACAGTCAGGGAAACCTAATGGGTGTTTCTATGGGGGCTCCAGGATGTGGGGAAACAAGCTTTTAAACCGTTAGTGCAGGAAGGGGAAGACACTAATAGAAGCAGCAGAAAAAGATCCCTGCATTTACCAGCAGTGAGTCTTTTTCTCTACTCTCCTGTGCCCCCAGAGTGACTCTTTCCTGGAGTCCCCTGTTCCGGCAAGGCAATCCTTCAGCCCTTGCCCCTTGGCAAGGCACTTTTTGAAGCCACCCTAGCCCCTTGGCAACTTTTGAAGCTGCCCTAGCCCCTTGTCCCAGTTTCAGTCCATAAAGGGATCTGGGAGAACTCTGACTTCCTTTTCACAGAGTATGAGGGTCCCTCCTAGAAGAGTGGAACTTTGACCAGTGGTTTCAGCCAGTTGCTCAGGTTTGACTCTATCACTCTGTTGTGATTCAGGGTCAGCCTGTGGGTTCGGCAGTTGGGTCGGATGACTCAGAGGAGGAGGAGGGGGGTGTTGAAGAGCTTGCTGATGAGAGCCCTCAGCCAGGCCCCTCCCACCTGGTCACAACGGAGACCCAGCTGTGTGAGCCTGACAGCGTGGATGAAGATGACCCACAGCTGGCCCTGTTCAAGGACGCCCGACGCAGGAGGCAGTCAATCAGGAGTAAACAGAGGAAGGCAATGGGGCACCTCAGAAGGAGGCAGAGAGAAGCCACGCCCTAAACTGTATAAAAGGGGAATGTGTGGGAGGGCTGGTTTGCTGAAGGCAACCGCTTGAAAAGCTCCTGTTTCTTGGTTCGTGTCTTGTTTGTTTTTGTATCAATAAATTTGGCAGGCTTAATTCCAGCCTCTTGCCTTCTTGTAAAAGGGGTTGTCCCTGCCTTTTCTGCAGGGCCGGTAGCAGGCTGGTACAGAACACACTCACTCATTTCCTTGTCGGAGCGGGGGGGGGGAGGAGCTGACTGGCTGACTTCCACAGGAAGTAAAATAATACACATTGTCATCTAAAGAGGGAGAGCTGGCTTCAGACTAGAAACCAAATTACCTAATTGGATCATTGCCCATAAGAAGATACTCTATAGACAAGATAGAAAAAAAACATATCTGTTGCTAATAGGCATAGCATCTACTTTTTTTAAAAAAAACCAACAACACAAAGTTCTTAGTCATTTCTTTTTCAACTGCATTAGAATAACTCAGATACAGTTTACTATTGGGAAGCAGAAATCATTCCCGTTATTTTTCATCGTCAAAGCAAAATGATTTTTTTTGTAGTTTACAAAATTTTCTGCATTCACAGGAAGGGCTCCCAAACATCATCTGGAATGGAAACCAGTTATGTTTTTCGTGTTCATATTCTTCAATTAAGATTTTACAAGACATGACTCAAAAGGAAAAGGCACAAGTGGCTACAGGAAAATTAAACCAAAGTACACATTTTTTTTACCTTTATAAAGAAGCCTTGACATCTGCCAGTTCTTTTAGCAAATCATTTATGAGATGGTAAGATAGTCAAAGCCATCTTCTTCAGAAAGTATTGAGAGGAATGACCCGTCACCCGTCACCACCTAAAAGCTGGGAGAGACAAAGGGGAACAAGACATGAAGCTTGTTGCTTTACATCCAAGACACAATGGTGTGACTGATATTTTTGCGGCTATGCCAGGATACAACTGCAAATGTTTGTTTTGCTATGTTACAACACAATTTTATCATTTTTTTTAAATCACCTTGGTTTGTAGTGGGTGTCTAGGGTTAACCACTTTTCATAACTCACTTATTACTTTTATTAATCAAAATGAGCCTCTCTGCAAATCTGAGTGGAGCTCATTCAAGTTTCAAGTTTCCAGTTTATTATATTTGTATACCGCCCTTCTCCCGAAGGACTCAGGGCGGTGAACAGGGCACATATAAAAATACAGAGTACAAAAATTAAAAGAGAATTAAATAAGAGCCCGAGCTAAGACAATAAATAATAGTATAAAAAATCCGCAATAAAAAACCCAACACATCCCCCATCAGGCCAGGCCGGCTTGTTCAAATAGATAGGTCTTCAGACCGCGTCGGAAGGAGCGAAGGTCAGGTGCCGTCCGGAGCTCAACCAGCAGCTGATTCCATAAGGCCGGGGTGCCCACAGAGAAGGCCCTCCCCCTGGGGGCCACCAGCTGACATTCTCTGACCGGTGGCACCCTAAGGAGGCCCTCTCTGTGGGAACGCACAGGGCGGAGGGAAGTTGACGCCGGCATTGCAGACTAAACACAAATTTTAGGAGATATCAACTTCCTCTTGCCAGCTGCCAATTCCAATGAGCGGCAACTTAAATTACCAAGTGATTTTTTTTTCAGGAGTAAATATCTCCTCTTCACTCAGCCTCTCAAGTCTGCATGGCTATTTTCAAGTACAGGTGGTCCTCGACTTGCAACGGTTCATTTAGTGACCATTCAAAGTTACAATGTCATTGGAAAAACTGATTTACGACCATTTTTCACATTTGCAACTGTTGCAGCAACCTCGTGGTCATGTGATCAAAATTCAGATGCTTGGCAACCTATTCATATTTACGATGGTTGCAGTGACCCAGGGTCACCTTCTGTGACCGTCTGACAAGCAAAGTCAATGAGTAAGCCAGATTCACTTAGCAACCATGTTACTAACTTAACAACTCCAGCGATTCCTTTTACAACTGTGGCAAAAAAAGATCATAAAATGGGGCAAAATTCACTTAACAAATGTCTTCACTTAGCAACAGAAGTTTTGGGCTCAGTTGAGGTTGTAAGTCGAGGACTACCTGTATCCATGTAGGAGGAAAACAACAGAAGATGCTGCCATTTGGATAAAGCCACACAATACAGTAAAGAAGCTCTCCCATATGGAATGATTTGTTTGACGTGTATTCACAATAAATACTATTGTGACAGTTCTGGTGCTCTATTGAAATGAAAGACAACAGACTCATTTCTGCTCAGTTTTTTTGCTAATAATAGTTATCCTTATTCTTGAAAATGTTTCGGGATATGTCCGGAGCACGAACTAAGAGTAGAAAAGCCAACTGCTTTGGCAAAGGAGAGACAGCTGAACAGGAGTCTGAGAAGCTTTTGACCTGTGTAATCCCTCTTTCTCTCTCTCTTTTGAGACCAAACTGAGAAGAGGCAGAGAAAGTTATGAAAACAGTTATGAAATTGAGGCGCTGGCAGATGTGATAGTCAATAACAAAGCAGTCATGATTGTAGAACCAGATTGCCAGGTTCTGTATATGATTTATCAGGGAAATTATAAATTATAAATTATAAATAAAATGGATGATTTTTAAACCTTGGACCTCAGGTATTATTGCATGATTATTGACCTGGCTTCTTTCTTTCTTTCTTTCTTTCTTTCTTTCTTTCTTTCTTTCTTTCTTTCTTTCTTTCTTTCTTTCTTTCTTTCTTTCTTTCTTTCTTTCTTTCTTTCTTTCTCTTTCCTTCCTTCCTTCCCTCCCCCCCCAGGTTTCAGCTTGCTATTTGATTGGAAGGATCAAAAATTTGTCTATCTACCTGTCTGTCATCTATTTCAGTATAACCTCTACCTCTATCTATCATTCTCATTCATCTTCCAATCATTTGTCTTTTCCAAAGCAGGCAATGAATAATTTAAAATGAAATAAATCAAATGAATAAATCAAAACATTTAAAAGCAGACGATAGCATTCTTCTTCACCCTGTTCTGGGAGAAAACGTGAACAGCCTTTATTGGTCTTCCTTAGAAGGTTACTCCAAGAAGAGAGAACCACAAGTTTCTTTCTGATACAGATAGTTCTCAAATTACAACAGTTCATTTAGTGACTGTTCAAAGTTACAATGGCATTGAAAAAAACTGACTTATGACTCGTTTTTCACATTTATGACCATTGCAGCATTCCCTTGATCAGGTTATCAAAGTTAGGATGCTTGTTGTTGTTGTTAGCTGCGAAGTCGTGTCCGACTCATCACGACCCTATGGACAACAGTCCTCCAGGCCTTCCTGTCTTCTACCATCTTCTGGAGTCCATTTAAGCTCACGCCTACTGCTTCAGTGATTCCATCCAGCCACCTCATTCTCTGTCGTCCCCTTCTTCTATTGCCCTCGATCTTTCCCAGCATTAGGCTCTTCTCCAGTGAGTCCTTCCTTCTCATTAGGTGGCCAAAGTATTTGAGTTTTAGCTTCAGGATCTGGCCTTCTAAAGAGCAGTCAGGATTGATCTCCTCTAGGACTGACTGGTTTGATCGCCTTGCAGTCCAAGGGACTCGCAGGAGTCTTCTCCAGCACCATAGTTCAAAGGCCTCAATTCTTTGGCGCTCAGCCTTTCTTATGGTCCAACTTTCACTGCCATACATTGCAACTGGGAAGACCATAGCCTTGACTATATGCACTTTTGTTGACAGGGTGATGTCTCTGCTTTTTAGTGTGCTGTCTAGATTTGTCATGGCTTTCCTTCCCAGGAGCAAGCGTCTTTTAATTTCTTGGCTACAGTCCCCATCTACAGTGATCTTGGAGCCCAGGAAAACAAAATCTGTCACTACCTCCATTTCTTCCCCATCTATTTGCCAGGAATTGAGAGGGCCAGATGCCATGATCTTGGTTTTCTTAATGTTAAGTTTCAACCCAAGTTTTGCACTCTCCTTCTTCACCCGCAACAAGAGGCTCTTTAGTTCTTCTTCACTTTCTGCCATTAGAGTGGTATCATCTGCGTATCTTAGGTTGTTGATATTTCTTCCAGCAATCTTAATTCCAATTTTTGATTCATCTAGCCCTGCCTTTCTCATGATGTGCTCTGCATATAAGTTAAATAGGCAGGGCGACAGTATACAGCCTTGCCGGACTCCTTTCCCAATTTTGAACCAATCAGTGGTTCCGTGTCCAGTTCTCACTGTTGCTTCTTGACCCGCATATAGGTTTCTCAAGAGACAAATAAGATGGTCTGGTACTCCCATCTCTTTAAGAACTTGCCACAGTTTGTTATGATCCACACAACCAAAGGCTTTAGCATAGTCAATGAAGCAGAAGTAGATGTTTTTCTGGAACTCCCTAGCTTTCTCCATGATCCAGCGTATGTTGGCAATTTGATCTCTAGTTTCTCTGCCTCTTCGAAATCCTGCCTGTACTTCTGGTAGTTCTCGATCCACATACTGCTGAAGTCTAGCTTGTAGGATTTTAAGCATGACTTTACTAGCATGAGAAATGAGTGCAATGGTGCGATAGTTTGAACATTCTTTGGCACTGCCTTTCTTTGGAATTGGAATGTAAACTGATCTTTTCCAATCCTGTGGCCACTGTTGAGTTTTCCAAATTTGCTGGCAAATTGAGTGTAGCACTTTTACTGCACTGTCTTTTAAGATTTTGAATAGCTCAGCTGGAATACTGTCACCTCCACTAGCTTTGTTGTTGCTCAGCTTTTCTAAGGCCCACTTCACTTCACATTCTAGGATGTCTGGCTTGAGGTCAGTGACCACCTCATTGTGATTATCTGGGACGTTAAGCTCATTCTTGTATAGTTCTTCTGTGTAATTTTGCCACCTCTTCTTAATCTCTTCTGCCTCTGTTAGGTCCCTGCCATTTTGGTCCTTTATCATGCCCATTTTTGCATGGAATGTTCCCTTCATCTCTCCAATTTTCTTGAAAAGATCTCTGGTCCTCCCTATTCTATTGTTTTCTTCTATTTCTTTGCACTGTTCATTTAAGAAGGCATTCTTATCTCTTCTAGCTATTCTCTGGAATTCTGCATTCAATTGGGCATATCTATGTTTTTCTCCCTTGCCTTTCGCTTCCCTCCTTTCCTCAGCTATTTGCAAAGCTTCCTCAGACAGCCATTTTGCTTTCTTGCATTTCTTTTTCTCTGGGATGGTTTTGGTTGCTACCTGTTGTACAATGTCACGAACCTCTGTCCATAGTTCTTCAGGCACTCTGTCTATCAGATCTAATTCCTTAAATCTATTTGTCACCTCTACTGTATATTCAACAGGGATATGATTTAATTCATACATGAGTGGCCTAGTGCTTTTCCCTACTTTCTTCAGTTTAAGCCTAAACTTTGCAACGAGAAGCTGATGGTCTGAGCCACAGTCAGCTCCTGGTCTTGTTTTTACCGACTGTATAGAGCTTCTCCATCTTTGGCTGCAGAGCATATAGTCAATCTGATTTCTGTGTTGACCGTCTGGTGATGTCCATGTGTAGAGCCGTCTCTTGGGTTGTTGGAAAAGAGTGTTTGCTATGACCATCGTATTCTCTTGACAAAATTCTATCAGCCTGTGCCCTGCTTCATTTTGTACTCCAAGGCCAAACTTGCCTGTTATTCCAGTTATCTTTTGGCTTCCTACTTTAGCATTCCAATCCCCCATGATGATAAGGACATCATTTTTTGGTGTTACTTCTATAAGGTGCTGTAGGGCTTCATAGAACTGGTCAATTTCATCCTCCTCAGCACTGGTGGTTGGGGCATAGACTTGGACTACTGTGATATTGAATGGTTTCCCTTGGATTCGAACTGAGATCATTCTGTCATTTTGAGGATTGTATCCCAGTATTGATTTTCCTACTCTTTTGTTGACTATGAAGGCTACTCCATTTCTTCTGAGGGATTCTTGCCCGCAGTAGTATACCTGATGGTCATCTGAATTAAATTCACCCATTCCTGTCCATTTTAGTTCGCTGATACCTAAGATGTCGATGTTCAGTCTTGTCATCTCTTGTTTGACCATGTCCAGCTTTCCTTGATTCATGGATCTTACATTCCAGGTTCCTATGGAGAAAAAATCTTTACAGCATCGGACTTTCCTTTCACCACCAGACACATCCACAGCTGAGCGTCCTTTCGGCTTTGGCCCAGTCGCTTCATTCTTTCTGGTGCTACTAGTACTAGCCCTCTGCTCTTCCCCAGTAGCATATTGGACACCTTCCGACCTGAGGGGCTCATCTTCCAGCGTCATATCGTTTTGCCTTTTGGTACTGTCCATAGGGTTTTCATGGCAAAGATACTGGAGTGGGTTGCCATTTCCTTCTCCAGTGGATCACGTTTTGTCAGAACTCTCAGCTATGACCTGTCCGTCTTGGGTGGCCCTGCACGGCATAGCTCATAGCTTCATTGAATTACGCAAGCCCCTTTGCCACGACAAGGCAGTAATCCATGAAGGGGGGATGCTTGTTAACTGGTTCATATTTATGACAGTTGCAGTGTCCTGGGTCACGTGATCCCCTTTTGCGATCTTCTGACGAGCAAAGTCAATGAGGAAGACAGATTCACTTAACAACCGTGTTACTAACTTAACAACTCCAATGATCCACTTAACAACTGTGGCAAGAAAAGTCGTATGATGGGGAAAAACTCACTTGACAAATGTCTCACTAAGCAACATAAAATTTTGGGCTCCCTTGTGATCCTAAGTCAAGGACTACCTGTATATGTTGATCGTGTAATAGGCTCACAAAAATATTTCATTTTGCTAAATCAGCTTCCAGGGGAAGTTTATGTGAGGGAATAAAAGGCTATCAGTCTCTTGAAGAAGACCAGATCAGGAAACAGACCCCACAGGAAATACTGGGACTCTATGTTATTGATTTAGGCTACGGCTGCAGAATTTTGAAAGCCTGACAGCTTTTGCCTGCCGCCTCCCGGTCATAACAAAAAAAATCAAGATGGTTACTTTAATTTTCTTTCTAGCACCTTTTTCTTTATCCATGCTTAATTCATTTTTTGCCTGTCATCTCTGTGGTTCTCTGTTAACAGCTACTTTTATCATTCTATGCTCAAATCAGGAGAGTCTCCTGTCACCCAAAATGTTGGTGCCAAAACAGGGGTCATAAATGATCTTTACTCCAACCATCATCTCCAAAATGAATATACAGTATGTTGAAATCCAGTAATTTATTTAAGAAGGTAATAAACATAATTAGCTAGGCTGACTTCATCGACTTGATTTGGAATTCTTTCAGTGCAACCAACGTCTTCCCTTATTTTCTCTCTCTGTCCCTTTCTTGAATAAAGTCCTTTTTTCTATCTGGAGACTTAGCTTTATTGATATTATAAGAGCTGTTCTCATTAAAACCATCCTCACATGGAAGACTGTGCAGTTGCAAAGTATCCCTTGTGTTTCAAGATTGGCACAACATTTGTTAAGTTCTATATATCTGGTCTTTGGGCAGGAAGATCCAACGATGCTAACAGATGCCACAACAGGCACACAGAGAATTTAGCATTGTAACGGATTGTTTGGAAGCAAGTGATGAAATATGTCACAATAACCTGCACAATAATCCAGGAAATGTTCCTTCCCACGTTGGTTGGATGATGCACAGACAGTTATGTCCGTGGTTGCTTGCACACATTCTAGTGAAATTCAGGAAAATATTCAAATTCTGTCTTAGTATGAAGCAGAGCTAATTGTAAGACTTTGGGATCAGCATGAATTGTTGCTGCTGTTGCTATTTTTGTCCTCCCCCTTTTTATTTTTTAATATTGTCCAGGCTCCTGTTCCTTAGTCTCCTTTGGATCAGGATAGATTAATTTTAGTGGAAATTTCTAAAACACCCAGGAAACTATTAATATGAGTTTCAGAGTGCTTTTAGAAAGAGGCGAATTTTTAGGATTCCTTAATCACATTGCTTCAGAGCTGTGGTGGCGCAGTGGTTAGAATGCAGTGTTGCAGGCTAACTCTGCCGGCTGCCAGCAGTTCGATTCTCACTGGACTCAAGGTTGACTCAGATTTTCATCCTTCCGAGGTCAGTAAAATGAGGACCCAGATTGTTGGGGGCAAAATGCTGGCTCTGAAAACCGCTTAGAGAGGACCATAAAGCACTATGAAACGGTATATAAGTCTTGGTGCTATTGCTATTGAATTTCTCTGATATGAAATTCCAATGCCATTTTATGCCATCTTGAAAACCTCTAACTTATATTGATGTTTTCTTATGCTACTCCATTGACTTTTTATATCATTTTCTAAATAGCAGAGGCTTTAGGTCTCTCATACTTGATTCAATCTAATTTCCCGCATTATGGATCAACAATTGGCTTCGGTTCAAAAAATACATTGAATTTGTGGGCTTCCTTTCTTCACTCAGAATTGTATTTTGATGTGTCGCTTTTTGAAGCAGAGCTTTTCCATGGCAAATGCGTACATGTGCACAAACCCTGAAACAACTGTTTACAATTCATTGGATAAATAACAAAATAATGGCTAGCAGAGACATTAAATTAGATGCCATTGTGGTAAATTCATTAAAATATGGGTATATTCATCAGAGGTGCATATTAAAAAGAGGTGGGGTTTCTTGATTATCTAATCATAGATCAGTGCTATGGTATCTCTGATGTTAATATACAAAAGGACCCAGAGAATACCTTTTAGGCTAGTAACAGAAAGGCAATAAATTAGATGCTCAAGGGTATAGGGCATTGGTCAAGGGTATAGAATAGCTGCTCTGCCCTACAAGAACCTCTAAACAAGCCCGAGGTCCAATTATTTAATGATAACGTATACCTTCCAGAACAAACAAAAATGATAACATTTAAACAACACAATAGGGGTTCCAGAAACATTTCAGTTCCTGGATTGGGAGGAGAGCCAAGTCTTAAAAGACCTCTGGAACACAGAAAGTAAAGCCATGTGTATCTCTGGAGGGATGCTCTTCCAGATGGAAGGGCTGTTACACAGAAGGCATACTTCCTCAGTCCCACAAAAGGACAACATTTAATTGAGGCAGTGGTGGGATTCAGCCGGTTCGCACCAGTTCGGGAGAACTGGTAGCTAATTTTTTGTTGCCCAGGCCCAGAACAGACTTCCGGAAGCGGCATCTACACAGAGAACCAGTTGTTCACATATTTGAATCCCACCACTGAATTGAGGGAACCTACAGTATGCCCAGTTTACTGATAGAAGGGAATGTTTGTAGTTCAACTGTGGGGTCCCTGGTACTCTCTGAGCTTGGTTGTTTTCTTCCAGAGGTTTCATTATCAAACTAGGTAACATCATCAGTGCCCACTCTGTCTGAATGAACTGGGCAGGCAGAAACAGCTGGAGACAGGCCTCAGGTAATCAGGCCCTATCCCAGCATAGCTGACTCAGGAATTCTGGGAGTTGAAGTCCATGAGTCATAAAAGAGCCGAGGATGCCTATCTCTGCCCTATACCATGAAGGGCTTTATAGGTGACAGGTAACATCTTGAGTTGCATCCAGAGGCCAACCATCAACCATAGCAGCAGTGCCACATGGGCACAATGAAAAATGCCTGTTAACCTCTTGCATCACTGTATTTTTAAAATGTTGTAGCTTTTGGTTGGTCTTGAAGGACAGCCATCATGTGGAGCACATTGCAAGTAGTTCAATTGCAAGGTGACCAAGTATGGGATACAACTTGAAGGATCTCCTGGACTTTGGTTTAACCAGAGACCTCCACTCCAGAATCAGTGTCTGGCTGGTAACTAGAGAGATCATTTCAGTAGCCATGGAGTACTTGAATGAAGACAAAGTTTCTTCTCTTCTCAGCTAGCAAATCTGGCGTTGGAGGTCAAGGAGGTGAGACACAATTTATTTATGTTCAGGATTTATAAGGCCACCAACTCAGACAATGTGATTCTGGGAGGCAAAGGGGAAAGGAGCAAAGGATATAAGCTCAAAAAATTCATTCTCACACATTCATTGTCGGCACTTCTATTTTCAGAACATGAATGTGATCACACCAATCCAACCGTCCTTACAAAAATGGAGGAGTCAAACCTACTACATTATGGATGGAATAAACAAAGAAGAAATTGGTGAGTTCTCCAAGATTTCTCAACCATAAAGTTACCTCTATTTCCTTTAAAATTAATAAAAAATTGGACCTGTGATACCTTTAAGAAATATACATTTCAACAAGGTATTAATGAATGGAAGAAGGTTGTCAGCACTGCACATGCAGAAAAGCTACTAACAAACTCAGCATAAAGTACTTATTTGGGCTTTCAATACTGTTTCCAAAACTGGACTTTCTTCAGATGCCTTATGTTCTTTCTCATACTGAATTGGCAGCTAGAAATAATAGTGTTTCACTAAAAAAAACCAACCCCCCCAGCTTGTTATGACAGAATGGGTTGTGGGAAGGAGATAATAACGAGGAGTCTGGAACTGAGATTAGACTACTACAATCAGACTCACTGCATTGCTGCTACAACCTTCCGATTGGCAGATGCTTCTCCTAATAGCTAGTGACACGAAGAAAAGGAAGGCCAGCAAAGCCAATCGCTTCACTTAATGTGTGCTGCATACCCAAATTAGGACAGCACCATTCAGAAATGAGTCAAAACAGAAGCAATAGCGATGGGAGAGGAATCAGCCACAAGAGCAGCGCAATTTATTCCAGTGTGATTTTCTGCTGATTTCAGGATGAGTGGATAGCATTTTAATCCAGCAGCAGAAAAAGATGGAGTATATATGGAGCAGCCTAAGAAAACATCAGCATGAGTTGAGAGGACTCATTTAGAAAACACAGAATTCTGGGAATTGAAGTCCACACTGAAGTTACAGACATCTCCAGAAAAGAAGAAGCTTCTTGGATGAGAAGCGAAATGTCTTCAAGGAAAAACAAAAGAAAGTCCAGTTGCCTTTTCAAAAAGCACCTTTGTGACCACCATGACCTGGGTGACTGAGAATCTCCACAGATATTGATTGAATTGATAGGCAAATCTCCTTCCCTGGCTTTTTCTTTGCTAAGAAACTGAGAAATTGTTGGAGAAGTTCTCCTTCCATTGGGATCATTTAGAAAAATCACCACCCAATTTTACTGCCCCCAAATTTTGAGAAGCTAGTTATAACCAGATCCAAACATAATTGCTGTCATATGTATAAGATATTACTTGGGGTATTAGCGACAGTT
The DNA here is from genome assembly GCF_947247035.1 of Vipera ursinii. Classification (NCBI taxonomy): domain Eukaryota; kingdom Metazoa; phylum Chordata; class Lepidosauria; order Squamata; family Viperidae; genus Vipera; species Vipera ursinii. The sequence goes on along the minus strand of NC_139516.1, from coordinate 143,661,045 downwards.
CAAGTAACTGCAACAATAATATGTGAAAAATAACATGTTCATTCAATTCCTATTTGTAAAACTCAAGGCTCAGTTGGATATCTTACTCAAACCTGTGGACAGTCAGTTATCAATAGTTGTCAATTGCTGGTCCCTGAAGGAAACACGATGCCTTGTCTTGGTCAATGGGCCACTGATCTGCTTTAACAGGCCTTTGTGAAATGAAGTAATTTCCTTTAATATGGTGTCCAAAACATAGCAATGGCACTGTGAGGGCAAGCTTGTTGCCAAACTTATTGAGGTGGTTTGAGACCCTGATGGTTCCATATACATGTGTATGTACAGGTAGTCCTCAACTTATGACCACAATTGAGCTCAAAATTTCTGTTGCTAAGCGAGACAGTTATTAAATGAGTTTTGTCCCATTTTACAACCTTTCTTGCCACAGTTGTTAAGTGAATCATTGCATTGTTAAGCTAGTAACATGGTTGTTAATTGGCTTCCCAATTGACTTTGCTTGTCAGAAGGTCACAAAAGGGGATCACGTGACCCTGAGACACTATAACCATCATAAATATGAGTCAGTTGCCGAGCATCTGAATTCTAATTACATGATCATGGGAATGTTGCAACAGTTGTAAATGTGAAAAACGTACACTTACTTACACACAAATTTTTTCCAGTGCCATTGTAACTTTGAATGGTCACTAAATGAGCTGTTGTATGTATGTATGTTGAAGACTATCTGTATATATGTATATGTTTTTGTGTATAAAACAGGATTTCTTATCAGGACTTGATTGGGATCACAGCCTAGTTCTGAAACTCCCCCGCCCCCAATACCTTTTGATTCCTTTGCAAATATCTCAACAAAGGTTTTGGAATATGGAGGCAAACTTTAATGTGCAATCATTGTTTGGAGGATAGACCTATAAAGAACTAGTAAAAAGTAGGGGAAAGCCTTTTCCTGTAAATGGATAAGGCTGATATTTTCTCCCTGGATAGGGGGAAATCCAGGGTTTATTTTATTTATTTGTCTTTTTGTAACCAACAACCCTCTTTTTAGATTTATAAAATAGCTTTCATGCAATCTTTACCTCAGAATAACAGAGTGCAGTCAGAGGAGGTTTTAAGGGCCACAAGTCAAAGGCCTTAGAAAGGTGGCTCAGGCCCCCTTCAAAGGGTCATTTAAAGACTGGACAGCCTTTTGAAGACTTAAAGGAGAAAACAGTTTTGGGTCTAAGACATAGGTGGGGAACTATGGCCCCCATATAACTTGTGGACTTCAACTCCCAGTATTCTTGAGCCAGCATGGCTGCTCAGGAATTCTGGGAGTTGAAGTCCATAAGTCAATAGTTCCCCACACTGGTCCACATGGCCAGGCCCAAGGAGGTGAGACTCCAACCAAACCCATTATGCTCAAGTCAAATGAAAAATATGTTTTTCACATTTATTAGTGCTACCTGCCAGATCTGGATCAGTCCCAGAGGAAATGTAGAAAAACACATGAATGTTCCAGCTTGAAAAAATGGCAACAATAGCAAAAGCAGAGACCACCACAACTATAATTTGTTTTCTTTTCACGTGTCATTGATAAATGGGATTTCCTCCTGAGTGAAAAACACCTAGGTTTGCATTTCATTGATGGAGGTTTTTTTTTAACCCCCCTGAATAAACTCCATTAGACGGTATATGTTATCAGCTCCCAGCCTAAGGGAACAGGCTAGTTGAAAATTGTAATAAGTAATAATGCATAAATCAACTTTTTTTAGTCACACCCGGGTGCAGACTTATTACAGCTATATGATAAATGCTCCACTTTCCTACTTTTGGGGGGGGGTTGTTTCAAGGTATTACTGATTAAAGGGTACATTCCCAGAATAAAAATGATAGGTTACCAATACAAGATGTATTTAATGAGAAATTACCAATTAACAGAAATTCTTGAAGGGAAATCCACCTGAGACCCTTAAGTGGAAAGCAACTGAAATAATTCATTCTCTCTGCAGTCCTGAATAAGCACCATTTACCTCATCATAGCACTGCGTTGCCTGACTATGAAAGAGGAGAAGGGAATTCAGAATGTCACATGACTTAATCATTTCATAGGGGGCTCCACTATGGTAAACTTAATTAAGGAGCTTTATTTACATCAATAAATTATCACCCAAGGTAAAATAAACATTATTTGATGATTTCTAAAAAAAAGGGAAAAAAGGAAAAAAAGAAAACCTTTCCTTTTTGCTTTGGTGTACAATGAGTGAGGGCTTTTCCCATTACAAACCAAAAAGAAAAAAGAAATCTATGTGCATTTTGTAGCATTAACAATGAAGTAGCCGAAGGACCACTCGGGACGACAGGCTAGTAACAACAGATTTAATTAAGAGCAAAGGCAAACATAGAATAACTTGTCCGGCTTTTATAGCCGGCAGCTGGTAGCGAGGACCAATCAGCGGTGTTCATTTTGGCGCCCTGTCAGGCAGGGACCAATCCGCGTCGTCTTTTGTTGACAGCTCCGGCTTCCGCGTGTCTTGGTGTTTTGACAGCCGCGAGCTGTCAGTGGTTGCGCCTGCGCTGTACGGTGGACGCTTTGACAGCTCAGGCTTCTTCGTAGTCCGGCGTTTGACAGCCGCGAGCTGTCAGTGGTGGCGCCTGCGCGGTGCGGGGAACTTTGACAGCTGTCAAAGTTCCCGCGTGTTTTCTTGTCAGGCTGCTTTTAGTTTATACGCTTGCTGCTGCCGTATTATTTGAACAGTTAACATATATACATCTCTCTCAGGGGATTGTTTACATATATAACACACCCCTTACCCCTCCCCTGGTGCGTTTCCGTCCTCTTGGATGTTTGAACCTGCCCACTGATAGTCTTTTAGGTATGTGGGTGGTCTCCGATTCCTGGTTGAGCGGCGAAGGGGTGGAGGGTGGTGAGGTTCCGGGTCTTCGTTTTGGTGTTCTTCTTCCTGGTTTGGAATAGGCAGCATTTCCGGTGGGAGCTGTATGCTGGCATTGGTTGGTTGCCCAGAATTGTGTGGTGGTTGTCTGGGTCTGAGCTGATCAATATGGCGGCGTATGTTGCCCTGTGCTTGCGTAGCTATAAGGTATGAGATGGGCCCTGTTTGTTTTATTACTGTCCCTTGGACCCACTTGGTTTTATCTGTGTATGATCGTGCCCAAATCAATTGACCTGGGTTGAGTGTGCGGGTAGGGTGGGGGTGCGGTTCTTTTTCTGGATACGTGTCCGGGTGCAGTCTGTCCAGACGTGTTATTAGCCTTCTCCCCCATCTTAATTCTGCTGGTGATTTGCCGGTCGTGGAGCATGGTGTTGTGTGTTGTGCTAAGAGGAACTGGCTGAGGCGCCTCTGCCAGTTCCCTTTACGAATTTTTTTTAATGCTTCTTTTGTGGATCGTACCATAATTTCAGCCATTCCGTTTGACGATGGGTGGAACGGCGCCGACGTGACCAGCCTAATACAATTCTTCATAGCGAAGATCTGAAATTCACGAGAGGTGAATTGAGGTCCGTTGTCAGAAACTATGGTGTCAGGTAAGCCGTGCGTAGCGAATATTTTTCGTAAAGCTTGAATAGTGGCTTGGGACGTTATTTTTCTAAGGGGGGTGACTTCCAGCCATTTTGAGTGGCTGTCTACTACAATTAAGAAACTTTGGCCTTGGATGGGTCCTGCAAAATCTACATGTATACGTGACCAAGGGTTCCTTGTTGTCTCCCATTTATGGATTGGAGCCTGGGGTGGTTCATTCCTGGTCTCTTGACAGGTATAACACCCACCCACGTACTCTTCTATTTGTTTATCTATGCCTGGCCACCACACATAACTTCTAGCCATCGCCTTCATTTTTACAATTCCAGGGTGTCCTTCGTGTAAAATTTGTAATGTTTGGTCTATGTTTCTCTCTGGTATGATGACCCTATTTCCCCACAGCAGGCATCCTCTATGTGTTGAGATCTCATTTTTTCTGTTATAATAAGGTTGGAATTGAGGTTGTGGATTTTGAGCTGGCCATCCTGTTGTGGCCCATTTGAGGATTCTGGCAAGTATTTTATCTTTGGCAGAATTATTAGCTATGATGTTTGCAGTCAGGGGGCATTCTGGAAGTTGGGAGATTGCTAAAATCTGGCTGGCTGGGGCTGGGTCTGGGTCCCTGGTTTGTATGGGCAGTCTGCTGAGGCAGTCAGCATGACCCAATTCTTTACCTGGTTTATGTATTAGTTGATAGGAATAGGCTGCTAAGAAGGTTGACCATCTTAGCATTCTCGGGGAGAGAATTTGTGGAGTAGTTTTGTTCCACGTGAATATGCCTAGCAGGGGTTTGTGATCTGTAATTATCGTAAATGGTCTTCCATACAGGTAATCGTGAAATTTTTTGACCCCTGCTACTATTGCTAGGGCTTCCCTGTCGATTTGGGCGTAGTTTCTTTCAGCTTTGGTTAGAGTGCGTGAATAGAAGGCTATGGGTCTTTGTGTGCCGTCCTTGAATATGTGACTTAAGACAGCCCCGATTCCATAGGGAGAGGCATCGCAGGCGATGCATATTGGGGTGTCTTCCCTGAAAAGGGTGATAGTTGAACTGTGACAGATAATCTTTTTTAATGATTGGAAGCTATTCTCATGTTCTTTGGTCCAGGACCAAGTTGTACCCTTGTCTAGGAGTCTGTGCAGAGGCTCCGCAATAGTGGCCTTATGGGGGATGAAGGCATGGTAAAAATTTAACAATCCTAAAAAGGATTGCAGCTCTTGCTTATTCCTAGGACTGGGTGCAGTTTGAATAGCCTGTAGTTTTTCTGAGGTGGGGTGAATGCCCTGGCTATCTATTTTGTACCCTAGGAATTCCGTGGATGTGACTCCAATAGAGCACTTTTCCCGCTTAAGTTTGAGGCCGGCTTCTCTGAGCCGGCTTAGCACAGCTGACAGCCTGTCAGCTAAGTTCGCTTCGTTTTCTCCGGCGATGAGAACATCGTCGAAGTAGGGGCAGACCCCGGGTATTCCTTTCAGGGTCTTCTCCATGATACCCTGAAATATACCCGGGGCCGCCGATATGCCAAATTGGAGCCTCTTTACCTTAAAGGCACCGCGGTGGGTGACAATTGTCTGGGCCTCCGCAGTGTCCTCAGTGACAGGTAGCTGTAAGTACGCCTGAGTGAGATCGAGCTTGGCGAAAAGGGTGCCCGAGCGGATGGAAGCAAATACGTCCCTTACCGCTGGCACCGGGTAGGCATGGGGGCTGAGGGCTAAGTTGACTGTCGCCTTATAATCAGCGCACAGTCTCACTTCCCCATTAGGTTTGATTGGTGTGACGATAGGGGTCTCCCAGGTTCCCCCTTCTGTGGGCTCAAGCACCCCTAGTCCTACGAGGCGATCAAGTTCGTTTTCGATTTTTTCTTTAAGGGCAAAAGGTACCCTTCTGGCTCTTATCTTAACTGGTTGGATTGCAGGGTCTAACTGTAAGGAGATGGGGGGACCCGTGTATTTCCCTAAAGTGCCATCGAAAACGTCGGCGAACTTATCGCAAACGGCTTCTAGGCTGGGTGTTAGGATGGTGTTAACCCCAGTTAAAGCGATACCTAGTGGACTGAACCAGTTTAGTCCTATCAAATCGGTGCGGTTCCCTGGTGTAACTAAAACCTCCAGGGGCCCCTTGAACCCCTTGTACTGCACTACGACCTTGGCTTTTCCTTCCACCGGAATGGGGGTTTTCTGGAAGTCAGCTAGGTGTACCTGAGTTTGTTTCAGGGGGATTTGTCCTCGGCCCTTCTGACAGATCTCCTGATAGGTTGTTAGAGAAATTAAGGAAACTGCCGACCCGGAATCTACTTCCATGTGGCAGGGCACCCCCTGAATTCTGACCCAGATCTTAACCTTGGAGCTTATGCTGTTTACCCTGTCCACCGTCTCTACCAGGGGCCCTGGGTGGGGTTCTCTGCTGGCCTGGGCAGCTGGCCTACCTGGGGGGTTTGCCTCCACCTCATTGATGTTGTCCCGGCCCTTGCTGCGGCACACCGGCTTGATGTGGCCAGTCTTCCCGCAATTGTGGCATTTTGCGTTCCTAAAACGGCAACCTCCTCGGGCATGATTGCCCCCGCAGCTGACACAGGCGGCTCGTTGCTCGTAACGCGGTGGCGGTGGAGGGTTCCTGGCCCCCCGGCGGTCCGACGTCTTTCCCCTTCTCGGCTGTCGGTGCTCCATTCGGCGTTGTAGGGCTTCTCCGTCGGTGAAATCTACCGACTCTCCGCTGTCGCTGAAGGCTGCGCTTTCCTGGTAGACGGTCGCGGGGGTCTCTGGGGTCGTGTTGGTCGGCTTCTTCTTGTGGCTGTGTTCGTATGCCATGATCTCCCTGGTCAGCTCGGCCAGGTTCATGTCGGGTTTGGACGTCAGTTTTTTTTGTAGCTTCTCGTCCCTCAGACCGATCACCACCTGGTCTCTGATGCGGTCTTCCAGGTCGGGGAAGCAGCAGTTCCTTGCGGCATGCCTGACCCCGGCGATGAATTCGTTGGCGGGCTCGTCCTGCCGTTGTTTCTTTTGCGCGAATTGCACCCGCCAGTATAGTTCTGATCGAGCCGGCATGTAGTATTTGCTCAGCTGGTCCACCAAGTCCGCGTAGGAGACTTCAGTGATGGGCACTGGGCTGAACAACCCGACGGCTGCATCGTACACCGGGGGCCCGCTGATGTACAGCAGAGCGGCGGCCTTTGCTCGGTCGTCAGTGATCTTACTGACGAGGAGGAATCCCTCGACTTGGCCGAGGTGTGATTGCCATCTCTCGGGATGGCGGGTATCAAACTCCCTCACACGGCCGAAGTTTGCCATGTCGTCCGGTCCTGGGTTGCTCCGATGGAAGTTAAAACTTCCGTGACAGCTCTTGCCGGGAACTCCCTTCCTCGGCCGTGACTTCAGCTCCGGAGCGATCCCACCTTCGTCGCCAGTGAAGTAGCCGAAGGACCACTCGGGACGACAGGCTAGTAACAACAGATTTAATTAAGAGCAAAGGCAAACATAGAATAACTTGTCCGGCTTTTATAGCCGGCAGCTGGTAGCGAGGACCAATCAGCGGTGTTCATTTTGGCGCCCTGTCAGGCAGGGACCAATCCGCGTCGTCTTTTGTTGACAGCTCCGGCTTCCGCGTGTCTTGGTGTTTTGACAGCCGCGAGCTGTCAGTGGTTGCGCCTGCGCTGTACGGTGGACGCTTTGACAGCTCAGGCTTCTTCGTAGTCTGGCGTTTGACAGCCGCGAGCTGTCAGTGGTGGCGCCTGCGCGGTGCGGGGAACTTTGACAGCTGTCAAAGTTCCCGCGTGTTTTCTTGTCAGGCTGCTTTTAGTTTATACGCTTGCTGCTGCCGTATTATTTGAACAGTTAACATATATACATCTCTCTCAGGGGATTGTTTACATATATAACACAAACAAAGAGTTTCAGATTGATTCTGGACACTTCTCTATGAAAATGGTGAGCGAATGTTGATACTTGGTGGTGGTGTTTCTCCAAATATGGAGATATGGATTGGCAAACTGTGGTACTGCCCATGAAATCATTCAGAGGAATGCCAGCTCTTTGAATCAGAGAATCTCATGCAGGAATGGGCAACCCACATCCAAGTACTGTCCGTTCCCTCCTAGCCAGGTGTCAAAGGAGAGGGTCAAAAAGTCAAGATGATCTGTATAATCTGTATAATCAGAGTGGGGTTTGACTCTCATCCAGAATAACACTATGGATGAGGGAGCTTCATTACAGACTGAACTGGCATTTAGCACCAGCAACTAGCTAAGGCCACCAAACATCTGGAGAATTGGTAATTTTTTTTAAAAAAATCCCATTTATATCCCGCCCTTCTCCAAAGACTCAGGGTGGCTTACAATCTAAGAAGCACAAATCAATGTGCTTAGCAATAGCCTTCATTCTATGTATATGCCTGCTTATTAGGGCTTTCGGGCCCCTCCCAAGCAGCATTTTTACAAAGTCAGCTTATTGCCCCCAACAATCTGGGTCCTCATTTTACCTACCTCGGAAGGATGGTAGGCTGAGTCAACCTTGAGCCTGGTGGGACTCGAACCTGCACTAATTGCAGGCAGCTGGTGTTACTTAAGGAGGCATTAGCCCACTGCTCCACTAAGGCTCTTGGGGTAATGGGGTTGAATTATTCTGGAGACTAGAAGGTGGAATTGATTGCCACCTTAACTTTGTCTTCCCCATTGGTCTACTCCAATTTTTTCCCATAGTCTCCTAACCCATCATGACCATAAAGTTACCTCCTGCCTTTTCTGCACCAGCTCTCCTCTCCCAGGAATCAGGCACCATCTCAGGAATTAATCAGTCCCGAAGATCAGCCCTATATTGCCAGCCTAAATTTTGTACAGTAATCGCCACCACAACCATGCCCTGCTGATTTTGCCAATCCACTGTCAATCCTTCAAGGTACACCAGATCAGGAAATAGACTCTACAGGAAGACAAGAAGTATTCTTCATTGAGTTAGGCTATGGTAACAGCATCTTGTAAAGCTATCTATCTTTGCCCTTCCTTTTCCTCTTATATTTGAGGGAGCTGGTGGAGGAGAGAGGGTCTAATTCTGAGCCTCTTTATAACATTCTTCCAGCTGTCTAGATTTAATTATGTTTCTTCTGAACTTAACGTTTCTCTAACAGCCTATGCATTCCTTTTCCAAGGAATCATCTCCTTCACTTTTTAAAAGCACTCATCAGCAAGACGGCTTCTCGATTTCATTATTATTTTTTTAAAAAACCAATTCACACCCATTCAGTCAGCAATCCCCTAACTAACCCCCATATCAGAGGCCAGCAATTGCTATCCTAAAAACCTACATGCACAAACTTTACCCCCAGTACAGGGGAGACAAACAAGCCCCAGAGATGTTCACAGACCAATGAGCAACCCAGCCAAGATTCCAATAAACAGTCCCGTAGATAATGGCAGAGGAAGTTAACAACCTTCTTATGGACCAAACTCTCCCTCACACGGACACAAAAAGCACGTAAGAGAGAGCCTAGGCAGTACATGTAGCTGTCTCAACAGTCACAGGGCTAGCACCAACTGGTTTTGTTCCCACTGCCCCAGCTTTCCATGGCCTCTTTTGTTGGAAAAGCAGAGAATTCAAATGCCAGCTGTCCTGTCACCCAAACTCTTGTCCATAATCTTCAAATTGATGGGCTTCTGGTTGAACCTTCTCTCTTGACAAATAGGCATCAAAGCAGCCCTTATGGAACTGTATCTAATATGAGGAACTATCTGCTTTTGAGGAGCAGGTCATGGTTCTTGTCCCAGCATCTCCTCTGGTGTGCCACTTCACTCCAGCCCTATGCTGAACCATAGTTCTAACTGCCTTCTAACTTTCACCAACCTTCTCAGTGTCCTACCTGTTAAATTACCACCTGCCAGCTGGAGGATTTACATTGATAAAATGGGTGGCCTGGAGGTATTGCTCCAGCTCCTTGATTATTATGGCTGCCAAATTCCAGCTGTATAATTTTTTTTCTTGACCTGTATCGACTAGTAGCACACATACTATTTCAAGTATGCCCATATTACAAATTTGCATAAATTCATTTTAAGGTCACCAGTTTTATTTCAGTCCTCCAAATCATTCCCACCTATGAAATCTATATTTTAATACCATAAAGGCAGCAGCCTTATCCTGGTCAATTTATCTCCAACTCACAATTTGGAGGACTCAAAGCTATTGTTATCCCTACCAAGGTAGACATGTCTGCTATGATCTGAACTGCTTACATTGAGTCATATTTTTCATTTTAATGTTGTATTGGCTGCTGCTCCAACTGGTTTAAGATGAGCATAAAGACTGCATCTGTGCTTCATGACTAAAAGAATGCCATTATTGTTCTTTATGCAAAGAAAAAGGTAGCAAGAGGGAATATAAACACTACAGGAGGCATAGCTTGTTAGATGAGTCTTAAAAAGTCTGTAGTAGAATTATGATCCCTAAGGTAAGAATAGTGACAATAAACAACATTTGGGAAGTTCAGTGCAATGTTATATCAGGGAGGGGATATGCAGAGCATATTTGGCAGGTCATTGAGAAATGTGTAAATGAAAGAAAGAAAAATTATTACAGATTTGTTGATTGAGAAAAAGCAGATGATATGATGAATAGATGTGAATAAAGGAATTTGGAAATTGGTTCACAAATATCACAGCAGCAAGCACCCCTGTGTTTCTAAAACGCTAAGCAAGTGCAGCCATGAAACAAATGTAAGAAGAATATTCTGTGCTGGAAATAATAAATCATGTGTACAAATGAATGGAATACATAGAAAGTGCTTTGAAGATTGAGTAGGATAAGATCACGTGATGTCCCCTTCATTTATAGGGTGAGTGCATGAGAAATGCTTGTGGTTATGATAGAGATGCGTTGGCTGAGAATCTGAATGACTGGCAGTGAAGATTAGTTTATGATGCAATGAGAAATGTGGATCTGCATATTAACAGTATGCATCAAACTCAGGGAAAATAGAGAAAATGTTTGTATGTTATCTTTAATATTGAAAATTGATACGTTTGTATACCTTGGTAGAATGCTTGTTAAAGTTGGTAAAATGGCTGGAGAAATCTTAAGATGGGAAATGCCCCTAGGAAGGTAGTGTGTCATATGTCATGATTCTGAGTTCTTGAATTAAATGCAGGATATGAATGAATGAATAATAAATATTCTGAAGAATGAATGTTTGTCAAAAAAGCAAAAATGGCTATAAATAAGAAAGTGCTTATGCTGACTTTTCTACTTAGAATTGAGAACTGGTATATCAGACAGACCTACAGTTACGTTAAATGAAATGGGGAATGGAATACTTAAGAAAGGTGTTTAGGAAAATTAGGAGACATGGGTTCAACAATGAATAATTGACAACTGAATGTGGACTGAGTAGAAAAATGAGTGAACTACAGCAGTAATGAACATTAATATCAGAATTCAGAATTTTGATTAAATTTTGGTCTAATGATCCTTCATTAAAAACTAAAACCAAAAAGACAGAAGGATATCAGATTACAGCCACAAATTGCAATGTCAACTGAACAATTCACAGGGTATATACATTATGCCAAGTACAATAATATTTACCAAGTGTTAACTTGGTTTGTGCTTCTAGTATAAAAGCAGCAGAAAGATATTTAGTCATAGTTGCTAACCTGCCAAAACCAGAAAGATGTGTGGCATAATAATCTTTTGTCCTATCCAGAAATAATCCAATAAAGGATCTTTACGTTTATTCCTGGTACTATCCTAAAAAGTGCATTCCAACAGCACATGTTCAATGAATTTAATTGTCTCCATTGCACATAGACATATTCTCAAGTTCTAAAGGATTGCCTTCAATTGGCCTTGGATGACAATAATGGGGAGACAATTAAGTCCAGCAACAGAAAAAAAGTTCTATATCCTGGTTCAATTAACATATGCAAATGACCCCATTCAGCACTTTAACGAAGAACAATTTACATTCCTGTCTGTTACTTGGAAATCAATAATAAGCAGTTTCTAATATGTCTTTTGGTTTCCATGAAATTATAACTATCTAGATAAAATAAGGATAAGCCAGTTGAATTTCCCTTCTGTGAAGAACTGACATATTTCTTGAGAGATTGTGTATTATATACACAAAAATGTGAAATCTTAGCTACCAGTTCTTTAGCTGGTATTGGCCTTCACATGCATTGAGTTCTTCCTAAGAACTTAGGAAGTCATAATGTATCAGCATAGTGTCAACTACACGTGCTCGATGAAAGCAAACCCGAATCTTCAACAGGAACGTGTGACAAAACAGAGGTTGCTTTATTCAGCTCCAATGCACATAAAGTGAAAACACAGGGAGACTGGCAGAAGCAGGGGTGCTGACTGGAACTGGGAAAGAGGGGCCGGCGCAAGAGACCGCCTCCCCCACTGAATGTTGGGCCCACGGGGCTCGACAGGCAGCTCCCCCTACCAGGGCTCCACCTGGAAGACAAGAGGTTACACGTGAATGATCGTCCACCTGCTCTTTCCCCACCTGGCTTCCCCAGATGCTGGCGATGAAATGCCCGAACTAAGCGGGGTGCATGGACATCCATCTCCTTCATGGGGCTCGACACATAGTATATGAGTAGATCAAGCAGTGTGGCCTTCTGTAATTGACATGTTGTTTTTCTAACTGTCATCCAAGATTTTCGGTATGGCACCATGTGCCAATAACCACTGGGACCATCATGGCCACTTTATGCCATAATCTTTCAACTTTGATTTTCAGATCTTAATGCTTTCTGATATTCTTTAATTCTTTGCCTGTGGCAATCCCTGGTATTGCCACAGCAATTATCACTTTCTTCTTTTCAACCACACCACAAATCTGATGTGTTATGCGCCAAGACTTAAATCAGATTGTATTTGGAAATCCTACAAAATTTTAACTTGCTCATTTTGGACTATTTTTTCCCCACCATTTTTTGTTACTGCCACATTATAATTTTTACGGATGTTCCAGTGAATCATTTTGTTGACTATGTTATGTTGTTTATAATCAGTCTCTGCAGTATGCTTGCACAGCCTGAGTATGTGATCTACTGTTATTATTATAGATGTTTACACAGTCAGCCAGGTGTTTAAACTGGATTTGGCATTTTTATCTACCTGTAGAGTCCTTCCCAAAGACTTGTGATAGGCATATGTTGTTGTTTGATGGTGTTAAAGGTATTGTCACAGGAGGTAAGCTGTCCCAAGTAAAGCTGCCTTTTGCAATTGACTGATGGTGACTTTTGTCAATGGTGATGATATTCAAGTTGTCCTCCAGATGTTTTGCAGTTGCATCCAAGATTAGGCCTATCACTATTGGAACTATCTTTGTTTTCTTTTTCCACAATCTTTCTATTTCTATTTGCAGTCTTTATATTTTGTGATTTTTCTCCAATTCCTTCTCTTCTCTTCTCTTCTCTTCTCTTCTCTTCTCTTCTCTTCTCTTCTCTTCTCTTCTCTTCTCTTCTCTTCTCTTCTCTTCACTTCTCTTGTGCTATCTCCATGTAGTGTCACAACTACTATCCAGACTCTTTTGTCTTTCTTATCGACAATTATTAAGTCTGGGGTGTTATGTGTTTTTATTATTATATTAAATCATTTGTCCAGAGTCATTTGTTGAGATGGGTGGCTGTAGAAATCAATCAATCAAACAAACAAATACATATTGGTTACAATTTTTCTGGTACATTGCCAAAAGTCACATGATTGCAATAGTATAACCTTCTGACTTTTAAAGGGGTCTAAAACACCTGTTCTTCTATTTGTTTTATCTTTAATAGATTCTAATTAATTTATGGTTTTGTAAGTACTCATTTTTGCAGTTAGAAAGGGAGAGAGTAAATAAGAATAAAATATTAAAGGACAGAAATAGGTTTTTTTTGCTTTAAAAATTGAGAGAGAGAAAGAGAGAGAAGAAATCTTAAGAACAAATACAGATATTTTAAACATTTACAATTTATATTTTATCTCAACCGACACTTGCATTATGAAGTTAATCTATTACGACATAGATTTGTTAATATGGCTTGAAAATAGCCGAATGTGAATAAACCAGTCAATCCGTAACTGAAAGGTCATTTAAGATTCTTTCCTGCAATTTCCCACATTGGGAAATACCATTGATTTGAAGAAAGATGTACTAGAGTTTTCCAATGCAATCCTGATATCTGATTAAAAAAGCAAATTAGTATTGCAACAGTTTGTACCTTTGAGAATTAAGAATTAAGGCAAACAGAACACCTTGTTTATTGTTGCCGGTGAGAAAATCTTTGCATGAAATGTGGACATTCCAGAAGCACTCTTAAAAGAATTTGTGCACTTTCGTCAGTAGCATCTGCTGTCACTAGGTAGAATTTAATGTAATTAGAGCCCAGACTTGGTGTCTCTTCTTTTAAGATGCCATTGCCTGCAAACCCAGTACTCATTTTACAGAGCGAAGTGGAAATATGAATACCAGCATCACAGATGCTATTTGGCCACCAATTTCTCTCTAAGCAATGCCATCTTTCAGTCAATAAGGTAAGATGTCTTAGAACAGGGGTGTCAAACTCAATTTCATTGAGGGCCGCATCAGCATTGTGGTTGCCCTCAGGGGGCCGGGTGGGTGTGGCCAGGGTGGGCGTGGCGTACTGGGTGGGCGTGGCTAGAGTGTGTATGGCCTACTGGGTGGGCGTGGCCAGCTCTACATCGTTGGCATCAAGGGGGCCTATGGGGGCCTGGGCAGGAGTGGGGCAGATCTGAGGGTCTCTGGCAGAAGGAGGGTCTCTGGGCCAGGGCCAAGGCAGTGGGGGCCGTTCCCTCACTGTTTCCAGGATGGCTTCGTGGGCCGCATGAAACCACTTCGCGGGCCGGATCTGGCCCCCGGGCCTTGTGTTTGACATGTCTGTCTTAGAAAGAAAGGAAGCCAGACCTCATAGATTTCACCATTTCTAATGGACTGTTCATACGAAAGTTGCTTTTTCCATACTACACATAGAGATCATATTTGGAAGGATGATGGGGAAGTTGTGAGTGGGTGGTTTCTCTTATTGGGCTTTGTGAGATCAATATTTCTGCCTGATGAAATGTTGAGTATATCTCTGCAGTCCCTAAGATTCAAGGTCAGCCTAGGGAGACGGTTTTTGCTAAGGCTAAGCAACAGACATTATGCTTTTAAAAATAATCAGTTGTATAATTCCGTTTCTAGAAACACAGTAAAACTGTTCCACAATTAAGTAAAATAATTACTCTGGACCAGTATTGTACAGGCCATTCTAAACCTTGCAGGATGTGCATATTTCAGATATTTTTCCTTCTTTGGATGGAATAATCTCACTACTAGCACCAACATTTCTAATAATGGTTTTGAATTGGAGGACTATGACCCTAGTGGTCCTTCAGAGCCTTGAGGATGACAGGGAGCAAGATTTGAGGCATTCATTGCCTATTAAGGTCCCAAATGTCAAACTAGACAAAAAGGGGATCCAAATGTTTGCCCTCTTTCTGGGACAAAGCTTTGGATGCTGGTGGGTGGTGTATATCTCTAGGCTGCAGGATTGCCATAGAGGATATGCATCACGCTCCTAAACAATTGTTCCAGTGTCCACATCTGCTTTTTAAAGCATTGCATCAATATTTTCCATGCAACCCTTTTTGCTCTTAATTGTACTCCATCTATCTCACTATAAAATCCTCTTGGCTAGTTATTAAATAGGCTCTGCTATGATTTGGAGGATTGATCTATAAAGCATGCGCTTGATCTCACTAAAAAAAATAAATAAGATTTTGCAGCCGGCACACAAAACTGGAGCTGCTACAGCCACTTTATGCTCATTTAGAAAGCAATAAAACATTGAAAGGGAAGGAGACTGAAACTTCTGGACTTTCATTACCCAATTCTTTTTCTCCTGATCAGCTGATTTTGGAAGCTGGTGCATGAAGAGAGCAAAGTCCACTGAAATACATTTCAATTTTTTGCCCTCGTAGGGCTGCATCTAAACCAGCCACCGAACACTTGATTCTGAATCTTTCTATAAAATTTATTCTGATTCATCAAGGTTGGAACATCCATGGATTTATTATCTAAAATCTCATTGAGCTAATCCTGTAGCCTTCTACCTACTATGCAGGCTTTCTAACAGTGATACTCTACAGCAAAGAGAATGCCAAAAACATGGTATCTTCCTAGCACCACCCAGTCTGGGTTTAAATATCAGAATGATACTAAAATGCAGCAAAATGTTGACTTAGTGTCTCTTTGCTGTGCCAAATGATCCTCTGGTTCTTGCACTAGCTTGTCTCCTGTCCCTGCATTACCATAAACAGCGGAAAATGTGAATGCCACACAAACCCAGGGCTTTTTTTCTCATTGAACGCTCAGAATGGAGTTCTAGCACCATTTTTGGATGGAACCTTGTAGGGTAGGCAAGGCGGGTTGTATAACATGTGTGAGTTCCGGCACCTTTTTCTTTTACAAGAAAAGCACTGCACAAACCTATGCCTTAACATCTCTCTCATCTTAAACCCTGAATGTCTTTTACATCTAATCAGTCTCAGGTAATTAGCATATTGATACAGGATTTCTACTCTACAATAAATCCAGCCTTTTGCATATCATCTACCCAATATCTTATAATTGGATTAATTGGAATTCAAAATATTTGTCTTTTTTCTTAGACTAAGTTCTATAAATACAAAAAAAAAAACACACAAAAACCCTGCAGAACAGAAGTCAGCAGAGAGCTGTGTTCTTCAAATTCATAAGTGTGAGGAAGGAAGGAAGGAAGGAAGGAAGGAAGGAAGGAAGGAAGGAAGGAAGGAAGGAAGGAAGGAAGGAAGGAAGATTAAGCTTGATAATGTCATTGTTTACATGATTTTAATTAATTTCCATTGAGTATTGATGTCCATTTTTCAGCTAGAAATATATTCTTTAAAGCATTTATTAAATGACTCTTCAGTGATTTAACTGACAGTTAAGCAGAGAACAGATGGGATAATCTATTAAAGCATGCCTAAGAATCAAGACTCAAAGTTTGTTTGGCCTTAATTTTTTCAAAGTGCATTATTGAATTATAAGTGCACTTGTACCAGCTCTTTCACAAAAGTACCAACCACCCCCTTATAAAAACATATTGTCATTTCAATAGCACTGGGGCACTAAAACTACACAAAGCTTTCCAATTCATAGAAATTTTCTTTTAAAAAAACCAAAAAAACTAACATGAATGCAGCCATCCTCATGGAAAACAAGCACTACAGTCAACATTTCTTTCAAATGAAGATGATGGGTGTTTGTTTATCTTTCCCTCTCCAAGAGGAAATATATCAACCAAAAGGAGGATAGAAAAAGGACAGTGAGACAAAACTGCACATTAAGATTTTAATTTAAATAGGAAGGCAACATATCATACCATAATGGAGAAGACTGTAATTAAGTGACTTGTACTGTCCACATGCTCAGCCTGCTCTCCCAATGCTTAATATTAATGAATAGCGTCACAAGTTCCTCCTCTGCCTTATGTAGATTCCCCATTTGTAAAGAAGAGTTAGAGAAGATAATCTTCCAGTAAAGAATATAAGACGGACCATACCATAGATATTCATCTTTCTAATGGGCCATATATGGCCCCTCGCCTTAGGTTGGTTTTTATTTCAGCCTTCTGGATTTCTACAACCCCCAAAATAAAACAGCGGTGTGTTTCATAATAAATTCACATGTAAATTAAACATAAATAATACATTCATAAATTGGACTGCACACCCTTTATTTTTACTTGCATCACAGTCTAAAAACTAATCGGTTTCATTCTTTTTTTTTCCAAACAGCAGATATTTTTAAATGATAAATATTAAATCTAACTTGTATTATGTTCTCTTATGGTTACATGATCCTAGGTCATTCATGTTTTTGTTTGGCAAATAGACAATGAACAGGTTAATTTGGGCAAAGATCCAGCCTTCAGGTCCAAGGTTGCACACAGCATTAAGATCAACACCATCATTGAACAGTACATTGAGCTCAGAAATAGCCAGTAGCCAGAGAAGATGTTTCCAAAACTTGTGAGCTGTGTTCCTAAGGGCTGATCCCAGGTTAGTAGTCCAGCAATTGAATTATCTAAATGTACAAAATGTTCATGAAAGCTAAAATATTCATGTATTTTAAAGATTTAACACCTGAAAAAAATATTACAGTTACCTACATGACTAGTTCAGAAGATAACTATTAGATCTCACTTGAATGAACTGGCTTAAACATAGACATTGGTTCAAATCTGGGCCTGCGGCTTTAGATAATCTTCTTTCTAATAAAAGCTCCATTTTAATGTCAGGGGATCATAGTTTTGTTATTTTTGATGTCATTGTTATTCCCTTTCCCATTTTTAACCTGAGTATACAATGAAAGCAGGCTTAATCATGCTGCTGAATTAATAAATTGAGGAATGGGTGAAAAGAGTGGGGCCATGTCTGGTTTCCTGGGTATTCCATCAGCTTTCATATTCTTAATGTCATTGATTGTGGGCACTTTTCTAAAAGACCAAGTTTGCAGCTGGAGAATTGATGCTACCTTTGGTAAGAAGAGTGGCTAAGGATAATGTGTTCTTAAGCCAATGTCCACTACAAACAATTCAGAAATGGCAAGCTTTGCGTCAGTTACTCATCCCCTGGTCACCCAAACTAGACTGTTGATAATATACTCCCACTGGCTCTCCCTCTGAAGATGATTTATGTCCTGATGCTTGAAAAGGGGTGGGAATTGGTATTTTTGGGTACTATATATTATTCTACTCACTACCTGCTGACTTCCATACTCATTCAACATTTTGAACTTACAAGTCATCCTCCACTTGGTCTTCTCCAGATGTCTTGGACTCCCACTGCCATAATCACCAGACAATAAGGCATATTTTGGGAGAGCTAGCATATTTGGGGGGGACATTTATAAAAGTGGCAATATATAACTTCCAACTACAATTCTAGATGCCGGTTTTAGTATTAAAGCCCTTGCACAGTTACCTATTTACATTCTCTCACAAGAAGGTTCCCTGTGAACAGTTACATGTACAGTATTGCAAGCTATGTAGATATGTGGTTACAGCCCAAAGGATTTAGGATTATTTATGAGACCTCCCCACTTCTTTAAAATCTAGTAAATCTCCCTTCAAAGATGAGGGTCCAGGATGACTAGAAAGAGGACACAACTTTTTGTGGGTCTTATTTTGGGCAACTTGTGAATCTTTGATATGAATGCAGGCAAAGATTTTAAAGAATGATTGGGAGAAAAATATTTCTCTATTTGTATTGACTACAGTCAGCAATAAAAAATAACTTCAATATATATTCCCCTGGCCTTTACAAATAGGATTTATGCTAAATCCACTAACATCTGAGTTTTTCTGATGAAAATACAAAATACTCTCTCATATGTGCCCTCATCCTCCAGAAATCTACAAAAATGCCTCAGACTTGCTGCCAACAGTACTAGTTACAGATTTGTTTGTGTTTTTCTTTATATGAAAATTCTTTTGAGGTAATATTAAAGTCCCTGAATCCCAGGAAATGTCTGGGTTAAAGAAAGAAAGAGACTTTAAAGACTGAAATTTACATTCACCAGGTACATACATGCAATACAAATCTTCCATATGCTGAGACATTGAGAGCATAAATAATTACACAAATGTGTACATTATCAAAAAGAAAAAAGAAAAGAAAAGAAAAAAAAACAGCCAACCCTCTATAGGAACAAAAAAGAAAAAAATTCAAAATATTGTAGAGGACTGAATAGGTAGCAATTTACTCATATTGCTTGCTGTTTATGGACGAAGCATCACATCAAATAAACAGACCTGATTACATGAAAAGATTTCCCCATTCCTTCCTCCCCATTTCCCCCATCAGCCAATAATAACAATAGCAATAGCACTTAGACTTATATACTACATCACAGTGCTTTACAGCCCTCTCTAAGTGGTTTACAGAGTCAGTGTATTGCCCCCAACAATCAGGGTCCTCATTTTACCAATATCGGAAAGATGGAAGGCTGAGTCAACCTTGAGCTAGTCAGGATCAAACTCCTGGCTATGGGCAGAGTTAGCCTGCAATACTGCATTCTAACACTGTGCCACCACAGCTCATGCTTGGCATAACAGAGTGGCCTGTAGAGATCTACAAGTTAAATCCTCACACCTGCATAAAAGCCAATGGGCAACCTCATTCATTTTTCAACTCTGACGAAATTAGGTTTCTTGAGATCCTTGGAGGAAAGTTAGCTATAATCTAAAATAAATTCAATGAAGTCTGCTCCTGAGGGTCTGTATTCTCTGACACAAATTTGTGGAGAGAGGGCCCAGTAGGGGTTTGGGATGAGATTGCAGGAATCCATTTTACAAATGGCATCTTATTTTTTTGGTGGACAGAGTTGCTGTCTATTTTGCAAAAGAGTTCATTTACTCTCTCCAGGTGTGGGTTTTTATTAGACGCTGTCTTTGATACATGAAATACAAAGAGGGATGCTATGTGTTAAATCAAACAATAAAATAAACAGGAATGAGGTACCTTAAAGGCAGATGCTCTGATCAAGGAAGGAAGAATCAAGTTTATAGCAGTGGGGCCTCAACATCCATTAATCTTGGAAAGTTCGAAACCAACTTTTCCTAACAGAAGCTGCCCAACTGATAGAGGCAAGCAGAGAGGGCGTACCTCAGTTTCCATCCTAAGAAAAAAGGTGAGGTGGACCTCTAGAAATGAGGCTTCCTGCTTCTGGAATGGGTTGCTTCTCAAAGTAAAGATGGCTATTAATATTAATATTCCACACAGCCTTTCAGGAAATATTGTGGTTTGGGTTGAATTAATATAGGAAGGGATGACTATGTGATGATGGATTATTTCTATCGTTTGATTATTAATGTTCTGCATTTTAGGATATTTAGACTATAAGCCTCCTGGAATTCATTCATTAAAGGAGCACTAAGGTTTGCAGAAATCAATCGATCAATCAATCAATCAATCAATCAATCAAACCTGCACTCAGACATCAGATTTAGTTCTGCAACCTCAGAAGAAAACCCAAACTGCAAGTCATGGCAGCAATGCAAAGTTCTGTCCCTCCCTAGGCTGAAAACCCACTCCCTCTCCTTCCTTCCTTCCTTCCTTCCTTCCTTCCTTCCTTCCTTCCTTCCTCCCTTCCTCCCTTCCTTCCTCCCTCCCTCCCTCCCTCCCTTCCTTCCTTCCTTCCTTCCTTCCTTCCTTCCTTCCTTTCTTTCTTTCTTCTTTCTTTCTTTCTTTCTTTCTTTCTTTCTTTCTTTCTTTCTTTTTCATCATATCTTTATAAAATCAAAGTCAAATATTAATATACAAACTAGAATTAAAGGGGAAAGGGAATAACAAAGCAAATAAAAAGTGATAAAATAGATATGCGTCAAACAATTTTATAACCAATATAGTCTCTGCCTTTCTTTTAATCCAGAGAAATAACAGCACAATAGCCTCTCTCTCTAAATTTAAACAGGTAATATTCTTTAAAATATTTTAAAGTACTAATCATCAACATTCTAAAAAAAAGCCCTTTTCTGCTTTCCAACAGTGCTAGAGCCACAGGCAGTCCTAGATGAAACAGAAGTGTTCGAAATGGTATAGGATTTCCTGCTTGAGCAGACTAGAAGACCTCCAAAGTCCCTTCCAACTTTCTTATTCTGATCTGCTTGAAAAATCAGATCCTTTACCTGGATTGCAGGCCTAGTAAAACCACCCCAGATTGGTGGAAAGGACTAAGACTTATTTGTAAATAAAAGTTTGTCCAGAAGCAAATTCTAGTGGGCAAACCCCTCTTTGGAATGAAGCCCTTTTTATACACTTTTTAGCAGGGTGCTTCACTATAAACCAATCATGGGAAACAACATCATACGAGCATTCTCACTTTGCACCCATTGTACCACTTTTACGATATGGCAACATCTGAGTACCACCAGTCACCTAGCAAGGTGTCAAAAACTTGATGAGGAAAAAAAAGGAAAAAAGTGATGAAGTACAGGTAGGGCCTTAGCTATCACCCTAACAAGCAGGCATTCCTAAGTACAAAGGCAGGTGGTATGGTTTGTACTACAAATAGGAACAAAATATCATAGCTATAGCTCTGTGCTAAACAAGAAGCAGTGCATGAATTGAAGTGGTTGATCAATGCATACAATACATAAATAAAAAGATGGATTGAAATGGGCTGAAATGGGCATCAAGAGGGAACCCTCCCCTCTCCTCAAGCAACTTTTCTGGCTCAGCCCAGGTAAGGAGGAGGCATCGAGGAGGACTCCAGCAGGAGGCCTCCATGTAGGAGTAAGTTGTAGGAGACAGAAATGTACAACTTGAGAAGTGATCTTTCCAGTGCACCCTGAGAAGCAGGCAATGTTCCTATTGCTTAGCTACCCAGCTGTCGCTACACCCACATGTTTTTTTTTCTTTTAACTCACGGCCCCCTTCTCATTAAAGGGCCCATAAGAAGCCATTTTATTTTGCTATACTCCTGAGTGCACTTTTCTCTCTTTGTTATACAAACACAAATTGGAAAAGCTTCGCCAAGTCGGGTGCCATTGTTATTGAATCCAGAGGCCCACTGCTCTGAAAATGGCGAGCGTATCAGTGGCCAAATAGGATTTTGTCAGCTCCAAGAAACCAAGAACAACACAAGGAATTACTTCAAACTAGTTTCTTTATTGTTGCTCGTTGGTAAGACAGAAATCCTGCCAGAGTAAAGTACTTATCTGCATAACTACTTATGCAGATAACTACTTATCTGCATAACTCCCATATCTGTTGTGTACCACGGAAAAATGTCCCCCAGAACACCCTTTCCTAAGATCTTATAAATTTGCGGTTCATTAAAAATTCAACCTGGTTTGTAAACAGGAGAAAAATTACAGCATGAAGATTTCTGCAGACTAAGGTACCTAAAAGACTAACAGATTTATTATAGTTTTTCTCCCAACTGCAGGCCACTTCATCAAATGCATATTTTTATCCATATCCATATGGAGCGTATCCTACTATTTACTGTTATTATTTTTATTTTAGCCCTATCTTTCTATCCATTTGACAGAATACATGTATATCTTTATATTTGGGTCCTGAGGCAGAGGGTGTGTGTAATAAAAGGAGAAATGAAGTGGAAGGGGCCTAAACAAATGAGTATGTACAGCACTGAATTTCAAATAAACTCTTCTTCTCTGGAAGCCCTAGTGCCATTTTATTTCCTGGGTTGTTTTTTTTAGATCTAGCTCCAGCACAGACTGATTTCCTGCCACACACATTCCCTCCTACCTCTGCCAGATGGTGGAAAAATGATTATATCCACCCATTTCCTATACTTTTTTGGACACTGGTACGGAACCATGATGATCAACTACCCTTTTATAAGGCCTTAAATGGCATTGACACAGGAATTCATTCTGGACTTTCCATTTATGTATTTAAGAATACAGAAGAGGTTCAGTGCAGTATCTTAACCAGCCTCTCCAAAATCCTTTATTCTCTCAAACAGTGGTATCCATATAAAGGTAAAGGTAAAGTTTCCCCCGCACATGCGTGCTAGTCGTTTCCAACTCTAGGGGCCGGTGCTTATCTCTGTTTCAAAGCCGAAGAGCCAGCGTTTGTCTGAGAACGTCTCCGTGGTCATGTGGCCGGCATGACTAGACGCCAAAGGCTCACAGAATGCTGTTACCTTCCCACTGTAGTGGTTCCTATTTTTCTACTTGCTGTTCTGTACCAGCCTGCTACCGGCCCTGCAGAAAAGGCAGGGACAACCCCTTTACAAATGGCAAGAGGCTGGAATTAAGCCTGCCAAATTTATTAACATAAAACAGAGCAAAGCAAGACACGAACCATGAAACAGGAGCTATGAAACAGGAACTAATCAAGCGGTTGCCTTCAGCAAACCAGCCCTCCCACGCATTCCCCTTTTATACCATTCAGGGCGTGGCTTCTCTCTGCCTCCTTCTGAGGTGCCCCATTGCCTTCCTCTGTTTACTCCTGATTGACTGCCTCCTGCGTCGGGCGTCCTTGAACAGGGCCAGCTGTGTGTCATCTTCATCCACGCTGTCAGGCTCACACAGCTGGGTCTCTGTCGTGACCAGGTGGGAGGGGCCTGGCTGAGGGCTCTCATCAGCAAGATCTTCAATTCCCTCAGCAAGCTCTTCAACACCCCCCTCCTCCTCTGAGTTGTCCGACCCAACTGCCGAACCCACAGGCTGACCCTGAATGACAACACTTGTATCTTTCTGTGCTTTCAAACTGCTAGGTTGGCAGAAGCTGGGACGAGTAACAGGCGCTCACTCTGTTATGCGGCACTCAGGATTCGACCTGCCAAACTGCCGACCTTCTGATGAACAAGCTCAGCGTCCTAACCCACTGAGCCACGGCATCCCTTGGTATCCATATAGAGAGGGCCTAAACTAACAAGGTGGTGGTAGCACTGCAAGGCAAGCCCTGCTCCCTTTTATATATGCATCACATACATATTCAAAAGTGCTGCATTTGTAACATTCCATCCGATGATTTTCACATACATACTCATATACAAAATGTTGCTCTCAAATAATTGTCTGTATCTATGGGATTTTAAATGCTTAGGATTAGCTCGAGCTACTAAATAAGTTAATAGTGAAGACTAGTATAGAAGGGCATAAAATAGGTAGGATGATAAGGAAGCAATAGAATACAGATTACAGAACACTGGTTTGATGAGAACTTCAATAGCTTCTAGTATAAAATAAGCTGGCTAAATGGTGGTATTCTAGCCTTTCCCAACCTGATATTCTCTAGAACTGTTCACAAACTCTAGAATCCATAGCCACCACTAAAAGATGGGGCAGATGTTACAAAGGCCAAGTATCATGAAAGTAATGGGATGATGCTATTCTTCAGTCATTCCCACAAATTTTGAGATGTTAGTCTCAAAACAGCTGCATAGCTAATCAGTTCCAGTTTACTAATCTAGCTTGTGGGCACCCTTCACTTGCTCCAAATTTTAATGTTCAGGTCTTCAACTCCTCAAATTGCTCAGAATAGTGGAAATTGATGTCCTGAGGACATCAAGCTTGTGAGAAACTGCACTACTCCAATGCCTATTTTATTGCTACAGATTCAGAGTCTAAACATACTCACGGCAACCATCAATCAGTGCATCTTCCTGCACCATCTTCAAATGCCAATGTATAGATTCTGGCAATGCCTTGGGGAACGAAGATTGCTCTCCTTTGGGTAGTAAGCAGTGGTGGGATTCAGCTGGTTTGCACCACTTCGGGAGAACCAGTAGCTAATTTTTTGTTGCCCAGGCCCAGAATGGACTTCTGGAAGCGGCATCCACACAGAGAATCGGTTGTTCACATATTTGAATCCCACCACTGGTAGTAAGGCTAGCTCTCAGAACACCTTATCAGTTGGTTTTGTAAATGGTTCACAATATACTAAGTTCCACGATACTTATACGTCATTAGTCTAAGGGAGGTAACTGGTAAAACATGAGTTTAGCCTAATAAGCAGGAGACGTGGAACCAGAGAAAAAGGTATGATAACATAATACTCCAATATAAGAAATTGCAGATAAATCAGGTTTTTCATCCATTCAACCTGTGACTGCTTTGAAGCTTTTCTGGTAGAAAATATTTGGAGAGGTAAAGAATGGAATCTGAGACCTTCTGGATGAAAAAATGTACTCAATCATCGAACCCTCTGAAGTCTCATTTCTACGATCTCTTCATTTATCAGCTGCCTAGCTCATGGAATAGCAAGCATGTTATTTTCTCTGAAGGCTGCAGTAAGCTTAAAAGCTTAACAAATGAGTCCGTCTTAACTTCTGGACACTGCCTGAGCTAGTCCCTGCAGTTTTCCCTGGCAAGATTTTCAGAAGTATTTTGCCATTGCCTTATTCCTAGCAGTGAGAGAGAGTGATTGGCCAAGAGTCACCCAGCTGCCTTTGTGTTTAAGGTAGGACTAGAACTCACCATCTCCCGGGTTCTATCCTGGTGATTTAACCACTACACCAAACTGGATCGTGCTTGGAATTAATTTCCCCCACTCCCACCCCAATCTATGTTTATCTTCGAGGTGCCACAGAATATTTCCAGTCTTAAAAAGAATAGTTAATTTTCGATAAACGGAGCCCCAAATTTCTGTTGTTAAGTGACATGTTTGTTAAGTGAATTTTGCCCCATTTTATGACCTTTCTTGCCAGTTATTTAGCGCATCACTACAGTTGATAAGTTAGGCACCTGATTTTTAAGTGAATCTGGTTTACCCATCGACTTTGCTGGGCCAGAAGGTCGCGTGACCTTGGGACACAGCAACGGTCATAAATATGAACCAGTTGCCAAGTGTCTGAATTTCGATCACGTGATCATGGGGGGAGTGCTGCAAAGGGTTGTAACTGTGAAAAACGGTCATAAGTCACTTTTTTCTGTGCCGTTGTAACTTCAAATGGTGTTATAAATTGAAGACTAGCTGTGTATTTTTTTAAAAAAATCACAGCAACTGATGTAGATGTGTCCACTTATTCTGCATGCTGAGCCGTTAAAATGAACACACTGAAAGAATTAATTAGACATTGGAATAAAATACCACTGGATGGCCATGGTTATTATCCTTGGCCATGATGAACAGACGGCCCATCATTTTCCAGGCTAAAAAAGGGCAAAGCTTTGGGAAAACAGATCTTAGCCATGGCAGATAATATATTATAAAGACAGCCTCTGATTGGATGAATTCTAATGCTGTCAGCGGCAGGCTATGCACAGACAGCCCAGAGAGAACAATCGCACTGATATTTTCATGGAGCTGCAGCAATTCAACTGAGGTTTTTTAGCTCAGCTGCTTTATCATAATACTCTGAGACAAGTACCTCCCCCACACAAAAATCAATGCTTGGGGACCTACATCTATCACAACTTCCACAAAAACCTCTGGGTGAAGGCGGTTGCTCTAATTGCCTGGCTTCCTGATGCAGCTTACGGGCACCCAACGTTGTACAGTGACACTAAAATAGATTTTCAGCCCTTTGCTCAATGCATCATCCACAGCTAAGAAAATAAATCAACCCTTCAACTTAGCGCTGCTAGTATTATAGAGAAATCAGTCTGATAGTATACTATGGCTTTCCTCCTTCCATTTTAAGGATTTTCAAAGTCTGATTCAGAAGAAAGGAACTCCAGGATCACATTCTGAGATCCACATAGTTGGCTAGATTAAGCAGGCGACAACAATTGGATTTCAGGAAAGTATCACCAACTCTAGTCGGGAGTAAATATAGTAAACTTGGAAACCGTAAGAATAAATGCCCAAACTCAGTTTTAGTGAGTATCCACCAAAGACATCCTGCTGCACCTCACTTGAGTTACTGTCCCAAGGGGATCTCACTTTAGCATTCTTTAAAGAAACAGCCAATTGTCATTGTATGGGATCCGTGAAGACTCTTGACAGCCTAGCTGAGAATGGGGGTTACTTCAATCAGTACAATATTTGGTGGAGTTGAAGCTCTATTGCTTCTTTTTACAGGATTTAAGCTACTCATAACTTCTCATTTGATTGATGTGGGTTTGCTCATACAAATTATTTTTATTGTTAATATTAAACATTTTGGGTGAACTGTAATGCTTCCAGATAGGCTAAATACACCAATTCCTGATCCCCAAATCAGCCTGTTCCCTTACGGTTGTCAGGGTGTTGATGTCATGGCCCTATTGGATCCTGATTTGGAGGAGGAGGAGGAGGAGGAGAAGGAGGAGGAGGAGGAGGAGGAGTCAGAACTGGGACCATGCAATGGGGATAGCATATCTCCCCTGGAATGTTCAGAGAGTCCAGGGGCTGAGGATGAAGCTGTCCTAGAACTCTCTGGATTTGGGGAAAGTGGTCAACCAGATAGGAAGCTACCTACCTTCATGAATGCAGGGTAGGATCTGCTGCACATGGACAGCATAGATGAGAGACAACAGATCCCCTCTGACAAGGAACAGCAGGCTCCCCACATGGTATGTAGGTGTGGTGAGTAGAGCAGAAGGAAGCTCAGAGGTCAGTGAGGCTACTCGCAAGGAGGCTGCCCTAGCCCTCCTCACAAGAAACACCTGGCTTTAACCAGAGGCCGGAGGTGGGTCCGTTCATCAGGAACAACTATTTGTCTTGGCACACATTCCTCTGACTTTTGGAAACCTTGACTCGTGGACTTCAACTTGTGTTTCAGCCTTTGGATTTGCTCATCTTGCTTTATGGACCCTGACTCTGGATTGTGGCTTACGAACATTGTTTTGCAAACTCTGCACCTGGTTTGTGGATTTAGGCTTTCTTCCTGCTTGGAGGCTTGGTTCTGGTGACTATTGAGCCCAGCTGGTGGGACTGGGTTACACTGAATGAGTGGTTGTTTTGTGGGGAAAAAGTGGAGTGGAGGTTTACCATTACCATAGAAGGTCAACTGTCAGTTGAACAGTTGACCTCAGCAACAGTAACTAAAGGGGCACCTTATTTTCAGGCCCCACACAGGGATGTAAAAGGACTTATATCAACATTAACCCTCTAATGTATTTAAGTGATCAACCTAATATTTGGAGTCTGAGATCAGCTTGAGCCAAAACTATTGCATTTTCCCTTGCAGAGGATTTTCCCCACATTGCCAGAAAGAAAATGTGTGTGTGTGTGTGTGTGTGTGTGTGGTGTGTGTAGGGAGGAAATGTTCTTGTTGAAACAATAATTTGGGGTTCCTGTAAGATAGCAGAGGAACATTACAGTGAGCGGCATATCTTGACCTAAAGTCTGAAGCTTATTGGTGTGTGAATCATTTGATACCTCTGTAATCTAGCGATTATTGTTGAAACTATGCACAAAATCATAAATAAGCAACTCTACCCCTTTGAATGCTTATACTTGTTTTTGGCAGATATCCCACTTGCACCTTTCTTCTGCACAAAATAAATATTTGCAAACTCTACTTTCAGTGCGTCTTGATTGGCTGCTAAGTACGCTGGGCCAATGAGCCCATTTAAGAAGCAATACTTTGACCCTCACTGAAGTTCCATGGCCAAATGATGCTAACTAGTGTGGGGCATGTGCTGCATATATTTTAAAGGAAGGGCAGAAAAGATCGCTTAGTAAAGATCAGTCAATCAGTCCCTTCAAAATACTTCTTTGACCACCCATGCAAACCAAATTCTTGGTTAACCAGGTGTTAACCAAGTACAAAGGGATCAAAAAGGTCACCCTATTGCAGACATGTCAAACTCGGGACGTCACGTGACGTTGTGTGACGTATCGGAGCTTTTTCTCCATTGCCGGCAATGGAGTGGGCACGGCTTCCATGTGACGCATCTGGCCCGCAGGCCGGGAGTTTACCCTGTCCTATTGCCTCAAAAAGCCCACCGATCTGGTTCGTTCTTTATAGTTTCTATTAAAGTGTAATGTAGCTTATTTTCTTTTAACTTAGCAGAAAAGTAAACTATGGTAGAAAAGCAATGCCTTAATTCATGTGGAAACCCATTTTCTGGATCAAATAACCACTGAGCCAGTGTGTCAAAATCTGAAAGATGGTCAGTGTGGTCCATATGCATAAACATCATACACGTGTGCCAAAAAAATTGGGGGGAAAAGATGGAGTTTAGTTCCCGATATTCCCATATGCCGTCTTGTAGATTCACTGAGCCATTAATTTTACTGAGGGATCTGGAGCCAATGACTATCCTCATTCTAATCTTTCTCATAGGACTATTATAGGGGGGGGAATGGCATTGGCAAGTAGGGAATCTTGACTTTGTTGTAGGAAAGCTGGGGTTAAAATAAAAGCTGTAAATAAAACACATTTTTCCACCCCTGCATCAATGGCAGTAAAATAAAATTCCTGCCATCAACAGGAGAAGATAGGGAGTGCATTAGAAATATGTTCTTTAGTTCATAGGCTGAGGAAGGAAGAGGAAACATTCTAGCCAATCAGCTGAGATAATGCTTTAGGGGAATCTAAGCCATTGCAGGATTTTGAGGAAAGTGCTTTGAGTGCCCAGGGTAGAGTCTCTGATAATACATTATGATGAATTGTTAATAACTGGGCACTTATAATAAATGGAAATACACTCTTCAGTGTCAAGTATTCCATTGGCTGAAAATAATTCATCACTCTCCTTCCATTTTCCCAACAGCAAAGCTCTGCTTTCCCCCAATGGAAAGATCACGTGATGGACAACAGGTGCTATGGAGAGATGGCTTCTGCAGTTCACTGAATTTAAAAACAACTCTAGCCATGATGGCTGAAACTCAACACAGTGCTGCACTGTAAGACTGACATTCCTGCTATTGCATGTTTCTCCTTCACCTTTGCTCCACTGCCACAACTCCGAAATCTTTAACTTCATCATTAGACTAACTGCTACTTGAGCACGTAGTCTGAATCCCAAGGGTAGTTGCTCTTAGCAATGGATAAGGAGAATCAACAAGCTCCATAAACCATTACTTCAAGTTGGATTTAGCCATTAGGATTAATCTTACTTTTTCTCTCTGTGATTATCATGGCAAGATAATTATATTTAGTATTATTGATGTGCTTGTTACCAGAGAGTAGTACAAATCATGGTACATGCTAATTACAAAATGCCACCTAATAAAATTAGTTCACAACTTAATAACCAAACAGTAAAAACAGGTATTTACAACTAAGACAAACCCAACACAACAACCATACATTATGATACAGCAGAGTGCACATACATACATAATTAATATAAAGAAATACTAACCTTGAAACATTAATGGTAAAATAAATAACCCCCTCATTAACCTGCTAGTTCAGGGTTTTTCAACCTCAGCAAATTTAAGATGGGTGGATTTCATCTTACAGAATTCCCCAGCCAGAATTCCACATATACCGTAAATTGAAATTTGCTGAGGACGAGAAACGTTGCGTTGTTCAATTAAAAAATAATAATTTCAGTGCTTTTAAGGGCCCGCAGAAAGAAGATCCGGCCCACCGGTGGAGGAAAGGACAGAATTGATTCCAGAATTGCAAGACTGGGTTCCTGGTACTCTGAAACCCGAACAATGTGATCCTGGAATGGTGAATGTCATCACCCATGGATTAAGTGAAACAATCGTCTATCTCCCCATCCCCAATCTAGACTACCTTGAATAGCTGCACTGTGGGGCAGTGCCAGTGTTGGCCTGAATGCCTCAACTTCTTCCCTGGTACCACCGCTGCCACATAAAGAGAGGACCTTGCACCATTCCCCAAAGGGTGCAAGCCTTTGGGGAACAGCACGATTTCCCCATGGTCCTGAGCGCCTCAGGATCTGCCATGTGCTGCTTTACCTTCAGGTGATGACTTCTGTGGCCTACCCAAGGCTTCTCTGGCCTTCGTTCTTGAAGCAGCTTTGGAGAAAGCTCTTCCACAGCCTCTGCAGCTTCCAAAAAACCACACGAAAGCACACCCCATTTTCTGACCATTTTCAGAGGCTTTCAGAGGCCTGGAAGACCATGCGGTCTTTGCAGCCTCTGAAAACCACGCAAGAAGGGGCGTGCTCTCATGAATAGTTTTTGGGTGTTAATGAACACTGGGGGGCCGCCCAAAATGGCATGGTGCGCCAACTTTAACGTGCATGTCATAGGATCACCATCACTGGCTTAAGCTCCACAATCTTAAAATAGCTTATTATTAGTGAAAGCTTTCCATGACTCCCCTTCTGAGGCTGCAAAAGAACTACAAGCCTTTGGGACTTTCTTTTCATAATTTGAAATGATTAAACACAGCAGCTGATCATAGTGTAGGGAAGAAATGAATTGGACTTCAATTCCACTAACAGCTTGGCCTTGTAAGAGCTAGATCAGCTGTTCAGAGTCACATTTGAAAGTATTTGTAGTAGGACTCTGAAGAAGGCAGTCAGGAAGCACTGTAAATGTCCATGAATAACAAGAAGCACATTGCCAAAGGAATAATCAGAATAAAGGATGTGGTTCCAATTTGTCTCTTTTATTTAGTAACCTAAGCAGGGGGTATTGTGGAGTGCCTCATAATCCACAATGGCAAAATTTTGCAAGCAGACAAACTGTTGCAACGGTCCATTGTCAGGATTTCTTTGCCAATTAACTTCATACAAAATATTACATATATGTACATCTGTTTTTTACTGAAGTGTGGACTCGGTGAGCCACAAATTCTCCACCTGGACCCGCACGAAAGTTGTTAGCAGTGGAAACGCAAAGGGAACAAGGCAAAAGCAAAAGCAAAAGCAAAAGCAAATGAAGGGGGAATCAAACAATGGCTGGGAAGAAATCTCCTGACATTTATTTTGTCTCTGATGGTTACTGTGATCTCTCATAATGTAGCTCCTGTTGCGTTTGTTCTTGTCGCTCTTCCTGGTATGTGTACAGAATCAACTCTTGAGAGCTTATCTCGCGTTTTTGTTCATGGGAACAATTAGCAAACCGTGTCACATTGGTCTTCACATGAATTCTGAATACCACAAAAGACCGGTTGTTCCAACCTTTGAAAACCCAGATGGAAACAAAAGTTTTTGAGCGGGAAAACTGTGCGGAATTGTTTCCTTCCTGATTTTAATGCAAGCAGAAATAAGTTCAAATAAATTCAGTGGAAAAGGCTCCCAAATGAAAGTGTGGAGGAGTTGCTTCTTAGAGTTCCTGGAGCTGTGCTGAAAGTACTCTGTGTGTACTAAATTGTCATAGCCCTGGAAAATGTTGGGATAAGCTTCTCTTTGTGATATTCAGTCAAGAATAACTTGGTAAGTCATATCCACAGAAGACACCTTCTGTTGATATGACTTATCAAGTTACTTTTATTGAATATCTTATGTAGTCAGTTTTAAGATAGACAGAATGTGTCATAATATAAAACATTTAATATTAGTTATTTATTATCTTAAAATTTTAATGTTTTTATCTTGCTTTTACAACAAGCCGCCTTATAAGTTGTCTAGAGTCACCTCAAAGAGAAATAAGTGGTATATATAAATTTAGTTATATGATAAAATTGTGACCTCACATAAAATTTGTTTCGTCTTGATTTTTTTTAAAAAAAAAAATTCCATTTATATCCCGCCCTTCTCCGAAGACTCAGGGCGGCTTACAAGCTTAGTAGATGACTACAATCAAGAAACGCTCCATCCTCCATCTATGCATGGTCCCTCAGTCTGAGGCACCTAGGAAGTGTCTCTTCCTCTTCTCTGTATGTTTAAATAATGAGGAATGTGAGAAAGATAAGAAAGTAAATTTGTTAAAATGAATAACTTTAAGGAAAATTACCTTTACAGTATGAAAATATATTAAAGATGTTTAGCAGAGAAGTTTAGTCAAGAAGCATTTCCTTTTTCTTCCCCAGTCTGTACTTTTCAAATATTTGAAGGATGGATTGATTTTTGCTGCTTACTACAACCAGATACTTTTACCTCTTACCTTTACCTTCTTCATATCTCATCTTAATACCACTGAAAAGAAGACAAAGGGAAAGCAGAGAAATGAAATTCTCTCAGTTATTAAGGGAGTTATTCAGAGCTCACAGATATAGTAAAAAAAAAAGTTTATTTCCAAAATGCATTATATAGCTTGAAAGCCTTCTGGTTTAAATCCCTACTGAGGGCATGAATGCTTATACCATCCTAGATTAATGTTTGCCCTGTTTTTCCTGGAACACTTCCAATGATGGAGCACCCACTGATCTAATTCTCACGGTCAGGAAATTTCTCCTTATTTTAAGTTTGGATCACACTCTGTAAACTCTTAGCCAATTGATTTTTTATAATGAAATGAAGGAAAGGGAAAAGATAATGATAATTTTATATATTACACATGCACACGCACACACAAAACATGTATATATGTATATGTAAGTATGCATGTTTGTATGTATATCTTGCCTTTATTTTTCCAAATAACTCATGGCAGTGAATACTATATAAAACACATTTTTCTCCTCCTTTTTTACCCATAACAACAACCCTGTGAGGTGAGTTGGGCTGAGAAAGAGTGACTAGCCCAAAGTCACCCAGCTGGCTTTCATGGCTAAGGAGGGACTTGAACACACAGTCTCTTGCTTTCTAGCCTGGTGCCTTAACCAGTAGACCATACTGGTTCTTTGCAATTTCTTTCCCCCAAAATCTAGACCAAATTACATATAATTTTTGTTTCTTCAAGAACCCTCATACTCCCCATGGTAGAGAGATTTGTTCTGGCAGTTCAATCAAGAGGGCTAATTTGTGTCAAGGATTATGACTGAACTTTGAACTGGTGGGGGAAAGGTAGATGAATGTCGGGGGTGGGTGGGGGGGAGGTCACCCTCGTGCTATTTATTAATTGTATTTTTATATTTATTACATTATTTTAATATATTTTGGGGGGGGTTCGATGTACTATCTGAAGGGGTTGTTGAGCTGAAGTGTTTGGGGACCCCTGATTTAAACAGACTTGTAAAAAGAAAAAGAAAAACACAGAGAATGTTCCCATTTCACACACACACACACCCAAGTCACTTCCATGCAACAGATAACTTATGTTCTTTTGATTAAGTGAGATTTGCTTCAGTACATGTATTAGAACTTTACATTCCTAAACATAAGTTGTGAAAGAATTTTCCCCTTTGCTACACTTTTGGGGCAACCATCACTGTACTTCAAATACAAGGCATTGGTTTACTGCTGGGTTAATACTGGCACCTAGCAAACAGCAGAAGACAGAATTATGCTGCTGTGCTGTTTACGACTCACAAAGCAATCAGCTGCTGTGTAGAAACTGAAAAATTTCTGCACGATACATATTTTATGGCAAACAACGGCAAGATAATCATGACTCCTTGTTTTTTTTATTATTAGTACATCAAAATGCATGTTGGGTTCCTAAATGATCTGTGTTGGACTTCATCTCTCTTTCAGCAGTGCAGACGCTTAAGATTAAATAACTATTATGTCGTGGGCTCTGAAGAGCAGGAACCAGGACACGCAGATGAGTACAGACAAACTCATACTTTATTTAAGCAGAAACTGTACTGAGAGATTGGAGTCACCCTGCTTCAATATATAGCCAGGCCCTATGGTATTAACCAATCGGATTGAAGCCATGCTTGCCGCCCAAAGTTGACCAATTGCAGGACCGGAGACGTCCTGTCTGAGTTGCTGGAGAACCGTTAGTTCTCGAACAACGTGCGTGGTGATATCCCAAAAGCCCAGTACATAACAATAACTATGACCTTTCTTAGTAATGTGAAGATTGTATCAAGGAGAGAAGTAGCAGACCCAAAGCATATAAGGTGGCCACTGAGTAAAGGTTTTTTCTCTCACATTCAACTCTGTGCTTGCTTTACTAAGCAACTTTTTATACACCTGATCTCTATTCAAAATTCAGCTTCTAATCTCAAAATAAGAGGACTATCAAGTAAAAAGGATGACAATGCTCCTTATGATAGAGAAGCAAATATTTGGAAATTGGGTTCTAGTAAGCTGATCCAATGGATTTACTTCTACTATTAAACCCTAAACCTGCTTGCAATATTCAATTAAAGCAAAACTCGACTTCGCTGTTTGATCCAAATGCATTAGTAGCAACGAAAACCCATAAATTGCTATCAATACTGAAATGTGTTTTGGAAGTTTCTAAATTTATAGTATTTTAATAAACTAGAAATACACTGCCAGATACTAGCTATTTGTAAAAACTTCAAAATAAAGAGTTGCAATAAGACATCTTAAAGCCAGAAGCACCATTGATTTCTTAACTACATTAATTCAATGAAAAATTCTTTTCCACATGTATTGGATCCCCCAGAGAATGGTAAAAAAGATTGGCTGCAAATATAAACAGGTGACTGGATATTTACTCGTAGGATATTGTCCAATATTAACCCATTTTTGTTTATTATCCATAACTTTATGCTATAAGCACATAGATCAATGAAGTGTAGAGATATAAAAATTGTCTTGAACTAGAACTAAGAACTTAGAACTTATCAGTATATCAAGAATTATTGCTTTATTGGATGGGTTAGGGGGCAACCAAAAGATGGTGCTTCAAAGTTGTAAAGACAGTGCAGTCCCAAATGGGCAGCTTAAGATTGACAGCATGTTTGTTCCCTTTCTATGAACTTCTTGTCTTTGATTGCAAAGATTGATCAGTCTTATTCCATATAGTCAGATTTTAATGATAAGGCTACATTATTTCCTAGAGGTATCATATATTTTTCTTGCTTCCTATTTTCTGATCTTTTTCCTTTCTTTGCCTTTGTACAGGTAGTCCACGACAGTTCATTTAGTTTATTTAATAATATTTATTTAATAATATTTATATACCGCCCTTCTCCCGAAGGACTCAGGGCGGTAGTGACCTTTCAAAGTTACAATGGCACTGAACAAAGTGACTTATGACCATTTTTCATGCTTACGACTGTTGCAGCATCCCCCCATGGTCACATGATTTACATTCGGATGCTTGATGAATGACTCACATTTATGACCATTGCAGTGTCCCAAGGTGATGTGATCACCTTTTCTGACCTTCTGACAAGCAAAGTCAATGGGGAAGCCAGATTCACTTAACAACCGTGTTACTAACTTAACAAGTTGCGGTGAATCACCTCACAAATGTGGCAAGAAAAGTCATAAAATGGAGCAAAACTCACTTAACAAATATCTCGCTTAGCAACGTAAATGTTGGGCTTAATTATGGTGGCAAGTCGAGGACTACCAGTATTTTTCTCCTTCCCTGCCTTTTTTACACATTAAACCTTTATTTGTTGTTTTTTAAAAAAACTTGCTAGCTCTGTTTGGTCCTCATAGAAACTTCTGCTATCTTCTTTTCTACAGTATAGCCTGTCACTTATGGCTGTGAGAATAATTTTACTTAAATAAAGCATTCTTGACTTTGGTTTTGAGTCGTCAGCAGGGTTTGGAGTGTGTGTGTGTGTGTGTGTGTGTATGTGTGTGTGTGTGAATGCGTATGTGTCTCTGTTCCTTGTAATGAACTCAAACCACATTTGAGCAAACGTAGAACACTAGTAATAAAGTGGCATCAAATTCTTCTATAAAATCAAGAGAGCGGTGGAATTTTACGAGAGGACTTGAATTGTAGCGAATGGCATGCATTTTAATAGCAATCATACAAATTAAGATAAGTAGTAAATTTAAATTCGAATCAGACTGCCAAACTGAAAGAGAGCCTTAATGGAGACATCACTACTTCCATTTTGGATGGACAAAAACAGAGTAAATACCCCAGAATCTGAAGAACTTTTCTGCATGCAGTTGGATCTATCGAGCTGGGTTTATTAAAATGTGCCATGATAACTGTAATAAGTAGCTTTAGGAACTGATTGCATCAGGAACCAGATTCAGACTTTTCATATTTGTAGCATTAGGCATAGCTTTGAAAACAGCAGACACAAATCTCTCATCAAAACAGTTTTGGTGACCATACTGCGATGGCTTGCGTCTACGAAGGGGGCAGTGGTGTACTGGACCACAGTAAAGAAGCCATTTCCCATGCGTGAGGGAGCACATTTCAAGGAGGGACGGGGGAGAGACAAGACACAGCATAGCTCAGAGCTGAGTTGGAGACAAGAGGAATAGGATAGACATGTCCTAGAACAGGAGTGTCAAACTCAATTTCATTGAGGGCCACATCAGCATTGCGGTTGCCCTCAGGGGGCCGGGTGGGTATGGTCTGGGTGGGCGTGGCCTAGTGGGTGGGCATGGCTAGAGTGCGTATGTCCTACTGGGTGGGCATGGCCAGCTCTACATCGTTCGCATCAAGGGTGCCTATGGGGGCCTGGGCAGGAGTGGGACAGATCTGAGGGTCTCTGGCAGAAGGAGGGTCTCTGGGCCAGGGCCAAGGCAGTGGGGGCCGTTCCCTCACTGTTTCCAGGATGGCTTCGTGGGCCACATGAAACCACTTTGCAGGCTGGATCTGGCCCCCGGGCCCTGTGTTTGACATGTCTGTCCTAGAATCTCCTGGGGTACATCTATTCAGGATTACAGTAGTATGGGATTTAGATTGGCAAGATTCTGTCTATATGACGTGAGCAAACACAGGTGATCCTCAACTTACAATAGTATGTTTAGTGACCATTTGGAAGTTGCAACAGCATTGGGAAAAAAATGGCAGGATCGTTTTTGACGCTTAGGACCATTGTGACGTTCCCAGGGTTACGTGATCAACACCTTTGGCAACTGATTCATATTGATGACTGTTGCAGTGTGTCTCAGGGGTCCTGCAATCGATCACCTTTTGCGAGCTTCTGACAAGCAAAATCCATCGAAAGGTCAGATTCACTTAACAAAAGTGGCAAGAAAAGGTGGTAAATGGGGCAAAACTCATTTAACAAAGGTCTCACTGAGCCGCAGAAATTTTTGTTAAGTCTACCTTTAAAAAATTGAACTTGGCTGGATTGTTTTTGGGTTGGGTCTGACACTAATCTCACCAGATTAAAACTATGATATCCAGAGATGTTGAGACTCTAGAAAGAATACAGAGAGAAGCAACAAAGATGAATAGGGGACTGGAGGCTAAAACATACAAGGAACGGTTGTTGGAATTGGGTATGTCTAATTTAATGAAGAGAAGGGCGAGGGGTGACATGATAGCAGTGTTCCAACATCTCAGGGGCTGCCACAAAGAAGAGGGAGTCAAGCTATTCTCCAAAGCACCCGAAGGCAGGACAAGAAGCAAAGGATGGAAACTAATCATGGAGAGAAGCAACCTAGAACTAAGGAGAAATTTCCTGACAGTGAGAACAATTAACCAGTGGAACAACCTGCCTCCAGAAGTGGTGAATGCTCCAATACTGGAAGTTTTTAAGAAGAGACTGGACAGCCATTTGTCTGAAATGGTATAGGGTTTCCTGCCTGAGCAGGGGATTGGACTACATGACCTGCAAGGTCCCTTCCAACTTTTTTAAAAAATATTATTATTATTATTGATCATCGCACAGTCAGCCAGATGTTCAGACTGGATTTGGCATTTTTGTCTACCTATTGAGTCTTTACCAAGGACCTGGGATAGGCAGATGTGGATGTTTGATGGTATTATATATATCGTCGCAGGATGGAAGCAGTTCCTAGTAAGGCCACCTTTTGCAAATGACTAATGGCGAATTTGTCAATGCCAATGGAGTTCAAGTGGTGCTCCAGTTGTTTTGGGATTGCACCCAAGGTGGTGATGATGATGATGATGATGATGATGATGACGATGATGATGATTTTATAGATAAGTGACTAGCTTAAATCTCTTCCTGTTTTGTTCTTCTTTTCATGTTCAGATGCTTTATAAAGCCCCTAACTATCCTTTCTGAGTGTAATTAGCCCAACCCAGCCCTCTCCAGCCTTTCCTGTTGTCTGTGTGGCTCAGTCAGTGTCCTACTGCATGATTTGCCCTCAGACTGCGACTGAGGGTGGTTGGATTGCAAGGAGCACTTTGACAAATCTATTGATTCCTGTATTTCAATATCTCCCTTCCTTTTTCTTCCAAGGCATATTATGCTAGCGAGTGCCAAAATGTCTTAACCTTTTATTTTTCTGTGGCTTCCATGGTGCCACTCAGATGTATAATCAATCCAAGACCTTCCCAAGGTGCTTGTGTCCCCATCCATTCCACTCACGCGAGTAAAACATTGGTCTCAAGTTGCCATTGTTTTAAATTTTAAATTGTACGCCAATCTATTTTTATTTTTATTTTTTTACCACCTAAGCAATTACATATTCTACTTTTCATTCGCTAACTTTACATTTTTCCTTATATACCGGTAGTTTACAAGGCAGCGCTCAATGTTTTTCCAACATTGTTTTTGGCAGCAATAGTTTCTATTCCCCTGTGGATGTGCCCCAAATGAAGGCAGCATCATTACCTTAAGTGCTTTCTCAGGTGCAGGTCCTGGACTTCCTTCAGAAGTGCTTTCTCAGATATTTTTGAAAACCCAAAGCTCGGCCTTCAAAAGCAGGTCTAGAAAAAATGCAAAATATGTATCGCCTACTGCAAGTCACATTAGGTGTTATACAGGAACTGGATATAGCTAGTCTTACAGAAAAGAAGGACTAGGGGTGACATGCTAGCAGTATCCCAGTATTTGAGGGGCTGCCATAAAGAGGAGGTCAACTTATTCTCCAAAGCACCAGAAGGCAAGACGAGAAACAATGGATGGAAACTAATCCAAGGAGAGACGCAACCTGGAATTAAGGAGAAACTTCCTGACAGTGAGGACAATTAACCAGTGGAACAGCTTTTGCCTTCAGACGTTGTGGGTGCTTCATCACTGGAGGTTTTTAAGAAAAGACTGGAAAGCCACTGGTCTAAAATGGTATAGGATCGCCTGCTTGAGCAGAGGGTTGGACTAGAAGACCCCCAAGGTCCCTTCCAGGGCCATTCTGATTATTATTATTACATTTTCCAAGAGACAAACTTTTGTGATGGGACAAAGAAAGTGTTGCTTTTAAAAACATTTGTACCTTCCTTAATTTTTATTTTAAGACAAATTGAATTTTGGTAGGGCCATGCATAATAAAATAATTTTGGTTGACGTTCTGAAATTTTTGTTTTTTATATTTTGTCCATGTTCTTCAGTGGGCAGCTATACTCTGTCATTTAATAAACAAAAGCTGAGAACTCAGTACTACATACATTCACTTCATAAAATGGAACTGCTTAAATGTGTGAATTACAAGTTGTCCTTGACTTACGACAGCTCCTTTAGCGACCGTTTGAAGTTACAACAGCACTGAAAAAAGTGACTTATGACTGTTTTTCACACTTGCAGTCATTGCAGCATCCCCCCATGATCACATGATCAAAATTCAGATGCTTAGCAACTGGTTCATATTTACGAAGGTTGCAGGGTCATCTGATCACCTTTTGCCACCTTCTGACAAGCAAAGTCAATTGGGGAAACCAGATCCAATTAAAAATTGGGGTACTAACTTATCAACTGCAGTGAATCACTTAACAAGCGGGACAAGAAAGTTTGCAAAATGGGGCAAAACTCACTTAACAACAAAAATGTTTGGCTCAGCTGTGGTCATAAGTTAAGAACTACCTGTAATTTTGGGAGTATAGTAGTATAGAAATAGAGGTTTAAATCCCATTTCTGGCCTTTTTATGTTAAAGTATGTAAGATATGCATGCTCAAATCCAATTTGTGTTTAACAGGCATTCTGCTTTAAAGGATATATTTTCTTACATTGGTCATGTTGGGTACTGGGTTCGTCGCTTCAATGACGAGACGAGGCGAGTGAGTTCAGCAAAGATCATTGTTTATTGCTTGCAGAATCTGAACTGAGAAACAGGGCTGCGAATGCAGCAATTTATACCCGGGCCTCTAGGCAGTGGCCAATAGGTTTAAAGCAACCTATTGCCGCCCTAGAGGCAGCCAATGGCGGCACTGGAGACGGGTTGTCTGAGGAGCTGGGAGCCGTTAGCCAGCTTCCCTGCTTAAGCAACCTTCCAGCAATTAACCCACATAATGTTCCCTTAACAAGACAAAGCCCAATACATTACAGGTCAATTACACTGATCATTCATTAATAGTAATACAGATTATAGTTGGGGGGGGGGGAGAGAGATGCCCTCAAGCCAGCTCCTAGGAATTGCTTGGACAAGTCCCTGCAGTTTTCTTGGCAGCATTTTGGAAGTGGTTTGACCTTGAGAGAGAGTGATTGGCCCAGGGTCACCCAACTGGCTTCATGCCTAAATTGGGCCTACAAGTCACAGTGTCCCAGTTTCTAGCCTGGTGACTTAACCACTACAACAAATTGGCTCTTACTATAATTATAAAGATGCATTATAAAGACACTACTGGTACTAATATTGCCCCAAGTAGTAATAAACAGCAAAATTCCTTGGTAGATTTTTAAAAAATGTTCATATACTACTGGGCATTTTCCCCATTGCAGAAAAAGGAATGTTGTTTTTGCAGTTTTCTTTCAGTTAAAAACAGCAGTTTTTACAAGCGTTTGCTAGCCAGACCTGAGCCTGCAGCAGTGAAAAATGAAAAGCTTGCAAGAAAATAAAATGCAACACACCATATGAAATGGGTGAGCAGCCTAAATTAAAAAAGAAAGAAAGAAAAGGAAAAAAAAGTGCACAATACATAGGGGATGCCCGTTGCCATAGTAACAGACATTACAGCTTGCTCCTGATAATTAATGGAGGCTTTTGCTATTACAGTATTCCTGAAATTTCACTTTCCCTCTGTGCTGCACTGCAGATTGCGGTATCATTTCCCCCTTCATAAATATTTCATTGCCACAGACTGCTGTGTTTCATCATCACCCGTCCACTACACTCAGCCTAATAGCCCCTTGCAGGATTCGCGTGGCCCTGTTGGACCAGCAGTGTTCATTTTCTCCTCTTACCCCTGCCGTCTTTATCTGTATTTAATTCCCGAACTCTTCTTTTGTGGTGTACAGTTCTGTTGCAGCTGTGTCTTTCAGCTGAGCTCTCTTAAACATCGTGTTAACGTGGTCATTCGGGTTTTGTCGACTTGCTGAAAACAAACGAGCATAATAAAATTCTGCCAGTGCTTAAAGGGCTGGAGACAGCAACTGATGATGGACAAGTCTGGGAAGTGGCCCTGACAAGGTTTTCAAATGTTGACGACGTTATTCCATTCTACCTATAGTTAGTTCTCTGCTTACAACAGTTCTTTTAGGGACCGTTCAAAGTTACAACGGCACTGGAAAAAGTGACCTGTGACCATTTCTCACACGTTATGATTGTTGTAGCATCCCCCATGGTCATGTGATCAAAATTCAGACCC
This sequence comes from Vipera ursinii, assembly GCF_947247035.1. NCBI lineage: Eukaryota > Metazoa > Chordata > Lepidosauria > Squamata > Viperidae > Vipera > Vipera ursinii. The sequence goes on along the minus strand of NC_139516.1, from coordinate 143,618,811 downwards.
TTGGCAACCTACTCATATTTATGACGGTTGTGGTGTCCCAGGATCGAGTGATCACCTTTTGCAACTTTCTGACCAGCAAAGTCAATGGGGAAACCAAAGTCACTTAACAACCATGTCACTAACTTAGCAATTGCAGTGATTCACTTAACAACTGTAGCAAGAAAAGTCATAAAATGGGGCAAAATTCACTTAACAAATGTCTCACTTAGCAACATTGGGCTCGCTTCTGGTTAAGGACTACCCGCATTTGTTTGCACACACTTTCCAGCACACACTGCTGGAAAAATCCGTCTTTGGGATTGCTTAGAACCTTCTCTAGTTTGTGAATTTTATGCACACATTCCCCTGAATCCAAAAATAGTGTTTGGAAGAGTTGCTAAATATGCTTTTTTAAGTATAAAAAAAATCCCACTTTTCTTGATATATGCCTTTTCTATACAACTTTCCCAATGCAGTCTGCCTTCTTGTTTTGTTTTGCGTTTGGCAATTCTTTAAACTGTTTAAAATTTCTCCCGACTCCCTTCCAAGCCTGCAGCCTCTTTACATAGAAAGTGGTTTATTTTGGTAGGTTGTGTTATTATTTTTTCCCATTGAAATCCATGCTAGATTTCTTTTCCACGCCTGCCAACTGATAGGCCTTTGCAGAGGCTCTCAGCCAACATAATCTGATGTGTTTAAGTAAAGTAAAATCTCCTTTGAGTCAAGCTTGATTCCTGGTGTCTTTTTTGGCAAGAATATGGGAGTGAATTGCCACTGCCTTCTGTAGGATTCATTCCCTTGTTATTCCCTGGATTTCCCCCCCCCCATCCGCATAGCTTTGAGTGTAGGATCTTGACTCCAGGAATCATGAAGAATATAGAGGTGGGCCAGCATGGTCTACGTAAGACAACTTGCTCCTCTCTGTTTTAGAGAACTGTAGCATTATTCTTCCCTTCCCTTTTTTATTTTTCTTATATTGTCATAAAACATACATAACATACATAAGATATAATGTAATAATACAGTACATTATATTATTTGTACAGTATTGGCTAAAGAGGGCAAACACTCTAATGTTTAGATAATTTTAATTTAAGACCAGAGTTTCTTAAATGTTTTTCGCTCAGGACCCTGTTCCATTTTTTAAAAAATTAGGGAGGACCTCAAAAGAGCTTTTCTTTGTATGGTTGATGTTTACCATATTTACCATATTAAAAAATGGAATTAATGCATTTGCTGCCGCTACCCCTTCTCATGACTGTTTGATGGGCTATTAATATTGTATCATTTTTCAACATAAGATGGCAAATAATTTTGATTTCACAGGCCCCTGAGAAGGTCTTAAGGGGCACCCAGGGATTCCTAGAATCACACTTTAAGAAACATTGACTTACACCAGGGGTAGGCAACCTCGTCTCTTTTAGGACTCATGGACTTCAACTCCCAGAATAGCGTAGCCTAGCTGACTCAGGAATTCTGGGAGTTGAAGTCCATGAGTCCTAAAAGAGACGAGGTTGCCTACCCCTGCCCTAGGCTGACCTTGAATCTTAGGGACTGCAGAGATATACTCAACATTTCATCAGGCGGAAATCTTGATCTCACAAAGCCCAATAAGAGAAACCACTCTCTCACAACTTCCCCATCATCCTTCCAAATATAATCTCTATGTGTAGTATGGAAAAAGCAACTTTCGTATGAACAGTCTATTAGAAATGGTGCAATCTATGAGGTCTGGCTTCCTTTCTTTCTAAGACATCTTACCTTATTGACTGAAAGATGGCATTGCTTGGAGAGAAATTGGTGGCCAAATAGCATCTGTGGTGCATAGCATAGCTGACTCAGGAATTCTGGGAGTTGAAGTCCATGAGTCATAAAAGAGCCGAGGTTGCCTTCCCGACTTACACCATTGAAGATTTTTTTTAAAAAATGAGCAAAGTATTGTATCAATATTTGTTATGATTTAAAAGTGAATCATAAGGAGCGTAAGGTTTTTAAGCTTTTTCATCTAGAACTGAATATAACATTTTTAAAAAAAAAACACTGCAGATTACATCAAAGTATTTGTTATGCAATAAAGGTTTCTCTATTAAGCCGATAACTTAGTACTAAGGTCTCCACTGTATTGCTGCCCAATATCATTTTCCCTGTTGAAAAGAAAGAAAAGCAACTTTGACAGCAGTTAAATTACAAAGAAAAAAAATAGGGAGAGCCAAAGAAAGAATAAAGCTATTTGTTTTTTAACCTCCACCGTCTAGCACTTCAGTAGCATTGTCTTCTAGTTCGACCCTGTTAGGTTGGCCAACTCTTGAAATCCAGAATTCTAACACTTGTACAGCCTCCCTCCTTAAAACATTGTCGATGCAACAGGATACAACTACTGCTAATCATGGCTCTTCCAATAGGCTTGGGAATTCAAGGGAGCCTGCAAGATGGTTACACTGTGTGTGTAGGATTCCGGTCCATTCTCCCACGATCTTATTTATGTTTGCATGTAAATTTATTTGTAATTGTTGCTTTATATTTGCTTTAATTGGTTCTATTGCTGTACACCGTCTAGAACAGTGATGGCGAACCTTTTAGAGACCGAGTGCCCAAACTGCAACCCAAAACCCACTTATTTATCACAAAGTGCCAGGGCTGCATCAGCATTGTGGTGCTTTCAGGGTGGGGCAGGGAGGCACCACTGAGTGCCACCTCTGGCACGCAAAAACGGGGGGGCGCAAAAATGGGCCACCATGCTGCAAGATGCACAGCCGCCGCCGCACCGTGGGGTGCAGATACAAGGCACTGCACCATGCAAGAATGGGGCAGGGCTAGTGATTATCATGCAGGCACTCACCCTGCCCCATTTGCAGCGCGTGCATACTCGTGGCTCCATGCGTGCATCTAAAATGCTTCCCCCTCCCTTTTCTTCCAGTCCAACAATCAAAAATGGTTGGTGACCTCTGCTCTACCACCTCTACTTGAGCTTGCTAGTTGGCCGCTTCGTCTCCTTTGTGCTGGGCGGGACTCCTGCTCCAGGCCACTGTGGCGGCCTGATGGAACTGCTGCTGGCGGCAGTGGCACGCGTGCCAACAGAGAGTGCTCTGAGTGCTGCCTCTGGCACACGTGCCATAGGTTCGCCACCACTGGTCTAGAATCATGATTGTGAGATAGGTGGCTACATAAATAAATAAATAATCTGAAACCTGCCCATTTCTACACTCGATTCCGGCTGCCACACATTAACATTTGAAGATCCAATGATGGAAATCTTAAAGGGAACAAAAGAACTTCTAGACACAAAACAACATAAGATACCAAATATAATCAGAACCTTTATTTAAAATGTTATAGAGAAGACCCTACAAAAAAGATAATAGATCACTTTAGATTAGGGGTCCCCAAAGACCAATCTGTGGATCGGCACTGGCCCGTGGCATGCTAGAAACTGGGCCTCACATACAAGCGAAGCCCCAAAGACGGGATGCAGGCAGCACATGAAACCACATCCCCTCCGGTCCACGGAAAAATCTCTCTCCCTAATGCCCAAAAGGCTGGGGGGGGGCGGCTGGTTTAGATAGTGTTGAGAACAGACTCTTAGCTTGTTTCCACATATGCTTTAACTTTCATAATTTCTCTTAGATCAATTTAATACTCATTTCCTGTGAAACCTGTGAAACATTAATCTGCAACATGACACAACTGCCGAATTGCACCCATCTCCCTTAGGCATAGCAACCATTCCTGCGGGCTGACTTTACAGTACATCATACCGTGCAAAGGGAACATTTCAGTTGGATGATTCATCATTCTTAAAATCCATGCCTGCCCTTTTGTACAAACCTGCTGGTTAAGAAAAACTTTCGTGAGCACAATGAAATGTCCAAACGTGGCGTGTGTGAGAAAGTAAGAGTGAAAAGCTAAACGACAGTTTCATTTTGCATCCTTTGTCCAGTACAAAGAAAAATTTAAACGAAGGAAACAAGTGGAGGAAGAGGGACTGGTTTTATCAGTTGCTTGCCTCTTTCAATCTTTTCTGCTACTCCGTTTTTACTGCTATTCAATTTTTTTAAAATCTTTCTTTAAAAAAAAACCAAAAGTCTTCAATACTTTTGTTGTGTACTGGGTTCGTTGCACAGGAATGAAGACGAGGCGAGTGAATTCAGCAAAGATCATGGTTTATTGCTTGCAGGAACTAGAGAACAGGCCTGCAGATGTAGCAATTTATATTCTGGCCCCTAGGTGGTGGCCAATAGGTTTGAAGCAACCTATTGCTCCCTAGGGGCAACCAATAGCAGCGCTGGAGATGGGCTGTCTGAGATGCTGGGAGCCGTTAGCTAGCTCCCTGCTCCTTCCTTCCTTCCTTCCTTCCTTCCTTCCTTCCTTCCTTCCTTCCTTCCTTCCCTCCTTCCTTCTTTTCTAGTTGCAACCTATATTATCTCAGATGGCAGGAAAACCTAGACGTTTCACAAGTGACCTCACAGCAAATAGGTCAGTTTTTAAGGTACTTGGATCTTTCAGTGATAAACATAAACATACAATGGCATATGCTCTGCACTAATTAGTGCAGTCTAAATGTCAGGTAAATGCATTTTAATTTAACTGAAGTTTCTCACAGATGCTTCAAGACAGCCATGCTCATTATCTCTCTCTCTCTCTCTCTCTCTCTCTTTTGATCACCACAATATAAAAAAGATGTTGAGATTCTAGAAAGAGTACAGAGAAGAGCAACAAAGATGATTAGGGGACTGGAGGCTAAAACATATAAGGAACGGTTGCTGGAATTGGGTATGTCTAGTTTAATGAAGAGAAGGACGAGGGGGGACATGATAGCAGTGTTCCAATTTCTCAGGGGCTACCACAAAGAAGAGGGAGTCAAGCTATTCTCCAAAGCACCTGAAGGCAGGACTAGAAGCAACAGATGGAAACTAATCAAGGAGAGAAGCAACCTAGAACTAAGGAGAAATTTCCTGAGAGTTAGAACAATTAATCAGTGGAACAAACTGCCTCCAGAAGTTGTGAATGCTCCAACACTGGAAGTTTTTAAGAAGAGACTGGACAATTATTTCTCTGAAATCAGCAGGGGGTTGGATTAGAAGATCTCCAAGGTCCCTTCCAACTTTGTATGATGATGATGATGAAGAAGTACAATACATTGTAGTAAATTTTCTAACGTTGAGAAAAATCAACTAATGGAATGGCTTGCTTTCAGATGTTGTGGGTGCCCCATCACTAGAGGCTTTCAAGAAGAGACTGGACAGCCATTTGTCTGAAATGGTATAGGGCCTTCTGCTTGAACAGACAGTTGGACTAGATGACCTTCAAGATCCCTTCCAACTCTGTTATTCCATTTTTTATGTTTTAGTAGGCCACAATAACAATAAACAGCCTATTATAGTCCTGAGCAGAGAAAACTGATGAAACATACGGTTTTATGCCTATTTGACCTCTAGATCCAAATATATTTTCACATTCCAAATACAATATCTTAAATGTAACCTCATTCGGAATGGGCTGAATATCTTTCCTCTAAAGCAGTGGTCACCAACCTTTGTCAGTTGGTGGACCGGAGGAAAAGGGAAGGGGAAACATTTTACATGGGTGAACGCGCGTGCACATGGGGCTGAAAGGACGCGCGTGCTGCAAATGGGGCAGGGCTAGCGCCCACATGATACTCACTAGCCCTGCCCCATTCTTGCATGGCACACCACCTTGTTTCTCAGAAATAAAACAAACCACCTGGATTCTACTAATTTTCTAACCCTCTCCAGGCCTGGATGAACACCCAGGTTTAAAGTGTTGTCTGAAAGGCCAGCACGATCAGGCTGTTCTGAACTCTAGTAGTAAAAAAGGGTTGCAGAGGGCAGGTGCCATGAAAGAGAAGGCTGTCATGTTTTCTGTGTCTCACTTGGTGGCATTCTTCAATTGTCAGATGCTTAAAGATACCAGATGTAATAGGGCAGGTAGAGACAATCGGAGATAGGTGTACTGTGCCTCTCTCCAATGTGCAATGATGCCTAGAGGGCATCAGATCAGAAAAGGCTGATTTAAGTTTTTAGTCCAACCCAGAATCCTTAAAGGTTCAGCTGCAGCTGCAAACTAGATCTTTCTCCCTCATCTCCCAGTTCACAAGTCAACTGCAAGGATCTTCAAGCCCTGCTATCTCCTCATAAGAAGCAGCCATCTGGCGTGCAGAAGGGCGATTTCTTGGCTTCTCCTTGTCCAGAGAGACTCTGCTGGCCCTGGGTTGTTGTCTGGCCATTGGTCTATTGGGTCTATGCCAGAACATTGTCTCTGCCCTCTTGGAGATGTCGTATTTTGTCAGAGTGCTCATCTGGAAGCTTTTCTTGTCCTTTCTTTTTTCCTTTTAACTTTTCTTTCCTACTTATTTTTCTTTTTCTTCTTTAAATTTGTATTAATAAAAATAATGCAAGGAAGGAAGGAAGGAAGGAAGGAAGGAAGGAAGGAAGGAAGGAAGGAAGGAAGGAAGGAAGAAAGAAAGAAAGAAAGAAAGAAAGAAAGAAAGAAAGAAAGAAAGAAAGAAAGAAAGAAAGAAAGAAAGAAAGAGAAAGAAATAAATTATTGGTCCTTCAATAATCATGGATGTTGCCTAGAGGATTGATATTAGGGGTGTTTAAAACAATAATATATTCATATGAGTGTAGATTAAAAACATGGAATCAATAAATGCCATGCTTTCCTATTGTTCCAGTTTTGAGAAGAGTTGTGAACAAGTTACAGGACCAGAGAAATTGAATTTCAACCATGCAAGTTCTTGGGTGATGCTGGGCTGGTTTAGTCTTTCTCAGTCCAGCCTTCCTTGCAGGGCTGTTGTAGAGAACAGTAGGAAAAAAATAAATGCTACTGAGGCTAACATGAGCTCTTGGAAGAAAGGTGGGATATGTGCCTGGAAAGTATAAATATAAATAAATATAAATTATAAATATAAACATGCGAGGACCAAATAATTAGTCAGAATGCTACCAGTCTTTTATGATAGATGTTATTTTGCTAAATAAAATAGCTAAGGCCACAACTTGTTGGGGAGACCAACAAAATGAAAGATTTAAAGTTTCCTATGGAGGAAGAGAGAATACCCCTTTTTGGCTTTTGGCTTGTGAGCTAAAAGCAACATGATGGTGATTTTCTAACACGTTTCCTTTGAACTTTCAGTTATTATAGGAGTTGAATTTTGTAAAGTGGAAATATTCTTTAGAAATAACTGTGTCACATGAAGTTCTATCCTGAGTGGTTTGACAAAGATGCATATTCCTCAGGTGGCCACTTTTACACATCTATTAATTCAAAAGAGCTGCTTTGCTTGATTAAGAGCAGTTGTTAGCTTTTTTTAAAAATACATGTTAATCAGATATTCCTTTTCAACCCATTCTCTCTGCTTCATATTTCTCTCCATGTTCCATAAGTCAATTTAGCCGTTTACAAATTTTTCCTGTTTTTACCCCCACCAAATCTTTTTTTTTTATTTTCCCCACTATTCCCCTAGCATTTTTCCCATAGGTAAATAGATTGAAACTGATAATCTTGGGTGTTATAAAGGTGTTTCTAATGCAACCTGATTTACATTTTAACTGGGTTTAATTGGGTGTTAACATGGGAGTTTTACTTTTTTGTTTTTTTCCTGAGCTGTCTTAACTGTTGTTTATTAGCAAAAGAGTGAAGCATAGATCTCATAGATGAACAAAATGTTGGTCCTTTCTGGCTCTGTGCACCTTTCTGATATTTGACCCCTCTTCCTTCTTCCCCCCACCCCAGGCTAAGCCTCTCTGATGGGGCTCCCCCAAGAGGAGAGAGTCGCAATAGTATTTGAGATGAGAGGGTCGCAAACTACAGAAATTGGGGTGACTGGAAGAAAGAGCGAGTCATGCAACAGCTTCTATTTCAAAAGAGCCTTGGTGGCACAGTGGTTGCAGACTAACTCTGCCAACTGCCAGCAGTTCGATCCTGACTGGCTCAAGGTTGACTCAGCATTCCATCCATCCAAGGTCGGGAAAATGAGGACCCAGATTGTTGGGGGCAACATGCTGACTGCTTAGAGAGGGCTGCAAAGCACTATGAAGTGATATATATGTAAGTCTAAGTGCTATTGCTATTTCCCAAAGGTGGTTTTTCAAAAGGCAACTGGACTTACTTTGTTTTTCCTTGAAGACATTTTGCTTCTTATCCAAGAAGTTTCTTCAGAACTGGATGAGAAGCAAAACGTCTTCAAGGAAAAACAAAGACACTCCAGTTGTCTATTGAAAAACCACTTTTGGGATCACCATTACCTGGATGACTGAGAATCTTCATAGAGAACAGCTTCTTTCCTACCATTGCAGCAGCAGGCTTGATTTCACACACAGACATAAAACCCTCAGGAAGTGTCTCCTAGACAAGCCATATTTGCGCTTTGCCTTTATTGCCCCAACTTTATCAAAATATGCAGCAGGGGCAACCTACCCCCTTTCTGGACCTCAACCTTCCCAGATGTTGACTACAATCTTTAGCTACCAAAAAGTTGGTAGTTCGTAGAAAATTAATAATTTTACAGCCAGGATTATTTTTTTTAAAAAATAGGAAAAATATATCGTCGTCATGAGCAGAATCCTGCTTTTCTAACCTGGTTTTTTAAATTGTTATTTAAAAAATAAAATAGCTTTGCTGTGCTTATCAGAGGCTTAGCTCATCTATTTTATTTTTTTAAGGAAATAAGGAAATCTTGCCACCATAGTCCATCAATTTTCGGCTAACATTTGGCAGCTCCAGGGATTGCAAAACTGGTAGGGGGTCGCCCACCTGGATATACATTCCATACACACCATTGCTTTCTCATCCATCAAGTATTACTAACAGAATAACAGAACAGAATAACAAAATAGCAGAGTTGGAAGGGACCTTGGAGGTCTTCTAGTCCAACCCTATGCTCAACAGGAAACCCTGTACCATTTTAGACAAATGGTTGTCCAATCTCTTCTTAAAAACCTCCAATATTGGAGCACCCACAATTTCTGGAGGCAAGTCATCCCACTGATTAATTGTTCTAACTATCAGGAAATTTCTCCTTAGTTCTAGGTTCGTCTTGCTATCCTTAGCCACGTGGAGTTCCTCTGAAATGTACACCAGGTCAGGGAATCCCTGGGAAATTCTTATTATCTTTACACATGAAAGGAAATGAGTTTGCTTGCAGATGTTTCTACTGGAGGGAGAAAGGGAGAGACGGAGGACCAAATATATCTCCTCTGAGTAACCTTACTTCCCTTGGTACTGCAAGCCTAATTCAGACTGGAGATCCTTCCTTTATGAGTAATAAAAAAGTTGTTGTGAGACTGCAGGTTATCTATTAAGTTAAGCATAATTAGTCCCAGAGTTGCTGTATGCTCAAATTGAGAAGATTTAGCAGAATGTCAGGAGAACCTCTCAATACAAGGAGTCAAACTGTACTTATTTCAAACTAAAAAAATAATTGGACACTTGGACTTCTTGAAGTGATGACAGTTAACTTAGTCCCAAATGTGGGTCTACAATAACATTTTGACAAATGTAGCTTTCATTAATTGATCATTATCGGAGCATAATATAGAATTAGGAAACTATAGCTGAATCACATAAAAACAGGGAAAAGGAAAGGAAAGGAAAGGAAAAGAAAGGGAAGGGAAGGGAAGGGAAGGGAAGGGAAGGGAAGGGAAGGGAAGGGAGGGAGGAAAGAAAGAAAGAAAGAAAGAAAGAAAGAAAGAAAGAAAGAAAGAAAGAAAGAAAGAAAGAAAGAAAGAAAGGAAGGAAGGAAGGAAGGAAGGAAGGAAGGAAGGAAACGGACCATGTTGAAAAATTTTAACATTTTTCCTAGATATTTTAAGTCACTAATGGAAATGGATATAATTAGATAGAATACAAATGTATTCAGAATAATCAAATTGGCAACAGTTCTCTCTAAATATTTTACCTTTTTTGATGAAATACAGTAATGGTTACAGATAGAGAAAATAACTCTAATGCAGATAAAATGGATTATAAATTTGGATGGCAAAGAGAATAGAACTAGCCCATAATAAAATCTATCTGAATTCAATTTTTGAAATATACGATTGCAATTTGGATATGTGAAGGTTAATGGAGCTATGATTAGTTTAATGGTAAGAGAAGTATCTCCTTTAATGTCCCATAATGGCTAGGAAACAGTCAGAATCTCATCTAAAATGTCTAAAAATGGAAACTATACATTTAGATATAAAACATATGTTTATATGCTAACTATGCTGGAAATAAAATTGATGTCTCAGTCATATTTCACTGGGACTATAAAATATGGAATTGTGGCTATAACGTCTACATTAACTGATCTTCATCCTGTAATACATGTACATTGAGATGGACTAGTGTTCATTTGTCCCCCACAGCTGTAAAGTCTCATTCAGAAGATCCTGGAAAGCATTTAGGAGCACAGTAAAATCCTAGTCAGTTGCTATATCAGATGTTCTAAATCCCTGGACATTTTTCCTACTTAATTCTTGGATCTCAGAAACATTGCTAAGTAGTTGCAGATTTTAATAAAAGGACCCTAAAGGCATTAATGAGATCAGTATGTTCCTGCAAGCATTTGGTTACTATCCTTAAAAAGGCAGAAGCTGTAGCAGATGCAGTATAAAAGAAATCAAAAGGTAGAACAACCATCTGTGGTAGGAAAAAAAAACCCCAAAAACAATTTGCCAATATTTTGCCTGCAATGCAACACTTAAACTTAAGTCCATGATAAAGTTAATAATCCCATAATATCACCCTTGCTGCCCCATCTCTATACTGAAGGATGTCCCGATTCCAGATCATCAACAAAAAGTTGTGGATTATGTTACAAACACAACAGTGAAGCAAAAGTTGGCATGGAAAGCTGCACAATGCTTTTCATGAATGCTGGAAGTTGAAAACTCTGGATTATCATTTTTGAGCATCCAAGAGGCTGTTGTGACACACAACTTAGAAGGAGAAAATGTGAAGTTGAGTAACATGTTAACTGCATCAGTGAACACCCACCCCCCACCCCGCCCCAAATTTACTGATTCATGCCCAATGCTCTGATTCTCTCTGCTTTCTCCTCAGGGCCCAGTACAAGATGCAGAATAAAAACATTGAGCACTTCATGAGGTACCAGATAACAAGAGAGAAAACTGGAATGCCCTGAAGAAGATATCCTTTAAAGACATAGAAGGGAAAAAGAGAATGCACACAACATCAGCCTATACATCACCTTTTTTTTGCAAAAAAAGAAGAAGAAATTAAGGTTGTGAAATCCGTTCAGCTATTTATGTCACACAGTCCACCAGAAATTATGTTTAAATTATTTGACCTGCTAAAGGTGAAGTGTTTCCTTGGTAACTGTCACAGATTCCAAAATCATCTTTTATTAAGTGTGAAAGTAACCTGCACCGAAGAGCAAAAGTGACTCACATGGACTAGAGGTTAAATTCTCCACCTAAAAGATGCCCAGAAGCCCAAATTGGTTTGACCAGCCACCCACCTCCTCAGAAATGAAAATAAGAAAAAATATAGAGACTTTTTCTTGCAGCTTTATAGCAAGTTATCCATATTTAGGCTTCTAGCATAAAATTAGTTCCTAAGCAGGCCTGGGGGCCAAAGACACCTCTCCACTTCCCTCTCTTCGTATACAAGAAACACAGTATAAAAGTGAATCTTATTTCAGCCATGGTGATGAGGTAGCATCTTTCAGGAGACCTCAAAAGAATGGGCCAGAAGATCAGGAGAAACTATACAGGCAGTCCTTGATTTCCGATCACAACTGGAACCAGAATTTCCATTGCCATGCAAGGAGGTTGTTTAAGGGAATCACATGGTCATTAAATTTATTTATTTATTTATTTATTTATTTAAATTTCTATACCACCCTATTCCCAAAGGACTCAGGGCGGTTTACAGGGCAGCATAAAATACAATATAAAAGATAATATAAATTAAAATAAATTAAATTAATTAAGCCCAACAATTAAAACAATGTTTAAAAAGCTAAAACCCCTTCAGTCCAGGCCAGATAGATCGAAAAGCCAGATTTCAGGTCCCGGCGAAGTGAACGCAGATTGGGGGCGGTCCAGAGTTCCGCAGGTAAATCATTCCAAAGGACAGGCGTGCCCACAGAGAACACTCTTCCCCTGGGAATAACCCGCCGGCATTCCTTAACCGGTGGTATCCTGAGAAGGCCCTCCCTGTGGGAGCGCACGGGACAAAGGGAGCTTGATGCCGGCAGCAGGTGTTCCCTCAGATAACCCGGACCCAAGCCATTAAGGGCTTTATAGGTCATCACCAGCACCTTGAATCTCACCCGAAGGGCAACCGGAAGCCAATGCAGCTCGCGGAGTAGAGGTGTTACATGGGAGTATCGGGAAGCCCCCATCACAACTCGCGCGGCCGCATTCTGCACCAGTTGAAGCCTTCGAGTGGTCCTCAAGGGCAGCCCCATGTAGAGAGCGTTGCAGTAGTCTAAACGGGAGGTCACGAGCGCATGAGTGACTGCGTAGGGCATCCGGTCCAGATAGGGTCGCAACTGGCGCACCAGGCGAACCTGGGCAAAAGCCCCCCTGGTCACGGCTCCTATATGGTCTTCTAAACTGAGCCGTGAATCCAGGAGGAACCCTGGATGAACCCCGCTTCCCCTATTGACTTGTCAAAAGTCAGCCAGGAAGGTTGCAAATGACAACCACAAGACCCTGGGATGCTGTAATCTTTGTAAATATATGCTGGTTGCCAAGCACCCCTATTTTGATCATGTGATTGGGAAGATGCTGTGACCATCATAAATGCAAGAACCGGCCATAAGACACTTTTTTTTCAGCGCTGTTATAACTTTGAACACTGAGCGAATTGCTGTAAGTTGAGGCTTTTATTAATTTATTCATCCAATTTATATGGCCATCCATTTCACAAAACAAGTGGCTCTGGGCAATGTGCAACAGAATTTAAGCAATTAATAAATACTGTAGATAAAGTAGATACTGTACTGTACTGATGAATAACTCAGACTAACACCAGTCACATCTGCCCAGTGGTGGGATTCAAATACCTTAACATCGGGTTCTCTGCGTGGATGCAGGCCTGTGCCTCTGAGGCCTAGAATGGACTTCCAGAAGTGACATCAACACACTTCTGGTGGGCTGTTCTAGGCCTGGGAGACCTCCTCCAGGCCTCTGAGGCCTAGAACAGACTTCCAGAAGCAGCATGGGTTCAGCTGGTTCTCCGAACTCAACAAAATTTAGCTACTGGTTTTACTGAATCCTACCGCTGCATCTGCCAAACCGCATTGGACCAGTGTGCCAGATTATGGTCTATTCCTTTCACATGACAATACAACCTCAAAAATGGCCCTCATTCCCTGAAGGCCCTAGGATAGGCATGTCAAACTCGCGACGTCACGTGACGTCGTGCGACGTATCGGAACTTTTTCCCATTGCCGAAAACGGGATGGACGTGGTTTCTCCGTGACGCTCCGGCCCACGGGCCGGCAGTTTGACACCCCTGCCCTAGGACAACTAGCCACAGCAGTGGGAAAACCTGCCTGAAGGCAGGGGGTGCTCTCAGGACCATATGGATTGGAAACACGTGGAAGAGGCCTTCATCCTGCAGTGGATAGACAGACAATGGCTAAAATGATGAATGATGAGATACTGTACTATTATTAAAAAATAAAATTTATAAAAACAGAGTTAAAAGAAAAATAAAATAAGCAAAAGGGTGTTAACACATGTAGCCCTTGTCTTACGACCACAATTGAGCCCCAGGTTTCTGTTGCTAAGTGAGACATTTGTTAAGTGAATTTTATGACCTTTCTTGCCACTGCTGTTAAGTGGATCACTGCAGTCATTAAGTAATCACACAGTTGTTAAGTGAATCTGCCTTCCCCATTGACTTTGCTGGGTCAGAAGGTCGCAAAGGGTGGTCACATGACTCCAGGACACTGCAACCATCATAAATATGAACCAGCTGACAAGCATCAGAATTTTGTTCACGTGACCACGGGGATGCTGCACTGGTTCTAAGTGCGAAAAATGGCCATAAGTCACTTTTTTCAGTGCTGTTGTATGTTTGAACTGTCCCTAAACAAACTGTTGTGATTCAAGGATTACCTGTAGTGACAGAGTCACCTCACTACAGTAATTCACTGTTCCCCTGGGGCCCTCAGGCCTAGTGGCACAATTTCGGTTTTGAGGGTCCTGCCAATGATCAAATGTGAGGGAGGTAAGGGTAAGGATATTCTACAATGCAGGTGGCACAGTGGAAAAGGCCCACCGCCCAGCATCCTCAGTAGTGTTCTTCAAGCAATAAGGACAAAGATGAAGGCCTCAGATGAAACTTCGACAACTTTGTGTGATGCCCCAGCATTTGCTGTGTCAGTTGGTGTCCTCCTTTGATTCTGAGCAATTATATTTGGGCTGCAGGTTGATAGGGAGTGTGAAGTTACACCTCCTTAAAAGTGGCATCATGAGTCTTGTGGGGTGTTTATTTAAGGATTATGATCACATACTTGCATCTGTTTAATATATGCACTTGTTATCTCCTTGGTACTTTTGAAAGAATTTTGCGACTCATTCTTGGGTATACCTGCCTCTACAGAATGGTGCTTTGAGACGCTGCACCTGACTGAGAATCACTTAGATCTGGAGTGGATTCTGGGAGTGGGAGTGGAAGATATGGTGGGTATATTTGTTAATAGTTTAGAAGATATGGTATGATCCTCTTTAAAAGATAATTCCATACTCCTGCCCATTTAGTGTGTTGAAAGAAAAATCAGGTCCAGTTCCTGGAAATAAAATGGAGGCTGGCTGGTTAAGAAAGAACTTGTTTATTGATGAGCAGAACCAGCAACAGCATGCAGTTCTGGAACAAAATGGGTGGGTTTTTATACATTATTTGGGCTTTGTATTTGAGAAATCTGTTGTATCTGTGGTTGAGTGTGGCCTTTTGGTATTCTAATTATTGTTTCCTGACTCCCATTGTGTCTTGTCCTGTCCTTGGAGCTGGGTGGGGAATGTAGGAGTCTTTGTTTTTCTATTTCCATCAGCTCCAGCCTTCTGGGGGAGCTGTGGCTGAAGGCATTTTGCTCATGAATAGTGTGGCCCCAGTCTTTCTGAATGAATAAAAAAAAATATCTCCATTTCTAAAGATTGGCCTCCTCAGGTTTCTGCCTTCGTTAAGATTTTTTTTCTCCTTCAGGAGAAATATTCTATCCTGCCTCTTTTTAATATTCCCCAAAATATTTCATTTTCTCAGGGGGAGTGGGGGTGCTGACTTCCTACAAGTGCATATCTCAAGGCAGCTTTTCTTAATTATGTGGCAGCCCCAAGTCTTACCAGACTACGGGTACTACAAACTTACAACACCTTGTTTAGTGACCATTTGAAGTTACCATGGCACTGGAAAAAATGACTTTTGACTGTTTTTCACACTTATGACCTTTGCAGCATGCCCATGTTCATGTAATTAAAATTCAGATGCTTGGCAACTGACATCTATCAATGACGATTGCAGTGTCCTGGAGTCATGAGATCCCCTTTTGAGAACTTCCAGCAAGCAAAGTCAATGGGGAAGCCAGATTCACTTAACAATCATATTACTAACTTAATAACGGCAGTGATTCACTTAACAACTGTGGCAAGAAAGGTCGTAAAATAGGACAAAACTCACCTAGCGACTGTCTCGCTTAGCAACAGAAATTTTAGGCTCAATTGCGGTCGTAAGTCAAGAACTACTTGTATACTGACTTTCAGGTGAGGAGTCATAAAATCACAAAACGCTACACCAAACCTTCAGCTGTTTGTGCCCCCCCCCAAGTAAACTGGCCCAGCTTGTTATGGGCAATATGCTGACTCTGTAAAGCTCTTAGAGAGGGCTGTAAAGCACTGCGGAGCGGTATATAAGTCTAAGTGCTATTGCTATTATGAACTGTAGCAGAGCTAAGCCAGCTCACGACAAATTGTCTTCTAGTGCAGGGGTCCCCAACTCCTGGGCTGCAGCCCACCAACGGGCCGTAGTTTGCTCAGAACCTGGCTACGGAATTGGCGTGCGCATGCGCGCAGCTCCACTTTCGCACGCAGCAGGTGAGCACATGCGTGTGTGTGCACAGCTCCATTTGTGTTAGCGGCAGGTGCATATGCCTGCTGCTTACGCAAATGGAATTGCATGCATACATGCACTCACCCACTTCTTACACGGAACCATCCTCTCTCCTTCCTGCAGGTCCCCAAAGCCAGAAAGATTGAAGATTGCTCTCTTAGTGAGCCACCCTATAACTACATATGGCTTCTAGCCCGCAGTAATGGACTAGAAAATGTAATGAGTGCATTATAAGAAAGCAACCTCCAGACATGGGTGCTCCTCACACCGAAAGGGAGGGAGTTATAGTATATTGTTGTCCAAGAAGACTGTGGCCTGATCTGGGTGGGTGGAGGGGGGAACCTTTCTTTTGAAATCAGCTGGGAAGTTGGCTGGGAAGGCCTGCAGCTGAAACAATATAAGGTTTTCCTCCTTGTTGGAATGGATTTTCTGGATCTCACCTGAGGAGATGACACAAGACAATGGAAAGGTTTGCTCACAAGCCTTTCCCATCACAGGCAGGCAGAGGATGTCATAAAGTTTGAATAAACATTTATTTACTGTCAGATAAAACACAAAAGGTGGTTTTACAGCAAAGAAATCTGCTGTCCCTAATGTGGATTTTGAAATCACAGGCATCCAGCAACTTTGAGCTATTGCAGCCTTGCTAGAGTCATTTGTCTTTCGGAACAATATATTGCTTCCTTCTTTCCTTGTAGCACTAATCTATTCTGTTGTCATGGCAACCAACTCAAGTTCAGGTGCCTTCCCCCCCACCCCTTTTCCTCTAAAGTTATTACTCTGCTGGCTTCTGGTTGTTGTTATTGTTGTTATTATTATTAAACTGCATGGACTAATAACTGGCTAGGACTGGCTAAAGTTAACTGCTAGCAATACTTCATTTATCAGGACTGATGGAGTTAGAGACATAGTAATGGTGACCAGGCATCATGCAGCCAGCAAGTTAGCTGTGCAGATGCCCAGGAATTATCTGCAACAAACTATGTCTTTAAATCAAAGATACAGAACAATGACTATGTGCAAATCCACACAGCCTCCTTGCCCAGGGCATGACAGCCTTCTACTAATTTCCAAAGGATATATCTGCATGCTGCTATCTTTATCTCATCATCCATGCATAGCTGAGACAGACGGAGGATGGCTTTAGGTGCTCTGCTTTATGCAAAATGTGTTTCCTTTTATCTCAACTTCAGATCTGCGTATGCAGTCAATATAGAGCACGCTGATACATGTGAAGGAGGCAGCCTGAAGTCATATTTATTGTGTCTTAGAATGCTGCACGTTAAACCTAATGTCAGACCAGATCCAGCTTGGACTTTTAGACAAGAAAGACCCTCGACTCCATTCACGTCAAAAGGTAGACTTTACTAAAAGCCAAGTGGAACACAAGGTAGCAAAGCCAGAACTCTCCCGCCAAAACTTCCCAGTTAACTTTCCCCAGTCCATGCCACCCCTTTGCTAGTCCCCCATGGTCCAGTTGTAGTTGAATAAATTGTTTTAGGAATGGTCTCTTCAACAGCGGGCTGTTTGTTAAGCTGTTACATTTCTTTCCCAGGGCTTTGATCTTGAGATGGTTCCTCTGGAAGGAACAATGAGTTGCCAACTTTCCCCCCCCCCATGCTGCTTTCTCCCCCCCCCCCCTAGTTCATGGCAGACTGGCAGCTAATAAATGCGAAGCTCAGCGTATGATGGCAGTCCTGACACCTATATAGACAGGACCAAGCATAGACCTGTTCCATGCGTTTAGTATGCTATGGGGGCTGCTAGAGTTATAAGAGTAGCATGGTTTCCTGCCTTATCCAGAATGGGAAGATAGTCTGTGGCCCAAGTCTCATCATTCTTATCCCACATGGCAAAGGATGATAGGACCTTGCAATATTTGGAAAATCCTTGCTTTGTCATCCCCTGTATATCTCCTTGATATGATCATGGAATAGTACTTGGCTCTATTGAAATGGAATCAAACGAAGCAGAAGATATCATCTTTTAGATAGATAGATAACCTGTATCCGGCATCAACTTCCCTCCGCCCAGTGCGCTCCCACAGAGAGGGCCTCCTCAGGGTGCCACCGGTCAGAGAATGTCGTCTGGTGGCCCCCAGGGGGAGGTCCTTCTCTGTGGGTGCGCCGGATTTGTGGAACCGTTTACCGGTTGAGCTCCGGATGGCGCCCGACCTTCGCTCCTTCCGACGGGATCTGAAGACCTACTTGTTTGAACAAGCCGGCCTGGTCTGATGGGTTTGGGTTTTATTATTGTTTTAATGTTTTAATGTATTTTAACTTATTGTTCTAAGGTACTGGGCACTTTGTTTAATCCATTCTTAATTTTTGTATTTCTGTATTTTACTATTTATTGCCCTGTTCACCGCCCTGAGTCCTTCGGGAGAAGGGCGGTATACAAATAAAATTATTATTATTATTATTATTATTATTATTATTATTATTATTATTATTATTATTATTATTATTGTTGTTGTTGTTGTTGTTGTTGTTGTTGTTGTTGTTGTTGTCATTTTTATGGCACAAAAATGGGCACATTTATGGCACATTGTGGGCACAAAGGCACACATTAAAAATGAAATTTACTTGCTTGCTCTCAAAGTGTACACATACATAACACACATTTAAACATACTGCAGACAACATATATATAGACCTATACCCTTACCTATAAGTAACATATAAATATTAATCACTGTCCATCTTGAATTCATACAGAAGGAGAGAATTTTAGAGTTCACAAGGTTAATACTCTACGGCAGAGGTCCCCAACCTTTTGGGCACTAGGGACCGATTCCATGGAGAGAGGTTTTTCTGCAGACCAGAGGGTACATGGTTTTGTGTGCTGTCTGCATCCCACAGATGGGGCTTTGCTTGTTTGTGCGAACCGGTTGCTGGCATGCTGTGGCCCAGTACTGGTCCACGGACTGGGAGTTGGGGACCCCTGCTCTATGGAATGAAACTGTGACTGAATCTAGATGTTCTGCTTCAGATACTGCAGAGCCTTCTCCCAGAAGATAACAAGGAAAACAGGTTGTGAAGAGGGTGTGTAGTGTCCCAGACAATGTTACGGACCCTGCTCAAGCAACGCTTATATGCTATGTCCTGGATGGAAACGAGGGAACTGCCAATAATCTTTTCAGCCATCCTCACCACTCTCTGCACCGCCTTCCTGTCTGATTTTTGTTAAAAAAATCCATATAAAAACATGCCTGAGCATATGGAGACAGCAATGCAGCTTTGTGTAGCATAGAACTGAAGTTTCTAAAGCAAACATTTCAACTTCAGTGGAATGATGGAATTTGGGATGCTATGATGAGGCACACATATATCCAGTAAAAGCAATAAGAATGGACAAAGATATTATAATAGCATGCTTTCCATTTATTTCTGATTTGGATGCCATTCAAATTTCTAATTATAATCCAATCAACCAACCAAGGGATGTAATTAGTGAATTCTCCTTTTCTTTTAAATAAAGATGGACAAACCTGTCAATTCCTATTTATCTTACTTTCTCGTTTTTTCCCCTGACCCAAATTCATTTTGTCTTAGTTCTGTAACAATTGTAATCTACAAACTGGACCCCAAAATCTATTTTCTGGAAATGTCCACTGCATATTCTGTTTTAAGGTTATTCTGGCACTTTCTTCAGTCAATTCACTTGATCCACATTGAGGATCAAGTATAGATTGTATTGCATTCAGAACAGAGGCCAGCCAGCAGAAACACCAGTTCCAACACCACAGAAATGATTGCAATAAGGAAAAAAAAATAGAGACTTCAATTCTAAACTTAAACAATACATTTAAAATGTTGAAAGCTTTTTTGTTGTTGTTATTTTTGACTTTTGTTGCAAGCCTTAGTTCATTCTGAGCTTTAGCTTTTCTCACTTCATCTTTGCAGGCCCGGACTATTTCCTGATATTCTGCTTTAGTTATATGCCCCTCTTTCCACTTTTTATACTTTTCCTTTTTGTCTTTCAATTTATCAGAGAGTTCTTTATGCAGCCATGCTGGTTTCTTTTGAGAGCTGCTATTTTTCTTCTTTGTTGGTATTGTGCTAGACTGGGCTTTTATAATCTCACTTTTCAAAATTTCCCAAGCTTCTTGATTTGTTTTCCCCTTGAGGATTCTCATCCATGTAATCCTTCCCAAGCTCTCTCTAAGTTTATTAAAATTAGCTCTCTTAAAGTCCATGACTCTAGTTTGACTGTGTTCTATTGCTTGTGTTTGCATAATGTTGAATTCCAATATTGCATGATCACTCCCCCCCCAAGGTTCCTGTGGCTTCAACACCTTCTATCATATCATTTCTGTTAGTGAGAATTAAGTCCAATATGGCTTGTCCCTTAGTTCCCTTCTCTACTTTTTGGAAGAAAAATTTGTCTGCTAGATTTGTCAGGAATCTGTTTGATCTTCTACTTGGTGCAGAGTTTGTCTCCCAGTTGATTCAGGGTAATTAAAGTCCCCCATTACTATTGTGACATGCTTCCTTAGTTAATTGACTAGCAAAAAGTTCACCTATTACCTCTGTTTGTTTGGGTGGCCTATAGTATACACTTATGGCAATGTCATTTCCCCCCCTTTTATATTGACCCAAATGCATTCAAGACAGTTTTCATCATTGTTGTGCTCTATTTCTATAGAGATGTAGTTATTTCTTATATAGAGAGCAACTCCACCTCCTCTTTTACTTGGTCTGTTTCTTTTAAATAATTTAAATCCCTCTAGCTGTGTGTTCCATTTCTGGGTTTCATCCCATCAAGTTTCCGTAAAGGACTCAAATGTCTATACACCAATGCACAGAGCATGAGCAGAAAACAGGGTGAATTAGAAATTCAGGTAAATGAGGGCAGATATGATATTGTTTCCATAATGGCAACAATGTCATATCTGCCCTCCTTTACCTGAATTTCTAATTTACCCTGTTTGTTGCTCATGCTCTGTGCATTGGTATATAGACATTTGAATCCTTTATGACTGACCCTGTGTTTACTTTCTACATAACCTGTATGGTGCCTGAGTTCCCCTGTTTTCTTACCACCTGTTTAATTAGTGCACTTTGTATGCCACTCACTATTAAAAGCTTGGTTTTGCTTCACAGCAAGATTGATATTCTTGTCCACAGACACATCTATGTTACATACACTGATAACTCTATAATTTTTAGATTGTCAGGCACAGGAATGTTCTGTATTAATTAACTCACCACCCCCATTGTTCAGATCCCATGGTTGTCCATACTGCCCTTCTCCTGCAGGATCTTTGTGGTAGAGGGGGCTGATAGAAGGCTATAGTGTGGCAGCTCAATAGACCTGCCACACTTCATTTTTCCCCCAGTACAGGTCCAAAGGCCAGTTCAGGAAAACTTGCTTTCTATTATTTTTGGAAAAAAATGCTATAAGAAATTGTTTTTTAGTCATGCATCCTTCAAGATACCTTATCAAAGGTTTAACTGCTCTGTTGTTTCAGATTGCCTTAATATCCCCCTTCCTGGTCATTATTATTATTTCTTTAATAATAACTCATCTGAGAATGAAGATGTTAGTTTGATAATAATAATAATAATAATAATAATAATAATAACAACAACAACAACAATAATAAAATAATAATAATAATAATAATAATAATAATAATAATAATAATAATAATAAAAATAATAATAAAAATAATAATAATAATCCCCGAGTGAGGCACTACCTTGAGTGATTGTGAGGCTTGTGTACTCTGAGGAAAATGAGAGCTATGCCAGAGGTTCAACCATACTGGACAGGTCTCATCAGAGGAGTCAGACAAACAGTCTCTCCCATAAAAAAATATGGTGAGGCATAAATTTCAGAATGCCATACCGGCTCGGATGTCGCCCAGGTTAACAAGCTCCATGCTAATGTTGGAGTTCCTGGATATCTGGTGAAAAGTGGGTTACAAGATTCAGGACTGTTGGCTGAGCAACCAGGGCCAGCAGCTGCAGAACTACTGGAAGAAAAGGTCTTTACCTGTCGCAGATACACAGTGATTGAAAACAAAGAAATAATGATCTGTTATTATAAATCAAGTCCAACAAGAAGAGGATATCTAAAACGAATGCACCAGTTCTGGAAAGAACAACATCCAGAATCAGAAATAACAGAACAAAGACTAGCAAATCAATGCTGATTTATAATATGAAATAAAGTATTCACAGAAACAGAATTGGACGAACTGCAAAGGTTTACCTAGGGCAAAGAAATCAAAGGCTTGCCAGAAGTAATTCAGAATGTAGAGGCAAGCCAGGGGGAGTTGGCAGTGAAGCAATCCAGCAGAGATATACAACTGTTCTCATTTGGAAACCAGGCATCTCTTCCTCAGGAAGAACAAAGCCCTCTAACTAAAGAAATAAAAGAATTGAAACAAAGAATAACTGAGCATCTAGAACAGCACAAAAACAACAGAATAAAGCTGCCTGCATTGAAGCTTGTTCCAAAGAAACAGCTAGCACAAGCATTGAAAGATGCAAATACTGCAATATCAAGTATAAGCATCAATTCACTGCAAGAAACAAACCAACTAATGTACAGCACAGCTGCAGTTATAACTGAATGCCTGGGATGAAAAATCAACAAAGAAGAAAAACAAACAGTGCACCACAAAAATGGAAGTTTAGACTAGAAAATAAGATCAGCAAGATCACATGCAAGCAAGCTAGAACAGATGAAAGAAAAGAAGCTGAAGAACAAGAAGACCAAAGAATACCTAATCAAGAAATACCATGAAGTAGCCGAAGGACCACTCGGGACGACAGGCTAGTAACAACAGATTTATTTAAGAGCAAAGGCAAACATAGAATAACTGTCCGGCTTTTATAGCCGGCAGCTGGTAGTGAGAACCAATCAGCGGTGTTCCTTTTGGCGCCCTGTCAGGCAGGGACCAATCCGCGTCGTCTTTTGTTGACAGCTCCGGCTTCCGCGTGTCTTGGTGTTTTGACAGCCGCGAGCTGTCAGTGGTTGCGCCTGCGCTGTACGGTGGACGCTTTGACAGCTCAGGCTTCTTCGTAGTCCGGCGTTTGACAGCCGCGAGCTGTCAGTGGTGGCGCCTGCGCGGTGCGGGGAACTTTGACAGCTGTCAAAGTTCCCGCGTGTTTTCTTGTCAGGCTGCTTTAGTTTATACGCTTGCTGCTGCCGTATTATTTGAACATTTAACATATATACATCTCTCTCAGGGGATTGTTTACGTATATAACACACCCCTTACCCCTCCCCTGGTGCGTTTCCATCTTCTTGGATGTTTGAACCTGCCCACTGATAGTCTTTTAGGTAGGTGGGTGGTCTCCGATTCCTGTTTGAGCGGCGAAGGGGTGGAGGGTGGTGAGGTTCCGGGTCTTCGTTTTGGTGTTCTTCTTCCTGGTTTGGAATAGGCAGCATTTCCGGTGGGAGCTGTATGCTGGCATTGGTTGGTTGCCCAGAATGGTGTGGTGGTTGTCTGGGTCTGAGCTGATCAATATGGCGGCGTATGTTGCCCTGTGCTTGCGTAGCTATAAGGTATGAGATGGGCCCTGTTTGTTTTATTACTGTTCCTTGGACCCACTTGTTTTTATCTGTGTATGATCGTGCCCAAATCAATTGTCCTGGGTTGAGTGTGCGGGTAGGGTGGGGGTGTGGTTCTTTTTCTGGATACGTGTCAGGGTGCAGTCTGTCCAGACGTGTTATTAGCCTTCTCCCCCATCTTAATTCTGCTGGTGATTTGCCGGTCGTAGAGCATGGTGTTGTGTGTTGTGCTAAGAGGAACTGGCTGAGGCGCCTCTGCCAGTTTCCTTTAACGAATTTTTTTAATGCTTCTTTCGTGGATCGTACCATAATTTCAGCCATTCCGTTTGACGAAGGGTGGAACGGCGCCGACGTGACCAGCCTAATACAATTCTTCATAGCGAAGATCTGAAATTCACGAGAGGTGAATTGAGGCCCGTTGTCAGAAACTATGGTGTCAGGTAAGCCGTGCGTAGCGAATATTTTTCGTAAAGCTTGAATAGTGGCTTGGGACGTTATTGTTCTAAGGGGGGTGACTTCCAGCCATTTTGAGTGGCTGTCTACTACAATTAAGAAACTTTGGCCTTGGATGGGTCCCGCAAAATCTACATGTATACGTGACCAAGGGTTTCTTGTTGTCTCCCATTTATGGATTGGAGCCTGGGGTGGTTCATTCCTGGTCTCTTGACAGGTATAACACCCACCTACGTACTTTTCTATTTGTTTATCTATGCCTGGCCACCACACATAACTTCTAGCCATCGCCTTCATTTTTACAATTCCAGGGTGTCCTTCGTGTAAAATTTGTAATGTTTGGTCTATGTTTCTCTCTGGTATGATGACCCTATTTCCCCACAGCAGGCATCCTCTATGTGTTGAGATCTCATTTTTTCTGTTATAATAAGGTTGGAATTGAGGTTGTGGATTTTGAGCTGGCCATCCTGTTGTGGCCCATTTGAGGATTCTGGCAAGTATTTTATCTTTGGCAGAATTATTAGCTATGATGTTTGCAGTCAGGGGGCATTCTGGAAGTTGGGAGATTGCTAAAATCTGGCTGGCTGGGGCTGGGTCTGGGTCCCTGGTTTGTATGGGCAGTCTGCTGAGGCAGTCAGCATGACCCAATTCTTTACCTGGTTTATGTATTAGTTGATAGGAATAGGCTGCTAAGAAGGTTGACCATCTTAGCATTCTCGGGGAGAGAATTTGTGGAGTAGTTTTGTTCCACGTGAATATGCCTAGCAGGGGTTTGTGATCTGTAATTATAGTAAATGGTCTTCCATACAGGTAATCGTGAAATTTTTTGACCCCTGCTACTATTGCTAGGGCTTCCCTGTCGATTTGGGCGTAGTTTCTTTCAGCTTTGGTTAGAGTGCGTGAATAGAAGGCTATGGGTCTTTGTGTGCCGTCCTTGAATATGTGACTTAAGACAGCCCCGATTCCATAGGGAGAGGCATCGCAAGCGATGCATATTGGGGTGTCCTCCCTGAAAAGGGTGATAGTTGAACTGTGACAGATAATCTTTTTTAATGATTGGAAGCTATTCTCATGTTCTTTGGTCCAGGACCAAGTTGTACCCTTGTCTAGGAGTCTGTGCAGAGGCTCCGCAATAGTGGCCTTATGGGGGATGAAGGCATGGTAAAAATTTAACAATCCTAAAAAGGATTGCAGCTCTTGCTTATTCCTAGGACTGGGTGCGGTTTGAATAGCCTGTAGTTTTTCTGAGGTGGGGTGGATGCCCTGGCTATCTATTTTGTACCCTAGGAATTCAGTGGATGTGACTCCAATAGAGCACTTTTCCCGCTTAAGTTTGAGGCCGGCTTCTCTGAGCCGGCTTAGCACAGCTGACAGCCTGTCAGCTAAGTTCGCTTCGTTTTCTCCGGCGATGAGAACATCGTCGAAGTAGGGGCAGACCCCGGGTATTCCTTTCAGGGTCTTCTCCATGATACCCTGAAATATACCCGGGGCCGCCGATATGCCAAATTGGAGCCTCTTTACCTTAAAGGCACCGCGGTGGGTGACAATTGTCTGGGCCTCCGCAGTGTCCTCAGTGACAGGTAGCTGTAAGTACGCCTGAGCGAGATCGAGCTTGGCGAAAAGGGTGCCCGAGCGGATGGAAGCAAATACGTCCCTTACCGCTGGCACCGGGTAGGCATGGGGGCTGAGGGCTAAGTTGACTGTCGCCTTGTAATCGGCGCACAGTCTCACTTCCCCATTAGGTTTGATTGGGGTGACGATAGGGGTCTCCCAGGTTCCCCCTTCTGTGGGCTCAAGCACCCCTAGTCCTACGAGGCGATCAAGTTCGTTTTCGATTTTTTCCTTAAGGGCAAAAGGTACCCTCCTGGCTCTTATCTTAACTGGTTGGATTGCAGGGTCTAACTGTAAGGAGATGGGGGGACCCGTGTATTTCCCTAAAGTGCCATCGAAAACGTCGGCGAATTTATCGCAAACGGCTTCTAGGCTGGGTGTTAGGATGGTGTTAACCCCAGTTAAAGCGATACCTAATGGACTGAACCAGTTTAGTCCTATCAAATCGGTGCGGTTCCCTGGTGTGACTAAAACCTCCAGGGGCCCCTTGAACCCCTTGTACTGCACTACGACCTTGGCTTTTCCTTCCACCGGAATGGGGGTTTTCTGGAAGTCAGCTAGGTGTACCTGAGTTTGTTTCAGGGGGATTTGTCCTCGGCCCTTCTGACAGATCTCCTGATAGGTTGTTAGAGAAATTAAGGAAACTGCCGACCCGGAATCTACTTCCATGTGGCAGGGCACCCCCTGAATCCTGACCCAGATCTTAACCTTGGAGCTTATGCTGTTTACCCTGTCCACAATCTCTACCAGGGGCCCTGGGTGGGGTTCTCTGCTGGCCTGGGCAGCTGGCCTACCTGGGGGGTTTGCCTCCACCTCATTGATGTTGTCCCGGCCCTTGCTGCGGCACACCGGCTTGATGTGGCCGGTCTTCCCGCAATTGTGGCATTTCGCGTTCCTAAAACGGCAACCTCCTCGGGCATGATTGCCCCCGCAGCTGGCACAGGCGGCTCGTTGCTCGTAACGCGGTGGCGGTGGAGGGTTCCTGGCTCCCCGGAGGTCTTTCCCCTTCTCGGCTGTCGGTGCTCCATTCGGCGTTGTAGGGCTTCTCCGTCGGTGAAATCTACCGACTCTCCGCTGTCGCTGAAGGCTGCGCTTTCCTGGTAGACGGTCGCGGGGGTCTCTGGGGTCGTGTTGGTCGGCTTCTTCTTGTGGCTGTGTTCGTATGCCATGATCTCCCTGGTCAGCTCGGCCAGGTTCATGTCGGGTTTGGACGTCAGTTTTTTTTGTAGCTTCTCGTCCCTCAGACCGATCACCACCTGGTCTCTGATGCGGTCTTCCAGGTCGGGGAAGCAGCAGTTCCTTGCGGCATGCCTGACCCCGGCGATGAATTCGTTGGCGGGCTCGTCCTGCCGTTGTTTCTTTTGCGCGAATTGCACCCGCCAGTATAGTTCTGATCGAGCCGGCATGTAGTATTTGCTCAGCTGGTCCACCAAGTCCGCGTAGGAGACTTCAGTGATGGGCACTGGGCTGAACAACCCGACGGCTGCATCGTACACCGGGGGCCCGCTGATGTACAGCAGAGCGGCGGCCTTTGCTCGGTCGTCAGTGATCTTACTGACGAGGAGGAATCCCTCGACTTGGCCGAGGTGTGATTGCCATCTCTCGGGATGGCGGGTATCAAACTCCCTCACACGGCCGAAGTTTGCCATGTCGTCCGGTCCTGGGTTGCTCCGATGGAAGTTAAAACTTCCGTGACAGCTCTTGCCGGGAACTCCCTTCCTCGGCCGTGACTTCAGCTCCGGAGCGATCCCACCTTCGTCGCCAGTGAAGTAGCCGAAGGACCACTCGGGACGACAGGCTAGTAACAACAGATTTATTTAAGAGCAAAGGCACACATAGAATAACTGTCCGGCTTTTATAGCCGGCAGCTGGTAGTGAGAACCAATCAGCGGTGTTCCTTTTGGCGCCCTGTCAGGCAGGGACCAATCCGCGTCGTCTTTTGTTGACAGCTCCGGCTTCCGCGTGTCTTGGTGTTTTGACAGCCGCGAGCTGTCAGTGGTTGCGCCTGCGCTGTACGGTGGACGCTTTGACAGCTCAGGCTTCTTCGTAGTCCGGCGTTTGACAGCCGCGAGCTGTCAGTGGTGGCGCCTGCGCGGTGCGGGGAACTTTGACAGCTGTCAAAGTTCCCGCGTGTTTTCTTGTCAGGCTGCTTTAGTTTATACGCTTGCTGCTGCCGTATTATTTGAACATTTAACATATATACATCTCTCTCAGGGGATTGTTTACGTATATAACACATACCACTTAGAAACAAGGAAGATCAAGGAAGCACTGGAAATAATAAAGCAGCAAATAACAGCTATAGCCAGGAAAATCAGTAGATACGAAGCTCGAATTGCAAATTATAGGCAGAACCTTCAATTTCAATCCAATCAGAAACGTTTCTACCAATCCATCAATAGAGAAACTGCAATGAATCAGTCAGTACCTGACAAGGAAGAAACAGTACAGTTCTGGAAGCAGATATGGGATAACCCAAAGAAAACAACAAGGATGCGGCTTGGTTAAAAGAGGTGGATGCAAATAAAACAGAAGTTGAAATGAAAGAACTAGTAATAACAACAAAAATGGTAGAAAAAAGAGCAAGGAAGGTCAAAGATTGGTCAGCACCAGGTGAAGATGAATTGCATGGGTTTTGGTTGAAACATCTGTTATATACCCACTCATTGCCAAGCAGTTCAACAATATACTACAAGGAGGAGAAATTGAAAATTGGCTAACAACTGGGAAAACCTATCTAATAATGAAAAATCCAGCAAAAGGGGCAACACCAGGCAACTACAGGCCAATTACCTGCTTACCAACAACTTTCAAATTGCTAACTGGTGTGGTAGCTGATGCAGTCCAACAGGATCTAGTTGAAAACAATCTCTTTCCACCTGAGGAGAAAGGAAATTGCCCCAATAGCAGAGGAACAAAAGATCAACTCCTAATAGAAAAATGATCTTGGAAAACTGCAAGAGAAGGAAGTCCAACCTGAACGTGACATGGATTGACTACAAAAAGGCATTCAACTCCCTGCCACATGATTGGATAATCAAGTGCCTAGAAATAACAGGAGTCAGTAGAAACATCAGAAAATTTGTGCAAAGACCGATAAGGAAGACATAGTTGCAGGTAATTGGTGAGAGACTGGGAGAGGTTCATATCAAAAAAGGAATATTTCAAGGAGATTCATTATCACTAATACTATTTGTTATTGCACTGTTTCCTCTGTCAATAATACTGAATAACTCAGGACATGGCTATCAGACATCAAAAACATCTGCCAGACTATCTCACCTCCTTTACATGGATGATCTGAAGCTGTACGGAAAAACATCATCTGAAATAGAATCGCTGCTGAACACTGTCCATATATATAGCCAAGATATTGCAATGGAGTTTGGCTTGGACAAATGTGCCACACTTACTCTCAAACAAGGAAAAATAATGAAAACTGAAGGAATAAAGATGCCCCACGAAAATAACATTAAGAATCTGGATGAGGAAGATTACTACAAATACTTGGATATTCTTCAAGCTGACAACATCAAGCACACTGAAGTCAAGAAAAAGATTAGAGGTGAATACATCAAGAGAGTGAAGAAGATCTTAAAATCCAAACTCAATGGAGGAAATATCGTGAAGGCAATCAACGCCTGGGCATTTCCAGTCATTAGATACACAGCTGGAATAGTGGACTGGGCTCAAGCAGAACTAAAAGCAATGGATAGGAAGATCAGAAAAATAATGACAATGAATCATGCCCTTCATCCACACAGTGACATTGACAGACTCTATCTACCAAGGCAAATAGGTGGATGTGGAATGCTGCAAGTACATCAGATGGTTGAAGAAGAAAAAATGGCTTTGGAAGAATATCTGAAGGACAATGGTGAAGATGCACTGAAATTAGTATAACAGGAAGGCTTACTGACTACTGGAGAGACCAAACTGGCCTACAAGAAAGACCAAATGAAGAACAGAATAGAAGCATGGGAAGACTACATTAAAAAAAGAGCTGGGAAAGGAGATAAAAACAAGAACTGGCAATGGCTAAGAGCAGGAAAGTTGAAGAAAGAGACCAAGGGACTAATTCTGGTTGCACAAGACCAAGCCTTAAGGACAAATGCATACAAAGTCAAAATTGAGAAGACAGCAACAGACAGTAAGTGCCGCCTATGCAAAGAAGCTGTAGAAATAGTGGACCACCTGGTAAGCTGCTGCAAGAAGATCACACAGACTGACTACAAGCAGCAGCATGACAAAGTAGCAACAATGGTGCATTGGAAGATCTGCAAGAAATATCATTTGCCTGTAAGCAAGAACTGGTGGGATCATAAAATAGAGAAAGTCATAGAAAATGATAAAGTTAAACTGCTCTGGGACTTCAGAATTCAAACAGACAAGCACCTGTAACATAACACCCTGGACTAAACAATTGTCGATAAGAAAGACAAAAGTCTGGATAGTGGTCGTGGCAGTGCCTGGAGACAGCAGAATAGAAAAGAAAGAACTGGAGATCACAAAATACAAAGACCTACAAAGAGAAATAGAAAGACTGTGGCAAAAGGAAGCAAGGGTAGTACCAATAGTAATAGGCGCCTTGGGTGCAGTCCCAAAACAACTGGAGCACCACTTGAATACCATTGGCATTGACAAATTCGCCATTAGTCAATTGCAAAAGGCAGCCTTACTAGGAACTGCTTCCATCCTGCAACGATATCTGTAATACCATCAAACATCCATATCTGCCTATCCCAGGTCCTTGGTAAGGACTCAATAGGTAGACAAAAATGCCAAGTCCAGTCTGAACATCTGGCTGACTGTGCGATGATCAATAATAATAATAATAATAATAATAATAATAATAATAATAACAATAACAATAACAATAACAATAACAATAACAATAACAATAACAATAACAATAACAATAACAATAACAATAATAATAATAATAATAATAATAAAGTTGGGACCTTGGAGGTCATCTAGTCCAAACCCCTGCTCAGGCAGGAAACCCTATACCATTTCAGACAAATGGCTGTCCAATCTCTTCTTAAAAGAGACTCACCTTTTGAAGAAGAGATTCTGTGATACTTGGCTTTATTTTCTTTAAGCTAGCTTTGGGAGTACACCTCATAAGCTACCTGGCTTAAACTAATTAAGTTTTACAGCAAAATTGTCAAATTCTTGGCCAAAACACAAGTGGCAAAAATCCAGTCGTGCTTATATAGTACTGATGATGAGTAAGATGGCCTTATTTAGCCTTTTAAGAAAGTTGTAAACTGAATGGTGGCCTCTGCCCCCTCAAAAATTTATTTATGTTTCGCAATTTATTACGTCTTGGAATTAATATTATGCATTTTGTACCTAATCCTGTGCTCATTTGGGACTTTGGTTCCTGGTCACAAGCTTAATCCTCAGCATTTGTTGATGACAAGAACTGTCTGATAAGCAATTGAAGGAAAAAGTTTGAGAAGCACTGTTTTAATCTGCCTTAAATCAAACTTCTCCAGTTAATGGAGCTCATAGAGCTTGTTTCCACAGGTTGGTGTCCATTCTACAGAGAGGAGTGCAAGAGAGGCATCAAAAATGCTCTTTCCCCAACCATAGTGCTCTCCAAATGGCAATATGGGCCTAGCTCTTCTTACAATTTGAGATAATAAATATTATGGATGTCTAGTAAATTCTCCAAACGGTCACGAACATGGCTAGCCTACCAGACAGGGAATACCCTTTTTTCTTAAGTTTGTTCTTTCACTTGTCTTCATAGTTTCGAGATTCTAGCTCCTGATATGAAGCAATATGTTTTCTGAAAGACCGAGCGTACTCAGGCCCAGGTGGCAGTTGCTTGATTCCTGATGCAGTTTTGTTCCCACACAGTGGGTAGAAGACCTTGCAGAAAGCCTAACAGTGGAACTGTTGAGATCTGTAAATATGCAGCTAACAGGTCCTTTTCTTCTCACTCAACATGCGTTGATGCAAGTGGGAAGATTAGAACTGCAACATTAAAAGTCATGCAATAGTCGTCCCTTATTTCCAGGGTTTTGCTGCTGAATTGAAAGGCTGTTTTGTTCACAAAACTGCGTGCTTTGTTCATTCATTTGGTGTCCTATACTATAAAACCAAAATACCTCTGTATCTTCTATTTAAATACTTGAGATATGTGGATACTCAGAGGTTTAGGATTGCAGTTACACTGTGTGAGTACACATCAACAATCTCTACCATCTCTCTCTCTCACACACACTCATTCATTCATCCATACGCACAAAAGATGCCCATCCATCTAATTTATAAAAAAGAAAAGGAATTGCACAATCAGAAATGTCTTACCTGCAAATGACATTTCCCTACTAACATCAAGAACTAAAGTGGGGCATGCTGCAAAACTCTTCTATATTTTTGAAGAAAACCCCCCAGCAGTTATTATATTACAAGAACAAAACAGTTTCCAGGGAAACTGCAACCTGCAACAAAACAACAAAGAAATTTAGGGGGGAAATGGCACACAGAGTGAGAAAGAACATTAATTGGATGAATTAGGGGAGTGTATCCTGTGGTTTATGAGTGAATCAGATGTTGCATTACTTAGAAATATCTTACAGTAGATTGACCATAGAATTGCCGACTTGGTCAACGCACTTCCCCATTACTCAGCAGTTTTGATTCTATAGTAAATGTGTGCAGCACACGTTTCATACCGAAGTTATATTTCTACATTATCCCATCTTGTAATATTTTAAGGTTACCTAGAAGTTACTTAAAGAGGACAATTACTGCACTGCATTTCTGTGAAAAACCACTAAAGAAACACCAAGCATTGCCATTATCTATGTTTGCACACTTAACAATGATATTGCTATTTGCATCTGTATATGTTATTATTTCATAACACAATACATTATGGCAAGGTGGAAAATGTGGTAAGAGAGAGATTTACCTTACTGACCACAAACACCATACATTTTACCACAGTACAATCAACATGAGTGTAGATATATAAATATTCCTTATGCACAACACCAAGCTTTGGAACAGTGATAATAGCAAAGCATCAATTGATAAGAATATTTGTAGCTTAGAGTTGAAATGCGGGGTCCTTGGTGCTCTCTGAGCTTGTTTGTTTTCTTGCAGACGTTTCATTACCCAAACTAGGTAACGTCATCACTGCTGAGCATGATGATGAAACGTCTGCAAGAAAACTTCCAAACTCAGAGAACACCAAGGACCTCTCAAAGAATTGACTCTAAGCTTAGGACATGCCATGGTAGAGACTACTAGAAGAGAGGCAAATTCCCTATCATTTCCCCTATGTATAGTTAAGTGGGCAATACATTTGCTGTGATATGGCTAAAAATCAGTGACTTGTTTCGCCTGATTTTAATAAATGTGCATTGGGTTCTGGCTTCCTCCATCCAGAAGAAAAACCTAAGAAGGAAGTCCTAAGTTCAACTACAAACAAGGAATAGCTTCCTTTTCTGGCTTCTTTCAAACAGATTATTTCATGTCACTCATACCTGCTGGTCTGAAGAGCCAGCAGTCACAAATGATTGAATTTACCGTACTATTACTTCTAAGTTTAGGTATGTATGATGTCACCCTAGTCAGTGGAGCTTAATTCTGAGTTTTCTGAATTTCTGAAATATATCTTTTTTAACCTTTGGCCCAGATGTGCAAATTTATTGCACATGCTTCAGTTTGGGGTATGGATACAGGCAGGCTGTGCTGAATTAAATTGTGCTGCTGATTTAGGGAAGGAAAAATACAGATATTGCTTCTGGTCCTTGGGAGGAAAAGCTGAATTGTACCTGCTGGGGAAAAAATAGGGACAATTCAAATCAATGTCCAGAATCTTTCTTTGTCATGACAACATTTAGGTGCTCTGCTTTTGAAATGATCTTTCTATCAGGAATGCTAGCTGGG
The DNA here is from genome assembly GCF_947247035.1 of Vipera ursinii. Lineage (NCBI taxonomy): Eukaryota > Metazoa > Chordata > Lepidosauria > Squamata > Viperidae > Vipera > Vipera ursinii. The sequence continues at coordinate 143,585,238 of NC_139516.1, read as the reverse complement.
AATAAAATATATACTGATTCTCGAAATAAAGATTGTTCTTTAACAAAGATTTTCTTTTTTGACAAGCATAATGTTTAAGAATTTCCTAGAGGTTCTGATAAAGCTCCCTCTTTTGTTCCTAGAAATGAAGGGGAGGAAGGAATCAAACGTTCTTGCAACCAGTGATAGTTACAAGTGTTCTAAAAACGGATTCCTCAAAGACTTTTGAAGCAAACTTGGAAAAATAATAGGATCTGGAAAAAAGAAGAAGCCCTTTTCAATTAAATTGTCCAATTTTTGAAAAGGGAGTTCAAAGTCTCAGCTAGGAAGAAATGTCATAAACTATTTTGTTTATTTTGGAACACCAGGATGCTGTTTCAAAGCAACAATAAAAGGCTGAACATTTGTAATCAGCAACAAAAAAAAACCAACCCTGATTTTTTGATTGCATGAGTGAAGTTCTTTTCCTGAGATACCAGAAATATATTCCTCTGACATTTTTCTTCACTTGCCTCTTTCAAAGCTGATTCACAAAGCCCACATTTGAAGTAGCAGTCTTCCCACTGAAATATTTGACTCCTTGGGATTAATACAAGGTCTTGTAAAAGCTCTCTGAATTGTGATCTTATCAGGGAGGGGATCCCCCCTCCAAGAATAATTGCAATCCTTACATTAATTCTATAGGGCAGGCTATTATAAATATCCCCCTCACGTTCCAACATTGTATATGCTAAGCTGGGAGAATAGGTTGAACCTTGTGGAGGCCAGTCCAGCACCTTGGAATAAGTTCTTGATGGAGAAGATATCTGAGCCGGAATAGAATAGAATAGAACAGAGTAGAGTAGAGTAGAGTAGAGTAGAGTAGAGTAGAGTAGAGTAGAGTAGAGTAGAGTAGAGTAGAGTAGAGTAGAATAGAAGGGACCTTGGAGGCTCAGGCAGGAAACCTGAGAAATTGTTGTCCAATTTCTTCTTAAAAACCTCCAGTGTTGGGGCACCAACAACTTTTGGATACTTGAGCATTGTCCCAAATCATTTTACTTCCTGAGCTGAAGAAGATGGTGTTCATCCTACCACCATTCTACATGGAGGTGAATGGTCAGACAGCTGAAATACTGATGATGGGACAGAAACCTCCATTGCACTGGGTCATTAGGCCAGCGAAGACACCTTTCAATAGCCCAATATTGTTCTCTGCACCTACATCCTTTGCATCCAGTGGTAGCCACTTCATCTGTTTAACACAATTAGCTCAAGCACAATTAGCAAATGACACTAATTCTCAATGAGTTACCAATATGATGTCTAAGTCCATCATGATCGTAATGGCATCGGTCAGTGATGCATATGCGCCAGATACCCAAACACAGTAATACATTGTAGGTATCTGTCCATTTTCCTGTTGTTTGTCTACACTCAGTTTTAGGCAGAAATTGTATCAGGATTTATAAGGACCAGCCTTCCCAAGACAACTTCCACATAACGACCCATTTCCGGCAAGGGCAGTATACCAGGTAGGTAGGATTATTAGTAGGCTTGTGAAATTGGTATGACTGGAGGCTGTGAAGAAGGAATAAATTGCAGTGATGCCATAGCAAATCTTTCTGAATCTTAGAGACTGATTTCAAAATTATATGAATAATCCCAAGAATCAAAGAAGAAATGTTCAGGGATGGAAACAATGGATAATAACAGTATTTTCAAAGCTGCATGTAACAAATGGCCAGATATTCCCCTACTGGGAGATAGGAACAGTTTCAGTTCCCCCCCCCAGGGGTAACTGGAGAGACAGGCCCCGGTGAGGAATCCAAGGAAAAAACAGGCTGATCCTCTATGCATCGGGACCACAGACAAGATGATGTTGGGATTGAAAGCATTAGGCCAAAATGCACTAAGCATCTTCACCTTTTCACAGCAGCAACATTCTTAAATGGAAGTCCCATTCTGAAATCCTGAAGTACTGTGATCCCCTGGCTGATGGTTTGGTACAGCAATGTAAACACCTTTATTAATAATATATAACAGTGATAATTAAGAATGAGATATTCCAGCCATGCCAGCTAATTATATACCATTTATCAAAGTGCCATCTTGAAATCATCTTTAGCTTTACATAATAAGAGAGCCATAGCTTACATTATTAATATGGAGACACACCATATGGGCCACTACTAATTTGATCTTTGTTTCTTTTAGCCACTTAAGAACAGATCAATGGTCCAATTAATCCAGGGATGGATAGTCTTCTCTGATTCCCTTTTATTATCATTGCAGCCTCTCCCTTGTTATGGGTGTGTAAACAAATCCACACCAGTTGTAAGTATGCATTCAAATTTGCAGAAAGATGTCATATTTAACTTTGTGTCACAGACTCCTCAGACTCTGAGACGAAGGGATTTTAACAAGCAATTTGCCAATCTCAGAAGCCAGCAGTCAATCATCCCTAGGATACGTTGACAGCTTCAAAGTCAAACTAAGGCAATAACCTTGGTTCCTTTTGTACTGAGCGCTACTTGCATCTGGCATATTTAAGAACATTGCCAGTGATGGGCTCTTTGTTGGAAACATCTCACCATTTCTCTGTCCTTGCTTCCTGCTCTGCTCTAAGAATAAGAGCGATGACTTTGATGGAGATCCATCACTCTGGCTTAACTCCATCAAGGTGATTTTCCTCAATCTCTACACCTGAGAGTCCCTCTGTGAAGGAGATGGGCAGTTAAGAAGTTTCAGATAGATAGATAGACAGACAAACAGACAAAGACAGACAGATAATGTGATAGACAGACAGACAGACAAATTCTGCCCTTCAATTCTGGCTGGATAACTAACTTCTCTGGCAGGATTCTTGGTCTGTCATGGACCATGTTTGCTTCTTTGTTGTTGTCATAATCCACTTCCTTGAAATTGTCAAGGAATATTTTGTTACAGGTTCCTTTTGTATTGTACAGTTGTGTCTTAACTTCAAACCATCTGGGAAAGTTGGAACTTGTATTTCAAACTCATAAAACAAATATTACAGACACACTACTACATATAAGAACTAGTAGTCAACATGTAATCAAACCAGCAAGGTATTTATTAGTGTTAGTAGCAAATGCTACATTATTCATCTTTATTACATAAAGGTTTTCCACATAATGTGAATTCTTTTTAATAGAAATAAGAAATTTTTTTTTAAAAAAAAAGAACCCAGAAATTCAAAGCTGAAAAGTCAAAATCTTCCATCCACTCCAAATTCCTGTACTACCGATTTCTGAATGGTTTGATGGATATTGGTTATTTCCTTCTGAGTCAGGGTCCTTTCCAAGTGCCGGTAAGTGATCTTGTAACAATGGCTGACCCTTTTTGTCCTAGGGAAACAACAACAACAAAATCAGTTCCTGGTGTAAATTTGTACAAAATTGAACATATGTGGAAGGAGAAAAGAAAAAAGTTTATCCTTGAAGTTATTTTATGCTTTTCTTGCCATGGCATTTAATTATATTTTTCAAGTTACCAATACAATGGATGGAGTCAGACTTAACCCCTTTTTGTAATGAATAATTAACCTCTCCAGAGGAAAAAGAAAACTCCAGCTGAGTTCTGGTTGTTTTTCAAATGGACACCATATTGCTTGTTTTCCTTCTTTCCTGTCCAATGCAAATTCTTGCACCAGACATATATATCCTCCTGAAGATATGCTAGCATGAAGACAGTTCACATGTAAAGAGTCTGAATAGAGGAGACAGCTTGTTGGAGGCTGCACTGAAGTACTATTACCACAAGAAATGTATACAATTGCTAGAGACAAGCATAATCTTTGGTGACCTGTTTGACATAGTTCATATTGCTCAAACGTCTACAACTAACAGCCCCCTGTAGAATAACAAATTATTCTAAATAGAGATTTGCCTATAGGAAGGCAGAATAAAAATGTGCATATTCTAAGGACCAACTAAATCATAGCTGTCACAGCTGAGATCAGGCTGAAGCTCCTCCAAGTTGTAATCCAACTGCTCAATGACAAATATGACAAATAAAAAGGTGGGTGGCAGGAGGCTGAGAGTCCTATACGTTTTGTGGAGTAAATGCTTTGTTTAACATATAATCCTCACAAGAAAGAGTTTTGAAATTGTTTTGAAGGAACATCTATTTATTGATGCATCCATATGCAGCTGTCCCAAAGGGGGAAAAAAGGCAAGTATATATATGTAGGCATGTATTTATAAATAGGACTCATATGGCTATCCAGCTTGTCAAGCACAATGGTGGGTGGTTCACAGCAATAATAGAAACAGAGACAATAAAACCAAGAAAGCCAGGTGACTTATCCACAATCTTCCATCCATCAAACCATAGAGACTTCAGGTTTCAATCTCACCTCATCACAGTGCCTGGAAGACTCATAAGACAAGAACGCAACTTCATTAGTAATACCTAAAAAGACTGAATGGCCATCTGTTTGGAATGTTATAAGCTGAGTTTAGGCGATCTGGACCATGAGAAGCATATGCTGCCCCCAGTACTTTATTAGCACTCTGAAACCACATCTTATCATTCAACAGGAAAATTGCTGATTGCCATCGGAATGGGTTTTCATTTTTCTTACCCCAAGTAAGAGTCAAAGTGGAAGTGTTTTGCTGAAAAGGTTGCCTACTCCTGCTCTAAAGAAAGGTCTCCCTCCATCACCAAGAAGCTAATTGAGATTGCTTTTAACTCTGCGCTGGGTTCATCCTTTGCACAAAACTATAATTTGTTTAACCATGGTTTAATAGCGATAAACCTGAACTGTTGGTTTGCTTATGCTAGCCATCAGTATGGTTTACAAACCATAATAGCCAATTTCATACAATATGCTAAGCCAAAACCAAATAAACCACATTATCATTTAGATTCAGTCCAAAGCCAGTCGGTGATTTTAATATCTCATTTTCTACTCTTTAATCAAATCAGTATTATTTATATTTTTACCTCCCCCCCAAAGCTGTCATTTATATTGAATGCTTTAGTTCTTTAAAAAAACAAAACAATGCATCTCTCATTAATTATCTGCTCACGCGTTAAATCTCTTATTGTGACCCCCATTCTTAGAAGCAAGTGGTTTTATTACTACTACTACTACCACCACTATTATTATTATTATTATTATTATTATTATTATTATTATTATTATTATTTATTATTATTATTATTATTATTATTATTATTATTATTATTATTATTATTATTATTATTATTATTATTATTAAATTTATTTGTCCCGGTCTCACCTCGGGGCAACTCTGGGCGGTTTATAACATTAAAAACTATAAAACCATAGCACATAAACATTATAAAACAATAAAAATAGCATTACAATCCGAGAAAGGTTACAGTTAAAAGATGGGTGAGAGGGAGTGGGATTGCTGGGGGGGGAGGTGAGATCTCCTCTTAATCCATCAACCACCTCCAGCGTGATATTTCTCTGTTGGGGGCCCAAGCCAACAGGCATTAGGTCCTTGTGGAAGGTGAGAAGGGCCTCTCTAATTATGGACTCCGCCAGCTGGATTTTTTTGGCTGACCAGGTCTGCAGCATGACTCTTCTGCCGATGCAGGTGGGGCAGGGCCAGTCCCACTAGGGTGAGATGGTTTCTTAAGTAACTTGGACCCATGCTTGTCTATGAATATCTATCATTCCCTTTTTTTACCCTTCTAAGATATTTAAGCACCTGTAAAAGGACTGGGCAGTTACAAGAGGCATGGTGGTTCAACTGTTTTACAGAAAAGAATAATATTTCATACCACTGTACAGCTTGCAGCACTACTTTAAGAAGCAAACAAAAGCCACAGTCCAACTTCAAAAACAACAACCAGGCAAGGAAAAAAAATAGCAAGCCTGCCTTGGGCAGTGAAAACTCTGCAGAACTACTTCAGTAAGACCTCTCTGCACTGCTATTGTTTGTGAACTACCTGTATCCAGGTTGAATCTCTTATTCTTGGCAACCAATACTGGCAATGATCTCAGAAGCCCAAGCAACTGCACCAAGGTCAGGTTGTAAATAATGGTATTTTGTACGACACTGGTCTTTAATTGCTAGATGTTGACTCCCAACTACATCATGATATTTCTTGAGCTGGACACTTTGAAGCAGAAAAAAAAATAGAGAAACTATAAGAGAGAAAACAAATAACAGGCAGGAAAAAACCCCGAATCATTTAAACGTCGGCCAATATTTCATTAACATTAGTTTTGGAAACAAACAGTATCATGGACAAAGGAGAAGCAAAACTAAATGGATCTGACATGATAATGGCTTTCAGCCTTTGTCTCAAATAATTCACTTATCTCAAACAGATCCAAATCTATAACTCACAATCAAGCTTGAGCTCAAACAACAAGTCCCATCTGACTTCATGTGTGCATTAGCTTTAAAAGAATTCTGCCTTTAATAATAGTGCCAGTCCATTTTTTCATATTGGGGAAAATAGACCTTCAGATGCCTGTTGTTCCAACAGTTGAAATAATGAAAGGCCTACGCTAACCCCACTGGACAAGAACCATAGAAACCAAGATAACTCCAGGTTTTTAAACCGAAGACTCTGGGAAGGCACTAATTCATTTAGCTCGGGAAATTAGAAAGCTTAAACATAACCACAAATGTTGCATGCCTTTAAAAAATCTCATCCATCTGTTACAGCAGAGGTCCACCAATCCCCGGGATGCAGATCAGCAGTGGTCCATGGCGCACCAGAAACTGGGCTACGCAAACCAGTGAAGCACCATCTGCACATGCGCAGGAAGCAGGCAGTGGGTGAAACCACACTTTCTCTCAGATTTGCAGAAAAGATTCTCTACAGAACCGGTCCCTGGTGCCCAAAAGGTTGGGGGCCGCTGTTCTACAATAAAGAGCCTGTAATAATTTTAAAAAGTATTATCACATATTCTCTTATGGATCATCATAGCCCATTGACCCTGATCTGCTAAAGCTTATATTGTAATAAAGGTGTTAAGTTTTAGTGGACTGTAATTCAGAAACATTTATAAAATAATAAGCCCACTGCTGCTTAAGGTGTCATAAGATTCCTTGGTTTTGCTGCAAAGGGCCAAAAACAGATCAAATATAGTAAGTTTTGTCCTTAAAATTAAGATTAGTGTTGGTTGTGTTGCTCTGTAAAACATCACGTAGAAGAATGACAAAAAAGGTTTAGGGAATCTTAAAATTTAACAGATTTATTATGGCACAAGTTTTAGTGAGCTAGCAATCACTTCATCAGTTACATAACATACTATACTGCTCAGAAAAATAAAGGGAACACTTAAACAACACAATGTACTGTATTTAATAGTAGGATGTCTTATTTTCTATTCCCTTTATTTTTTTGAGCAATATATATGTATAACTGAAGTAGTTAAAATATATAATTGGCCCCATATTCCATGTAATGAAAGCCTATAATATGATAAATTGATTAAGTCTTTAAGGTGTCAGAAAACTCTTTTCTATATTTTCATTAAAATGTTATTCCTTAATTGTCTAAAGGAAATGATGCAAATATGCAGGTCTATTATTGAATTATTATTATTCCTATTATTGAGGAATTATTGAGTCTATCATTTGTTCTTCTATAATTGTGTGGTATGGTACAGCAACCAGACAGGACAGGTACAGACTTCAACGGATAGTTAAGATTGCAGAAAAAATAATTGCAACCAGTCTGCCTTCCATTGAAGACCACCTGTATATTGCACAGGTCAGAAGGAGGGCGGGGAAAATATCTATAGACCCCTCATATCCTGGACATAAACTGTTTCAACTTCCTCTTGGAATGTCGCTACAGGGCATTCCATGTCAAAACAACCAGACAGAGAGAGGTTTTTCCCCGAGTGTCATCACTCTGCTGAACAACTAATTCCCACAGTACTGTCTTACGTCTAAGTATATTTACCCATGTAGCATGGCTTATTCCTTCTCATCGTTTCTTCTACCTTCTCTTATTCATATCATTATTATGATTATTACTCTATAGTTTTGGCATGTACACTGAGAGGTTACGCACCAGAGACAATTCTTTGTGTGTGTAATCACACTTGGCCAAATTAAGCTATTCTATTCTATTCTATTCTATTCTATTCTATTCTATTCTATTCTATTCTATTCTATTCTATTCTATTCTATTCTATTCTATATTCTATTCTATTCTATTCTATTCTATTCTATTCTATTCTATTCTATTCTATTCTATTCTATTCTATTCTTCCATTCCATTCCACTCATTTTAAATACAGAATTGTGAAAGGTATGATGCACTTATAAGATACAATTGTACCGTGTCTGTTATTCTCTACAAATAACTAAGCGGGACAGAGGGGTCATTGACACAGCAGGAAAAAATGACATCGTGATTCAATATTAAAATATGGCATATTTTATTTAAACTCAGTGACTATGCATTTGAGATGAAAAGTACAGATTTCAATGTGCACATGCATTCTGGTTTCTCTTAAATATTTAGCAAGTGTGAAATCACAGTATTCATCTAGAATATTCTTCCTCTTCCTCTCAATAGGGTGACCTTATTGGGGGAATGGCGGGACGCGGTGGCTCAGTGGGTTAGGACACTGAGCTTGTCGATCAGAAGGTCGGCAGTTTGGTGGATCAAATCCCGAGTGCCGCGTAGCAGAGTGAGCGCCTGTTACTCGTCCCAGCTTCTGCCCACCTAGCAGTTCGAAAGCACGTAAAAATGCAAGTAGAAAAATAGGGACCACTACGGTGGGAAGGTAACAGCGTTCCGTGCGCCTTTGGCGTCCAGTCATGCCGGCCACATGACCACGGAGACGTCCTCGGATAAGCGCTGGCTCCTCGGCTTTGAAACGGAGATGAGCACCGGCCCCTAGAGTCGGAAACGACTAGCACACATGTGCGGGGGAACCTTTACCTTTACCTTATTGGGGGAATAGATTATATATATATCCAAAATTAGCCTTGTAGTAGACATACCCACCCTCTGCATTACTAGAAGTACTCCACCTACTGTAATACTGATATGAACAAAACAAAGTCTTTTTCGTTCTATTATCCAGCCAGTGCTACCTGAGTTGATAATGGTTTATTCCTAAAGGCCGATGTTGTAAGCAGTAAAAAAAATATATTCCAACAGTATTAATATATAGTTGATACAATTACCTATATTAATATATGGTTAATATAATTGTATTAATTGATAATACAACTGATAATTGTACTAGCATACTGGCCAAAATATTGTTAGCAGAAAATACTACAAGTTGCACACATGCAACCAAGCTGATCGATCTATATTACAGCGATTATCCTACTTAGTTAGGATAATTTTTCTTTGCAAAATTATAATTGCGTGAACTGGGAAGAGTGACATTGGAGTCTGAGAAAGGCTCTGAGGAGCACTGAGACTCAGTCAGATGAGGAGCCCAACCCCTCTACTCATGCTCAGGCAGAGACACAGCCGTTTGGGGAGACTGAGTTGGGTGATGATGAGGAACAGCTAGGGCCGATCCCGGCTGTGCGGGTGCGCAGAGAGCAAGACAGAGGAAGGCAGTGGGTCTGCTCCCCAGGCAAAAGAAAAGTCATTAAGAAGCCACGCACTAGCTGGACTATAAAAGGGAGAGGTGTGGGAGGTGCTGGTTGCCAAAGGCAACCGTTCACACTGCGGCTTTGTGTTTTGTTGATTGGGTTGTTTGCTCCAAAGTCTTGGACATTGAGTCAGGTGTGTAAAAATAAAAAGGAGTTTGTTTTTCTTGTGGGTCCTGCCTGGTTCCACAAAGAGGGGTTTTTCCTCATGAGTAAAACAGTTGAGTAAGTACTTGCATAGGCTGGGACAGAACACCTTATGACTGAACAGTCCGCATTTAATGACCACAAACGGGACTGTTGTGACTGCTAAGTGGCACAGTCATGTGATATTTCACTTAATGACTGCTTCACAGAAATGCTGATGGAAATTAGAGCCATAATCCGAGGACTACAGGTAAATGGAGGTGTGGGAGGCTCCACATACCGCACCTAACACTGAATTTGAGACAGATTCTGTTAGGGTTTCTCACTATTAGCCATGTTGGATGGGCTTCCTGTGTAATTTTGCAACAACCCATAGATTAGAAGTCCTACAAATATGACCAGAGGTTCAGTACATTTCCCTAATTAGTCACAAGATCAATCAGAACTAATAACAAAGAACTAAATGGTGCCTTTTGCTGAAAAAATATTTCAGTGATACCATAAAAACTAATCAATTAATAAACTTTTGTGGATTACAATCCACTTTAGTAGTTGTGTAGAAATTTTCCTGTGAGAAGACTTTGATTATGCGTGGTTCTGGAGAATGGGACAGGAATAGTAAAAGGAGAAAACAGGGGAAAATAAAATCTAGTTGGTAGTGCAGATAAGGACTGCCTGAAACACTAACCTGTATTCGTTTATATTGCTCCTATCAGAAAGATGCAGAATTGCAATTAATAATACCCCATCTATTCAGGATTTTCAGGCCACTCGCATCCTTTTATTTACATTGTTGTTGTTGTTGTTAGCTGCGAAGTTGTGTCCGACCCATCGCGACCCTATGGACAACATTCCTTCAGGCCTTCCTGTCCTCTACCATCTTCTGGAGTCCATTTAAGCTCATGCCTACTGCTTCAGTGACTCCATCCAGCCACCTCATTCTCTGTCGTCCACTTCTTCTATTGCCCTCGATCTTTCCCAGCATTAGGCTCTTCTCCAGTGAGTCCTTCCTTCTCATTAGGTGGCCAAAGTATTTGAGTTTTAGCTTCAGGATCTGGCCTTCTAAAGAGCAGTCGGGATTGATCTCCTCTAGGACTGACTGGTTTGATCGCCTTGCAGTCCAAGGAACTCGCAGGAGTCTTCTCCAGCACCATAGTTCAAAGGCCTCAATTCTTTGGCGCTCAGCCTTTCTTATGGTCCAACTTTCACTGCCATACATTGCAACTGGGAAGACCATAGCCTTGACTATACGCACTTTTGTTGACAGGGTGATGTCTCTGTTTTTTAGTGTGCTGTCTAGATTTGCCATGGCTTTCCTCCCCAGGAGCAAGCGTCTTTTAATTTCTTGGCTACAGTCCCCATCTGCAGTGATCTTGGAGCCCAGGAAAATAAAATCTGTCACTACCTCCATTTCTTCCCCATCTATTTGCCAGGAATTGAGAGGGCCAGATGCCATTTACATTATCTATCATTTATTTACATTACCATCATCTAATCAATGTGATCTTATTTTTCTTCATGTGTCTGAGGTTTTTTTTTTGATATTCACAGAATATATTATGCCTTGGTACACCTGTTTTATCATTATTGGTTTTTTACTGTGGTTTTTGTTTGCTGTCTCAAACTTTTTTTTCCTTTTCTGTTTTTGAATCAGATTACAAGGACCGTAATAAAGTTGTCTTGTCTTGTCTCGGGACACAGTTCATTTTAAAGCTGACAATGACAGCTCTTGGCTCTATGCCAAAAGGTGACAAGATGACCAAGGTTCATGTAATGCTCCACAATCAATGAAAATCTCATGTAAAGCAAAATGCCAACCGACAGAGCATCACTACAAAGATGTAATTTATTCTTATTGATATTCAGCAATTTTAAGGGGGGAAAAAAACCCCAGGATGAAATATGCAATAACACATAGAAAGCACGTGCATCTATGTGGGAACAAGGGGGTTGTGTTCCAGCACTGAACCTGTGAATTTAACTGATGCCTGATATACATAATTGTACAGAAATTACATGGAAGCACTCATAAATGGGCTCTGTAAATACGGATATGACCTTCAGGGCTCCACCTCCAACATCCTAACAAATGGCCCTGGATTAATATGAGATAAGCTCACTGAAGTCATTCACACCATGAATGTGTGTTACTTGCACTCTTCTAGAGGTAACAGTTCAAGTGACTGACCTGGCAGGGAATGAAAGCATGCAGCCTCCAGAGTGATTTAAAGAAAAAAGTCTATATATGACATTCCTGCATCTTATGTGTTCTGAGAAAATAGACATAAGATATTGAGCAGCATAGACAATTCTGAAGATGTAGTGTCAAAATGCCACAAAACCTTTATGTATTATGCATCCTGTCTCCTATCAATCTCTAAAATATGCATTTGATTGAAAAACAGCAAAATTCGTCTTCTAGAAAGACGTTATGGAGCATAGGGGAATCAATTTTTCTTGAATGTCTCATCTTGTTCCCTTCTAATCATCCACTCCAAGGTTAAAATCTTAAGGTTAGAACATTCTTATAAACCTATTTAATTTTAACCATCTGGGTACAGGGTTTTAAATGGAAATCATCCTAAAGCTTAAATTTGTTATTCCCTGACTTGGTTGAGGTTTTCTGGGTGCTGTTTTAAATTTTTATGCTGTCTGCTTTTCAAAAAAAATTCATATATAATTGTTTGATGTTTCTGAACATTTAGGTCTGTTCAAATCCCCAAATGTTGAACGATCAGTAAAATGTTCTATATTAATTACATTTTACTTCTTTCTGGTGAGGTGAAGGGAATATTGTATATATACATTCACACTATGTTTCAAAAATATAAAGAAATGTTTGAACAAATATGCAGCAAGACTCAAATCACTTCCAATTTTCTTAAAAAGTATTAATTATTAATCTTAATACTACCCTCAGATGGAATTGCAGACAAAAGCAGGTGGTTCCCAATGGCAAATACGCTGCTTTGCTAAATTTTCAGTTCTCTGTATTCTAGAGAAAATATGTTTAACCTGGTAGATCCATTCTCAGCAAGTCTTGTACAACAATGCAGCCATCTGCTGGCCTTGGTCATTGTGGCTTTTCATCTGAAGTATTTCTTGAAAAAACAGAAATTCACAGACACAGTAGAAGTCTTTAATCAACACAAAGGAGAAATGAAATAAAATGACATCCTATTCATATCTTTCTAATTAATTCTAATATTATAGAAGAAGCACATTTCTTCCTTTTAACACATCCATCATATTATGGTTAGCTGGGACAAGTAAAAAAGGAAGAGTAATGGAAATCACCTTAGAACTTCAAATTTAGCTTCAAAATAATACTATTTGATATTGGGATACCAAATCTGCTACTATTTTATATAAAACAGAATATATAACTGGACTAGTTTGGAGATAAGTGGGATGTGTATTCTATTAAGAGCTGAGATTATCTCCAGATTATTTTCAGACTTGTGGGAACGGGTCTTCCACTCCGTCTTTTTTCAGGGACTCCCCCCATCCATTTTTTTTAAAAGGCCTGAAATAAATGCGTATCCATTTTAATCTGTTGAAGCATAAAGAAATAATTGCCTTATACCGGTAATATCTTTAGATTAACCAAGTTTATCATGTTATGTATGTCTCATTTCAACAAATTTGGAAAATAGTTAATGCTTTGGTGTAATTCCAAGGAAACATCAGTATGTTTAACAATGCCTTAAAGCAGACATATCAAACACAAGGCCCATGGGCCGGATCTGGCCCACAAAGTGGTTTCATGTGGCCCGTGAAGCCATCCTGTAAACAGTGAGGGAACGGCCCCTTCTGCCTTGGCCCTGGCCCAGAGACCCTCCTTCTGCCAGAGACCCTCAGATCTGTCCCACTCCTGCCCAGGCCCCCATAGGCACCCTTGATGCGAATGATGTAGAGCTGGCCACGCCCACCCAGCAGGCCATACACACTCTAGCCACGCCCACCCAGTAGGCCACGCCCACCCTGGCCATACCCACCCGGGCCCCTGAGGGCAACCACAATGCTGATGCGGCCCTCAATGAAATTGAGTTTGACACCCCTGCCTTAAAGGTAAAGGTAAATATATAAGGGTGTACTTAATGGTGATTATGTATTCTTCGTAACGAAAAGCAGGATATTTTAAATAAATAAATATACAAATAGTACAATGGTGAGATCCTATGGGAGCTCAGTGTATAATGTCAAGAGTATAATAGAGAGTCCTACGCATTAACCAGTGCTTAAGAACTGAACTGAGACTGGGTAGAGCACATTAAAATCCAGCTTCATTGTAGAATGTCAATAGGTGACATTCTACAAGTAACTTCTCACAGAGTTATTGTAAGGAGGTAAAATGAAATATTAAAAAATGTTTTCAAAAGTGCACTGATGATGTTACCTAGTTCTGTAATGAAACATTTGCAAGAAAACAACCCAGCCCAGAGAGCACCAAGGACCTCACAGTTCAACCCTCAGCTATACATATTCTCTTCTATCAATATTTAAAAAGAAGGAAAGATCTCCACATAAGCCGTCCTGAGATCCTATACATAAATCAAGCCAGCAAGGCATAAATCAATCGTGCAAGTACTTCTTGGGAAAGTACTTCTGTGCAAACAATTACTAGGCATACCGAGTTACAGATGAATCTGCAAATTTCAGTACCTGATGGAGCTAAATTTAATTTTGCCAAAAGCCAAAATAATAGCAATGGGGCTAATTAGGATTAACATTTTATTAGAAATTCCTTTTAAAATGATGATACTGGGTTTTACACTGAAACATAGGAGAAATTAAAATAAATCCTGAATGTAATACTCAAAACCAAAAAATTATAAATAATTATCTGAAAGCCTCTCCCCCACCCCTATGGCCCCATTACATGTTAACACTGAAGGATACTAGTACAACTATTAAAATTACTGTCAGATTAAAAAATGTATTCCATCAATGAATGAACAAGAGACCATATAAAAGAATTTAAAATAAATTTCCTTTACTTCATGGAAGCAGGTATATGTGACACCATGCAGAAAAGTTCCCATTAAAATTTCATTAATCATTTCATTAATATTCTGGAAAACAAAGTTTCCACATTGTTCTGGACCACTAAAGTATGCTGTGAGCTAACCTTCAAAATATTATCTTCTGCAAACAATGCAATAATCTCTTTTTTTATTATCAAAACCTGTAACCATGGTTGCCATGAAAATAAACAAGATGCAGTGTTGTTGGCAAAAGAGATAAATCAGGAAACACTTAAGGAGGATTTAGAAGCGATAAGGAACTTGACTAGCAATGTCAACCTTGTGATGAATTCTCCTTCTTCTCTCCTTAATGTGCAGAAAGAGAAAATATATGACATGATGTAATAGATGTATGTGATGCTCTCTGCATGCCACACTGCAGGGAATTACTGCAAGTTACAGTAGAAGATTGGAAGTGAATGAAACACTGAGCAGGTCATTTTGGCTTGTTGTCATAATTAAATATATGCAGATATATTTAGCTTCATGCAATGTGGCCAGAAGGGGGGACAAATCCAAACTGTATAACAATTATAATACATAATTTGAAAACAAATTAGCTAATTCCTGTAAGTGAACAAAACGACAAACATACTGAAGAAGTCTTGAGCCCACTTCTTAGCCATGCTTGGTGCCTTTGTCCATGCATATATCATAATGGCTTCATAGCCTATCATACGGCATCTTGTTTCTGGCATAGTTACCGTATATACTTGAGTATAAGCCGACTCGAGTATAAGCCGAGACCCCCAATTTCACCCCCAAAAACTGGAAAAAGTTATTGACTCGAGTATAAGCCGATCCGCCGTTCTGCAAGCCTCTGCCGCCAGCAGAGGCTCGATCCGCCATTTTGCAAGCCTGAATACACAGGAATACCCTGTGTGGCCGCGGCTCGTCGGCAGGTCTCCGTTCCTCCTGCCGACCTTTGGGGAGGTTTGGGCGCCTCCCCAAACCTCCCCAAACCTCGGCAGGTCTCCGTTCCTCCGCGCAAACCTGCCGACCTTTGGGGAGGTTTGGGCGCCTCCCCAAACGTCCCCAAACCTCGGCAGGTCTCCGTTCCTGTTTGGGGAGCTTTGGGCGCCTCCCCAAACCTCGGCAGGTCTCCGTTCCTCCGCGCAGACCTGCCGACCTTTGGGGAGGTTTGGGCGCCTCCCCAAACGTCCCCAAACCTCGGCAGGTCTCCGTTCCTGTTTGGGGAGGTTTGGGCGCCTCCCCAAACCTCCCCAAACCTCGGCAGGTCTCCGTTCCTGTTTGGGGAGGTTTGGGCGCCTCCCCAAACCTCCCCAAACCTCGGCAGGTCTCCGTTCCTCCGCGCAGACCTGCCGACCTTTGGGGAGGTTTGGGCGCCTCCCCAAACGTCCCCAAACCTCGGCAGGTCTCCGTTCCTCCGCGCAGACCTGCCGACCTTTGGGGAGGTTTGGGCGCCTCCCCAAACGTCCCCAAACCTCGGCAGGTCTCCGTTCCTGTTTGGGGAGCTTTGGGCGCCTCCCCAAACCTCCCCAAGTCTCCGTTCCTGTTTGGGGAGGTTTGGGCGCCTCCCCAAACCTCCCCAAACCTCGGCAGGTCTCCGTTCCTCCGCGCAGACCTGCCGACCTTTGGGGAGGTTTGGGCGCCTCCCCAAACGTCCCCAAACCTCGGCAGGTCTCCGTTCCTGTTTGGGGAGGTTTGGGCGCCTCCCCAAACGTCCCCAAACCTCGGCAGGTCTCCGTTCCTCCGCGCAGACCTGCCGACCTTTGGGGAGGTTTGGGCGCCTCCCCAAACGTCCCCAAACCTCGGCAGGTCTCCGTTCCTGTTTGGGGAGGTTTGGGCGCCTCCCCAAACCTCGGCAGGTCTCCGTTCCTCCGCGCAGACCTGCCGACCTTTGGGGAGGTTTGGGCGCCTCCCCAAACGTCCCCAAACCTCGGCAGGTCTCCGTTCCTGTTTGGGGAGCTTTGGGCGCCTCCCCAAACCTCGGCAGGTCTCCGTTCCTCCGCGCAGACCTGCCGACCTTTGGGGAGGTTTGGGCGCCTCCCCAAACGTCCCCAAACCTCGGCAGGTCTCCGTTCCTGTTTGGGGAGGTTTGGGCGCCTCCCCAAACGTCCCCAAACCTCGGCAGGTCTCCGTTCCTCCGCGCAGACCTGCCGACCTTTGGGGAGGTTTGGGCGCCTCCCCAAACGTCCCCAAACCTCGGCAGGTCTCCGTTCCTGTTTGGGGAGGTTTGGGCGCCTCCCCAAACGTCCCCAAACCTCGGCAGGTCTCCGTTCCTCCGCGCAGACCTGCCGACCTTTGGGGAGGTTTGGGCGCCTCCCCAAACGTCCCCAAACCTCGGCAGGTCTCCGTTCCTGTTTGGGGAGGTTTGGGCGCCTCCCCAAACCTCCCCAAACCTCGGCAGGTCTCCGTTCCTCCGCGCAGACCTGCCGACCTTTGGGGAGGTTTGGGCGCCTCCCCAAACGTCCCCAAACCTCGGCAGGTCTCCGTTCCTGTTTGGGGAGGTTTGGGCGCCTCCCCAAACCTCCCCAAACCTCGGCAGGTCTCCGTTCCTGTTTGGGGAGGTTTGGGCGCCTCCCCAAACCTCCCCAAACCTCGGCAGGTCTCCGTTCCTCCGCGCAGACCTGCCGACCTTTGGGGAGGTTTGGGCACCTCCCCAAACCTCGGCAGGTCTCCGTTCTTCCTGCCGACCTTTGGGGAGGTTTGGGCGCCTCCCCAAACCTCCCCAAACCTCGGCAGGTCTGCGCGGAGGAACGGAGACCTGCTGAGGTTTGGGGAGGTTTGGGGAGGCGCCCAAACCTCCCCAAACAGGAACGGAGACCTGCCGAGGTTTGGGGAGGTTTGGGGAGGCGCCCAAACCTCCCCAAAGGTCGGCAGGTCTGCGCGGAGGAACGGAGACCTGCCGAGGTTTGGGGAGGTTTGGGGAGGCGCCCAAACCTCCCCAAACAGGAACGGAGACCTGCCGAGGTTTGGGGACGTTTGGGGAGGCGCCCAAACCTCCCCAAAGGTCGGCAGGTCTGCGCGGAGGAACGGAGACCTGCCGAGGTTTGGGGACGTTTGGGGAGGCGCCCAAACCTCCCCAAACAGGAACGGAGACCTGCCGAGGTTTGGGGACGTTTGGGGAGGCGCCCAAACCTCCCCAAAGGTCGGCAGGTCTGCGCGGAGGAACGGAGACCTGCCGAGGTTTGGGGAGGTTTGGGGAGGCGCCCAAACCTCCCCAAACAGGAACGGAGACCTGCCGAGGTTTGGGGACGTTTGGGGAGGCGCCCAAACCTCCCCAAAGGTCGGCAGGTCTGCGCGGAGGAACGGAGACCTGCCGAGGTTTGGGGACGTTTGGGGAGGCGCCCAAACCTCCCCAAACAGGAACGGAGACCTGCCGATGTTTGGGGACGTTTGGGGAGGCGCCCAAACCTCCCCAAAGGTCGGCAGGTCTGCGCGGAGGAACGGAGACCTGCCGAGGTTTGGGGAGGTTTGGGGAGGCACCCAAACCTCCCCAAACAGGAACGGAGACCTGCCGAGGTTTGGGGAGGTTTGGGGAGGCGCCCAAACCTCCCCAAACAGGAACGGAGACCTGCCGAGGTTTGGGGACGTTTGGGGAGGCGCCCAAACCTCCCCAAAGGTCGGCAGGTCTGCGCGGAGGAACGGAGACCTGCCGAGGTTTGGGGAGGTTTGGGGAGGCACCCAAACCTCCCCAAACAGGAACGGAGACCTGCCGAGGTTTGGGGAGGTTTGGGGAGGCGCCCAAACCTCCCCAAACAGGAACGGAGACCTGCCGAGGTTTGGGGACGTTTGGGGAGGCGCCCAAACCTCCCCAAAGGTCGGCAGGTCTGCGCGGAGGAACGGAGACCTGCCGAGGTTTGGGGAGGTTTGGGGAGGCGCCCAAACCTCCCCAAACAGGAACGGAGACCTGCCGAGGTTTGGGGACGTTTGGGGAGGCGCCCAAACCTCCCCAAAGGTCGGCAGGTCTGCGCGGAGGAACGGAGACCTGCCGAGGTTTGGGGACGTTTGGGGAGGCGCCCAAACCTCCCCAAAGGTCGGCAGGTCTGCGCGGAGGAACGGAGACCTTCCGAGGTTTGGGGAGGTTTGGGGAGGCGCCCAAACCTCCCCAAACAGGAACGGAGACCTGCCGAGGTTTGGGGAGGTGCCCAAACCTCCCCAAACAGGAACGGAGACCTGGGGAGGTTTGGGGAGGCGCCCAAACCTTCCCAAACGTCGGCAGGTCTGCGCGGAGGAACGGAGACCTGGGGAGGTTTGGGGAGGCGCCCAAACCTCCCCAAAGGTCGGCAGGAGGAACGGAGACCTGCCGAGGTTTGGGGAGGCGCCCAAACCTCCCCAAAGGTCGGCAGGAGGAACGGAGACCTGCCGAGGTTTGGGGAGGTTTGGGGAGGCGCCCAAACCTCCCCAAACGTCGGCAGGTCTGCGCGGAGGAACGGAGACCTGCCGAGGTTTGGGGAGGCGCCCAAACCTCCCCAAACGTCGGCAAGTCTCCGTTCCTCCGCGCCCTGCCTGCCTGCTTCTTTCCGCTGCGGAAAGAAGCAGGCAGGCAAGGCGCGGAGTTTGGGGAGGTGCGCGCGCACCTCCCCAAACCTCCCCAAACTTCGGCAGGTCTCGGACGGCGGCTGCTTGGGAGAGGTGCGGGCGATCCCGGAAGCACCAAAGCCTCGGCCGCGCACAAGTCCTCGGTAAGTTTTTTTTGTTGACTGGAGTATAAGCCGAAGTGGAATTTTTCAGCCCAAAAAGTGGGCTGAAAAATTCGGCTTATACTCAAGTATATACGGTATTTCAACATTTACACATGCAACAATACTGTGTAAGATTGTACATTGGTTATGAATTATAACATTCCAATGCCACATCTGACTGTGCATATATTTCATTGCACAAAGGCTCACTAATCAAGCAAGGAGACTATACACCAGAACACCACTATTTTACACTCTATTTAGGAATAACATATCCCAAACTGCCTACATTCATGAATAACATAACAGCTATTAAGATTTCTGCCCCCAAAAGGAAATGCTTAAATAGGACAGAGATATACATAATGCATGTGTTAAGTTATGGGGGTCAAAATAGCTGCTATGAATCAACTACTGTATATGCAATAGCTGCTCTGGACACTTAAGCCTCTGTAACATCCCTAGAGGAAATTCCTTTTCAAAAAAATCATCAAAAATATTAAAAATGGCTGAAATATTCAAAGATCATCAAGCAAAAATGCTGAATTTTCAGAAATATCAGATGAGAACAACTGAAATGTCAATGTTCTTTTGTGTAATTGCATAAATTCTTCAGGAATGAAAACAATTGTATTTATTTTTTAAAGTGGAAAATTGAAAGCCCAAAGCTTTGCATATCCCACAATTTTGTCTAGTGCCTGAAAGGATTACCAAATTCTAATCTCAAATGTAAATAGAGTACATTTACTACAGTAGGAAAAACTATGCACCATATTTATGTCTATATTTATGTCCTAATTCTTAGGTAAGTTCAAGATCGCTGCTATCCCTTCATAATGTTCTTTACTTTTCACAGGGACTTTGATGAATAACTTACTGACCACACCACGGACTCAAATAGAGAATTGTCTTCTTTAAAGTAGGACATATCTAGATAAATAGTTCTTTTTTCACCTGGGAACTTCAACTTGTTCACAAGCCAACTGGCGGAATGAATGATGGGAAATGATAGGATTAAAGGACAAGATTCTAAGCAATTTTAAATTATCAAAATATTAGCAAAAAGCAGAAGGTGATAGAAAGTTAACAAGATGCAGTCGAGTTTCTACTATGTAGAGTTTTTGAAGGTGAATCTTGGTGTTTTTTAGATGACTGAACAGCACACAGGAGTGCTACACTTCTGTGGGTTACATGGGAGGAGGTACATGCAAGCTGGCAGAAAGAATGATATTACTGGAAAAGAAACACTAGTCACGAACGAGAATGTGGAAAGTGGCCAACTGGTGGCCACTTTTAGAAAGACTGCTGGTCATGTCATCAAATCAGTTAAGTGCAAAAATGGGAAGTGCAAGTGAAAAGGATTTTATGGTATCTCTTTGTACAGGGAAAAATAATATATTCCATTTTTAAAATAAACATTTGCAGATCATTATTTTTAAGAAGTCCTATGACATTTTGAAACACTTCCAGTCATTTTATTTTTAGTCAATAAAAAGAACTTGAGCTGGAAAGATAGGTAAGAAAAAGAGCGAGCACCAGAGATGGGGGAGAATACAGTCTTCTGAAAATAAAGGTGGGCACTTTCTTACTAAGTTGAGGAGTACCTGTAAAATAAATATAAATAAGAATACCTCCATTATCTCCTTGTGGCAAATGAATGCCTATACAATGAGCAAAATAACACAAGTGGTCGGGGCAAGTAAAAAAAAACCTGTTTAATATTGATAGCACAATAAAAAAGCAAGATGGCAAGGATTATCATTATCATCGTAAGTAACTACTCTGAAAAATCAATGACGGTAACATCTTTCTATGCACACAAGTGGTACAGACAAAAGGTGTGAAAGGATAACAAAAAAGATATACAAATATTAAATGTTAAGGAACTGAATGACAATAGGAGATCATCACCCTGAGGCAGATAAACAAGAGCAAGATTTCCTGCTCCCCTCCTTCTGCACAGCCATTTTGGGTGCAGGAATATGTGCAATTATGAATCGGTACATAAATTAATAATGATTTTACATCGAGCAGTCTTTTATGTAATATCATTACATAACATTACATGTTAGGCATATGGTGTTAGCCTACAATGCTGGGTTGAAAATATATTAACCATAATGCTATGTCTTTAAGAAGTTAATTGGCCAATGGGTGTGTAAGTGTTCTCATGGCCATAAGAGGAAGCTAGGAAGTAGCTTCTCTCTCTCTCTGAATTCACTGATCTCTACTGTTACTGTTTTTACTCTGCTGTTGGTTTACTACTGTTGTAAACCTAAACTGTGTATTGACCTCTGGACCGGTAAGAAGACTTTGTAGCTTGGACTGTTGCTATTGTTTATGACCTGGACTGTTTATTTTTGACTGTGCATTTTTGTCTTTACACCACCTCAAAAGTAAACTACTTTTTGTTTTTATAACTCAGTGTATTCTTGTGTGACTTTTACTACTCTCAGTACCCTTCCTTGTCTGTGCAACTCTTTGGTAGCACAAGGAGACCCTGCACAATAAATTCCTTAACAACTGCATTTATGCCAAGTAATCTTCATAGTGACTATTTTTTCTAGCTATCCTGTAATGACTCTATTGTATTTAATATAATCTGAGATCAGGCTCGCAACAACATTTTTCTTTGGATTTTGTACTACAGGCTTGGGGTTGGTATAAAATCAATTAATTGAGCATATCTTTTTTGGTGTGTAGCACCAACATTGCTTCATGATTATATAATTTATAGGGTTTATCACAGATACTATGGGGAGAAACAGGCTTCATCTCAATCCTGACAAGACTGAGTGGCTGTTCATACCGGCATCTCGGGCTGACCAGCCTTCTCCATCATTAACAATAGGGGATGAGGTATTACCCCCCGTTGAAAGGGCTCACAACTTCGGCGTCCTCCTGGGTTCACAGCTCAGTTTGGAAGATCATATAGGAGCCGTGACCAGGGGGGCTTTTGCCCAGATTCGCCTGGTGCGCCAGTTGCGTCCCTATCTGGACCGAGATGCTCTATGTACAGTCACTCATGTGCTCATGACCTCCCGGTTAGACTACTGCAATGACCTCTACATGGGGCTGCCCTTGAGGACCACCCGAAGGATTCAACTGGTGCAGAATTCAGCTGCACGAGTTTTGATGGAAGCTTCCCGAACACCTCTTCTCCGTGAGCTACATTGGCTTCCGGCTGCCCTCCGAGTGAGATTCAAGGTGCTGGTAATGACCTATAAAGCCCTAAATGGCTTGGGTCCGGACTATCTAAGGGAACACCTGCTGCTGGCATCATCTTCCCATCGTCCTGTGCGCCCCCACAGGGAGGGCCTTCTCAGGGCACCGCCGGTTAATGAATGCCGGAGGGTTATTCCCAGGGGAAGGGTGTTCTCTGTGGGTGCGCCTGCCCTATGGAGCCAACTACCTACAGAACTTAGGACTGCCCCCGACCTTCGCTCATTTCGCCGGGACCTGAAAACTTGGCTCTTTGATCTGTTTGGTCCAGACTGTGGGGTTGTTAATTTAACTGGGTTTTAGATTTACTCTTGGGGCTTGAATTTAATTTAATTGTTTTAATTGATTTTAATTTTTTGTATTTCATGGTTTTAACTGCCCTGTAAACCGCCCTGAGTCCTACGGGAATAGGGCGGTATACAAATTCAATAAAATAAATAAATAAATACTAACATAAAACTAAACACAAAAATGTACGTATTTGGGGAAAGTTGTATATGACCATATCCTGGGCAGGGAAAAAAGAAGGATGCTGTCAAAGACTGTATGTACTACGAGGGCCTTGGTGCTGTCTGAGCTGTTGTTTTCTTGCTAATGTTTCTTTACCAAGTTAGGTAACATCACCAGTGTTAGTAGGGAGTGGGCTTTGTTCTCATTTTATGTACTAGTGGCTTACCCTGCCAGTGGTTGGGAGTGGCTTTGGTGGTTCCTTGATTAGGCTATTATTTACTGTTAGCTTGTTTGTCTGAGTTGGTGATTCCTTGATTAGGGTATTGTTTACATCCTGATTTTTGGTCTAGTGTTAACACTCTTGGTGTTAATATCTGCTCTCCTGGGTGTTTATTGCTGGTGAGGAGATTTGGTCTTTTAGTTTCCTTTTTGGCTTTTTAATGCAGTAGGATCCTTGCCTACTGCAGTCTAATATCATTTCACCACCAGCAGAAACCATTTTATTTCTGCAGGATTTTCACGTCTGATGAGATGTTAAGATCCAATTATTCTAAGGCTGCTTTATCCTTGTGTTTTACTGGGCAATATTATTGTGTTTGTCTTCCTATGAGCTGCCGTGAAATTATTTATCGAAGGCTGTCTTCAAATTTTTAAATCAAAAAACAAATGAAACGATCACTCCTGTTTGCATTTTTACCTATTGGCTTCTTATTATGAAACAAAATGCCCCATTCCAATACCCCATCCAAGCTATAAAAGAAAATATTACAGTTAACATCTAGCCAGGTTTACCTTTCTCCAGGGAACTCCTGAGGAAGTGTTTGTTTCTGTTTCTGTTCCACATTAAAATCACTTTTTAGCATCTGTCCTCATTGTTCAACATTTTGATTTGATTTTTAAACATTGTACCTTTATATTTATAATTCAAACCATTGTGCAGACTAAGAGCCTCCAAAGATTTTTTAAATCCAGTTTTCAGATAGGTTAAACCAGTGACTGGCCCCAATATATCTGTGTAAGTTCCTAATATTGGCATTTACCAAAACGAGAGCAAATATATTAAAGAAAATTATAGGAAAGGAATCTATGCGACACAGCATTGTAAGTAAAAAGTCATGCTAAATATATATTCTTTTCCTAGTACAGATAATTTTCATATAATGCCGATTTTCTATTCCTTTTTTCCTCTGCACCCATAATTTAATACCTGCCTCAGTGACTGTAAAATAATAATTACAAATATGTATTCAGTTTGCAAACAAATTTGATATATACATGAGGTAGATTAAAGAATGATGTTCCTCTTTAGAGTTTTCAAAATGCAAAGGCATAGTCATAAAAAACAAAGTAGGACTGTAACATATGTAATTTTTTACAAGTAGACAAAATGTAAAAAGAACATGAACAAAAGAGAATTCAGTAAGATAAGTAATATTAATTAAGCTGTGCTTGAATCCACTAATACTTTTACAAATTTCAAGAACAAGGAAATTAGTGGAATGGTGGATTTTAGCTGTCTGCTAAGGTATCTAAATGACGTATGAATTAAATAGTACCTACAGATGTTAAGTTTTCCACTGTATGTCCATATAACATATGCATCATCAAGTAAAATAATTTTAAAAAATTAAAATTAAACTGATATAAATTACTGTGACCTCATGTAAGATTTCAAGACTATTTAAAAAAGAGATTGTTTCAATAAAGAGGGACTATCACACATACAGAGGTTTGAGCACTTAAGTCAGCAAAGAAAAAAGATACCCTTTTAATTCTAATGGTATCATTTATGTTTGAAAAAGCAAAAGTAAGGTACACAAAAGGCCATCAAGCATCCGACTCACTACAATGCATGGTGAATCATTTATGTGAAATAATTTATTTCCATGCACACACAATTTCTCAGTTTCAGCAGGAATCACTAATACTATAAGATGCACACAAATGCATTTTTCTATGTCATATTAATTTTGTAAATTGCAAATGTCCATCAGAAGATTTTATCACTGTCTATATTTTGTAAACACTATTTAATAAAATTCAGATAGATATTTTGAATATATCCTTTCAAATGCTCACCGAACACAATGTTATATTTCTCTTGCACTTGGATATTTCTATTTTTTATCTTTTATCATCTTTTTGCAATTTTAATACCACATTATAGTTGGCATGAAATCGTTTGTGGATACTATTTGATTTACCTCATTCATTTATCATACAGTCTAAGGATTATCTTTATCCTTATTGCAAAAATTCAATCAAGCATACGTAGCACCTTACAGATTTCGTTAAGTCTTTATAGCCAGTGTGGGCAACCTATGGCCCACATTGTCAATCTATAATTCCCATGATCTCTGATCTCTGGCTGTGCTGACTTAATCTAATCCATTTTGGGATCAGACATACCGTATATTGTATCCGAAGGGCTACAAGTTGCCTAACAGAGCTAAGTAAGATACAAAAATCCTGAAAAATATTCTAAGAGGGACAAGAGGCCAGAAATTAGGGGAAGCGTTCTCAAGATTGCAAAAGAGAAGAAAAATTCTCAAAACCCAAGGAAAAGAACCAAAAATGGAAGATTAGATCAAACGGATTATTTCTGTGGTAGACAGAAATAAACAATAGAATCCCTATGGTATCGTGACTGATACTATTTAACTTATTTATAAAATGATTTGGAATTCATGGTTAATAAGAGGTAGGCAAAGTTGTAGATTTGCTAGGTAATGGATCATTTTAACGATTTTACTGATAAATTATAACAGAATAACATAATAAGAGATCTTGGAGGTCTTCTAGTCCAACACCCCTGCTAAAACAGGAAACACCCCTGCTAAAACAGGAAACCCTATACCACAGGTCTGCAACCCGCGGCTCCGGAGCCGCATGCGGCTCTTTCAGCCGTCTCCTGCGGCTCCCAGTCCTCTGCCATGTGCAGTCTAAAAAAAAAAAAAAAGTGGGAGTAAAAAAGTTCAACCAATCAATTCAAATATGCAGGATAAGTGCATATCTCGGCTTGGCTCCACTCTTCAGTCAAACCCTGTTCTGCGCATGTGCGCATGCGAACACATTTTTTGCGGCTCCCAGTTTTTCCTTTTGTGAGGGAACCGGTTCCGAGTGGCTCTTTCACTGTTTCAGGTTGCTGACCCCTGCCCTATACCATTTCAGACAATGGTTGTCCAATTTCTTCTTAAAAATCTTCAACTTCTGGAGGCAAGTTGTTCCACTGATTAATTGTTCTACATATTATAAATATTTACATACAGCTATATAAACAGTGCATATTAGAGCACTTTTCACAAAAATAATGTACATAGGAGAATATCAAAATTATTATGGGAAGCATTTTCTTCATGAAGGAAGTATGTAGGAATTGGTTTGTTTGTTTAGTAAAAGATGATTACTAAGGAAGGATATAATAAAGATCTATATAATTATGAGAGGAGATATAGAAAACAGGGTGATATTATCTTTCTTGAAACAAGAAAACTAAAATGGTGTGCAAACCCTAAAAACAAATGGAAAAGAATAAAGTGAAATAATTTCTTTTCCACTTCCCATTCATACAGCTATAGGTTTTTTTGCAAGTTGTTAAGTAGAACAGAATAGATGGATGATAGTTTAAAAAAAGCCTACTATCCTTGATTAAAAGCAATATACTTAATTCATCAAAGATCACAGATAGCAGTATGATATTCTACTTGTACATTGCTGGAAGAGCACATTGCTTTTATGTTTCTGGATATCAAATAATTGCAGGACCAGTTAAAAGTCATTGCAAAGCACAGATAAGAGAATAAAAGTGCTAACATGCATTTTGAATTTTCAAATTCCTCTGCGAGCTTCTTTCCTAGCAGCTCTTGTTTCTCTACTTGCTTCTTCAACAGGTTTTGGTTATTGTTCTGTTGTATTCTAGTTTGCTGGTTTCTATCTATGACGGAGGTATATATATCCATGGGGCAGTTCAAATCATCCCCTTGTACTGTTTGTATATCCATGTTTATAGTGGACAAAGCTCTCTGTGATCCTTTAGGTTGATATATGCTATAAAACTGTCATTTATTGTTTTATTATTACCTTTATTATTTTGAAAGAAATACAGTTCAAAAAAATACAGTGAACAGGGCTATTGTGCACAATTCAAGCAGAAGTACTAGTGGATGGTAAATGATTTAACACGTTGGTGAATAAACCAACATTTCCTTACAGAGGGAAATGTAGATCCAAGCTATTTGCCAGCAAAAATCCACTGTTTAGGAGGTGGCTGGGATTTTAGACAATACAGGTAGTATGTATGTATGTATGTATGTATGTATGTATGTATGTATGTATGTATGTATTTATTTATTTATTTATTTATTTATTTATTTATTTATTTATTTATGGGACTTATATGCCGCCCTATCTCCTGAAGGACTCAGGGCGGCCAACAACAATAAAAATACAATAATACAAAAGTTAAAAAAGAATTAAACTAACAGCCCCAATAATAAGTTAAAAACATTTTAAAAATCCCGGTCAGTCCAGGTCAGCCTGATGGAAAAGGAATGTTTTAAGGCCGCAGTGAAAGGACCGGAGATCCAGGGCCATCCGGAGCTCAAGGGGAAGTTGGTTCCACAGGGCTGGCGCTCCCACAGAGAAGGCCCTCCCCCTGGGGGTCGCCAGCCGACACTGTCTAGCCGACGGCACCCTGAGGAGGCCTTCCCTGTGTGAGCGCACTGGGCGATGGGAAGTCGTTCCCGGCAGTAGACGGTCCTGCAAATATCCCGGGCCTAGGCCATGTAGGGCTTTAAAGGTAAGTACCAACACCTTAAATCTCACCTGGAGGGCAACCGGTAACCAATGCAGCTCACGCAGGAGGGTTGTAATATGGGAGTATGGGGATGTTCCCATCACTACCCGCGCAGCCGCATTCTGCACCAGCTGGAGCCTCCGGGTGGTCTTCAAGGGCAGCCCATGTAGAGAGCATTGCAGTAATCTATACGGGAGGTAACGAGTGCGTGAGTGACCGTATGTAGGGCATCTCGGTCCAGATAGGGGCACAACTGGTGCACCAGGCGAACCTGGGCAAATGCCCCCCTGGCCACAACTCCTATATGATCTCCTAGTCCTCGATTTACAACCATTTGTTTAATGACTGTTCGAAATTATGACACTAAAAAGTGACTTATGACCGTTTTTCATACCTACAGCCATTGCAGCATCCCCATGGTCACATGATCAAAATCCAGACGCCTGGGAATTGGTTCATATTTATGACAGTTGCATTGTCCCGGAGTCATGTGATCACTTTTTGCAATCTTCTGACAAGCAAAGTCAATGAGGAAGTCAGATTCACTTAACAACCATGTTACTAACTTAACAACTGCAGTGATTTAATTAACAACTGTGGCAAGAAAGGTGGTACAGTGGGGCAAAACTCACTTAACAACAGCAGTTTTGGGCTCACTTGTGGTCATAATTCGAGGACTACCTGTATCCACTGAGGATACAAAAAGATAGAATGGAAGAGTGCATATGAGATGCATTGATTGAAATGAAAGGCTCAACCCACTTTTAAATACTAATACTAGGTCCACAGCCATGGGACGGCTTTTGGTCACCAAGGCATTTTGAATTCCTTTTCTCAAGATTCTGCTAATTTTGTTATGATTTTAAAAAGGTATGGTTCAGATCACTTTATGGAATAAGTTATGTGTTAAATTAAAAGCCTCAGTTTCCTGAGAGTAGGGGATTGAGAAAAAAAAATCTGGGGCCTGTATATGATTCATGGACTGTGGGTGCTCCCATCTGAAGGATCCCTGGGTTACCTACTTATATGAGACTTTTCCAGCCACCCCAAATCTTGCTTCAAAGCCATTGTCAAGTGGAAGAGCTGCTGAGCTGTGGTTTGTGCTCATATAAATACTTTTGTATGAAGTTACTCAAAAGCCAAAAACGGCCTTGCCTGACCTTGGAAATCAGACGGATCTGGCCTGGCTAATACTTGTAGGAGAGACTACAAGGAATATAACATCCCAGAAGACAGTGGGGGCAAAGAAAAGAAACCGGATGGATGTAGTCACCAGGAGTGAAGCCCTCACAGATGATTCCTTTAAAACAGGTAACCTAGCCTGTGTGCTGCTAGTGACATCCTCTGATGTTGTGACATACGGCTCCGTTTGCACAAAAAATATTTGGTACACCCATTTCTTTAAAAAAACCACCGCAAACCATTGAGCCTGATATACCAAGATTGCAAATCAAGAGAAGGTTTAGATGAAGCATTACCAAAGGAATCTTTCTTGCTTTCATCTGAAATAGATTTTCACACTTAGCCATGGGTGCTGTCTAGTGTCTTTACAAATATTGACATAAACTTTCCCAATGCTCTGTTGGGGAGTTTAGCATTCTTCTGATGTAAATTCTCCCACATACCGGCTTGGGATTTATTCTAAAACTATCTTTAGGATAATCGAGGGGATGGGTGTTATAAAACTGTGCTAAGTCCTTCTCTGTCTATTACACCGTTGAATCCTGCACAAACATTAGCTAATTAGCAACACTTTTCATAATGCCCATGAGAAAGAAGTCAATAGCAATTTATTGAGTCAGACAGGTTAATATAGAAATACTATTGTGCATTTGAAAAGTGTCTTTAAAAAACGTGGCCTAGTGGGCTCTCTTGTTGAACCTACAGATATTTAAAATTATAAACAACATCCTGTGAATCCTAAAAATAAACTTTGGTCATCAAAGGTATTTGGGTTTTTCTTCCAGCATATAATTATGAGGGCTAAGGATTATATCCAGATAAGTTATAAATTTGATTTAGAGTTGCGTAGTTCTTTATATGGAAAAATGTCTGCAAGAAGAACTATATTTTCCACACATAATGTTCATTCTATATTGAGTAAGAATACAATATTAGGTCAGGGGAGGGCATTTTAAGGTATGGTAGCTGCATCATATTGCAAAGCCAATGATAATTTCCCCCCTTCGCAGGAAGAAATTGACATATCTTGCTACTTTGGGTTCCTATCTTATGAAAAATAATATTGGATTCTCTTTGATGTACATCCTGAATGGCTGAAGAAAATAGCATAGAGCCAATTATCCATCCCTAAACCTTATCCGTTTAAAGTCAGGGTATGGTCCTGCGGCACATTAGGACCAAGTCAACATAAGACCACCATTATAACCTTACTGACGTTCTACATGCTTTGCCATTACTGTTTCATTTTTTTTGGTATATCATACCATCTGCTGCAAAAACTATTCCAATATGCCAAGCAGAATAGATTATAAATTCAAATGATGACTTACTAGCAGGAGGTATGAACGAAAGAAAAGAGAGAAAGAGAGAGAGAGAGAGAGACCGTGAAGCATTTGATGGCTTAAGACTGTGTTTTACAAGGTTTTACTGAAAGACAAACAGATTTGACATAATAATAGATATAAGGAGCGGAACTCAGGAAAAAAAATAAAATAAACCAAAGCCTTGTGGGAAATAGGGTTCTATTCCATAAATATAGCTACCATTTTGTTGACTTATGTTGCACACATGCACATGCAATGGCAGCTGGGGTGTGTCAGCTGTTGGATGCTCAACAAAGGTCAGAGCTGACACTTGAACATCAGCAGAGTATGCACAGCCAACAAGATTTTTAGGGTGATTGATGGCACTTTTCAAATCCTACCATGGCAGATTTAAGTCACGATGCTGTGATTCAGCTTTCTTTCTTAATCTACTCCAAAAATCATTTTACAGAATATCCTTCATTTTATCACCCAGCCAAAGAGTACAGACATGATTGTTGTGGCATCATTTCAATACTTTAAAAATACACTTGCAAAGGCCAAACGAAAAAGCCTCTTCCAAATCCCAAGAAACCTTGAAAAGATATGAGCTGCATATTATAGTAGTTAAATCTGCATTTCATTTACTACAGTCCAGGATTTCTAACAGCTGAATTAAGAGGATGGAAGGTCTTTTCATTTTTATGACTTTTTAAGCAACCCAAAACCAGACATTCTTGCTGATCATTCAGTGATCTCCCAAATCTTTATCTTGCATATATAGAACTATTTTTAGCTATATTTATTTCTGTAAGCTGCCCCTAAAATAAAATGACAGAAATGTTTTCTAGATCAGGAATAAATTAGAACTGCTGTGAGGGATGTGATTGGAATGGCTCTGCTGGCAATGTTCCAGAGAAATTACTTGATGCTAATCTGAATTTATTTCATGAAAATGTACAACCGCAGTAACATTATATTGTCAGCAGAAACAAAAGTCTATTAACATCTGACACTGTGTTATTAAAATACGCTTCACAAAACACACTACCACAAATCAGTACTATGTTAAGGGTTAGCCAAGACTCATACTCAAAAATTCTGGTGAATCTATTTTGTCAAGTTACTTTTGTATTATCAGTTAGCAGCTGCAGATAATTCCTCTGCAAAATTCTGGATAAATATTATCAAATATATTTATTTATCAAAATGGATGTAAAAAGAACTGGGATTATTTATGGTAAAAAATTTACTTTGCAATAGGAATCAGAATAGATAATATATTCAGAAGGCTTGGGGGAAAAATATTTACTTTGGCTATTTTACTCTAAGCTTCCCAGTATATGATCAATTAAAAGAAAACACCCCTTCATTCTCCTTTTTGCTATCAACGAAGGAGACTATTTGTAGCTCAGGGTTGAAATGATGCTCTCTTGGTGCTCTCTGAGCTTGCTTGTTTTCTTGCAGACGTTTTATTACCCTAACTAGGTAACATCATCAGTGCTAGGAAGGAGTGCTGTTTGCTGTCAGGTTTTATTCTGGTGTCTTGCCTGTCTGGGTGGGTGGGTGGGGGTGGTCTTAGCGATTCTTTGGTTGGGCTGTTTACTAATGGCTCTCTGGCAGTTTCTTGATTAGGGTATTGCTTACTTGATTGTTGGTCCGAAGGTGACCTTGGAGTTAATCTATGCTGATCTGAGTGCTGATTACTGGTGGAGAGACAATGGAGTCTTTTTCTCTTTTGGGCTGGTTGATTGTCTCTTTTGCATAATTTATAGATGTTGTTAATATCTATGTGTCTATTGATGGCTGATTTGTCAAGAGTGCCAGGCTTCTAGAAATTTCCTAGCATTTTTGGAATTGGCCTGGACTAGGATTGTCACATTTTCCCAATTGAAACTATGGTTAAATCTGTCTACATGTTGTGAAATTAAAGAATTTTCACCAAGCCTTTTGACTGCCAGTTGGTATTCATGGATGCATTCTGCCAGTCTTCTACCTGTTTGTCCTACATAGTGGTTGTTGCAGTTCTTATATTGTATGTTGTAGATGACTCCTGTTTTTTTTTTCTTCTGGGGTTGCTGGGTCTTTGGGTTTACTTAAGATGTTTTGAAGGGCTTTAGTTGGCTTATGTGCTACATTGATTCCATGTTTCAAAAAGTCCCCGACCACTCAACTCAATACAGCACAAACAATAGGTAAAGGTAAAGGTTCCCCCGCACATGCATGCTAGTCGTTTCCAACTCTAGGGGTCGGTGCTCATCTCCGTTTCAAAGCCGAAGAGCCAGCGCTTGTCCGAGGACGTCTCCATGGTCATGTGGCCGGCATGACTAGACGCCAAAGGCGCACGGAACGCTGTTACCTTCCCACCGCAGTGGTCCCTATTTTTCTACTTGCATTTTTATGTGCTTTCGAACTGCTAGGTTGGCAGAAGCTGGAACGAGTAACAGGCGCTCACTCTGTTGCTTTTTTTGTAAAAGAAAAAGGTGCCGGAACTCCGACAAGTCATACAACCCGCCTTGCCTACCCTACAAGGTTCCATCCAAAAAAAGGTGCTGGAACTCCGTTCTGAGAGTTCTATGAGAAAAAAAGCCCTGAGACTACTACAACCACATGGAATCAGCGTAGTATTAATTTGCCATTCTGTAGTATTACAATACAGATGTAAGATTCAGTTTTCTAGTCTGCTAAGTTTCTCTGTATGAAATTGAAATTGCTTGTGGGTGGGCAAAGAGAGGACTGCCTGTTAACAGTCTCTACAAGAATCTGAATTACTAACTGCCAAAGCAAATTGGCAGCAGATAAAAGTCAATGGAATTCAAGGTGGGCTGGACTTAAGTCTCTTGTGGGTGCAAAGGGATTCGAGACTGATAATGCACTTGACCCCTCCCTCACGCTCAGCCTAGTCATCTCCTACAGATGAGTATAGTATTATCTCCTCTAGCAATTAGTATTAAAAGACACTGGTGGTAGAATATAGTCACGGTAAGTCATCTGAGATCACGGTTATTGTTGCTATAGCTTGTGAAAGCATTTGTGTGTCATCTTGGATAGTCTCAAGTTTTAGTATTATAAGTAAAGGAAAATACTCTATTTTACCCATACCATGAATGACTCTATTAGTGTCTATGATGTTCTCTTTGAGGTATCTTTTTTCCCCCCTCTAGATTAAAAAAAAATCTAATTGGTTTTTTTTTAAAAAACAACAACAACCCACAGAATATTCTGGCTAAGACAATTTGCTAGGTACTGTGTGATTCACTTAATATGAAAATTATCCAACCCCTGAACTGTACTTCTTATACATATATAGGCTAAAGGCATAAGAGAGAGGGAAAGAATAAGAGACTCGGATTCAGAGTATATGCTTCACGGTACATTAACTTTTCGTATGCTAAATTGAACAAAGCAGTTCAACTACCTTCCTGCTTAAAGAACATACAAAGAAATACTTTATCAATTCAATTAGTTTTTAATGCATACAGTTGAGATGATTTTATTCCTTAAGGAAGTTATTAAAACACAAGATCCATTGTACATTTCAGGGACATTTTGTCAAACATCTAGAATTTACTTTGGAATTAGTCAGGGGCTTTGCGTTTGAAGTCTGCAAATGAATGTAAATCAGGTTCAGAACGAGTATATTAAAATGATTATAACAAGTAGTTCAAATACTAATTGAAATCTGCTTAATCTCCATTTTGTTTCATGCCTCTTCTCTTTGCTGAAACTTTATGGTAATTCTTGTAAGCTCCTGGTGGTTTTATGGGCAGTCCATGAAGTAATAGTAAATAAATGCAGGTAGTTTGCCACTGTTTTCTTTCACAATGTTCTTAACTTCCCAATCTAGCCTACTGTCTGGGCATTATTTGGCACTTTCCCAGCCAAGTATAACCCAATTTAACTTCTACCTAAAGAAGGCCAGCCAGATACCACCATTTGCTGACACATTTATATGAACAGACTACTATAATTGTTCAGTTAAAAAAATATCAGCTTCATATATTTTCCAAAAAATGAGAATATTAACAGATTTCTCTGCTTTTACCATATATTTGTAACCAAAATGCCAAAATGTATTAATCTTTGCTTCTGCTAGAGAATTTGAGGGAAACTTCAAAAAATTTTCAGCCCTATGGAAAAGGAGAATGAGCCGTCAAATCTTTGTGAAATTAATAATTTTAAGAGATAATACAGATGGCACACCTACATTAAATCATAATTAAAATGAGTAATTTATGCCATGTGAAGTACAGTTAATGTTGATGAAATGCAGCAATCAGTCGTGGTTAAATCAACAAAAGGATGATAGAAGGAAAGGATGAAAGAAGAGGAAATGGTTGGTTCAAACTCAATCTCTTAATCAAAAATAAGAGGTTGGCAATATAACATGTGCAGTAAGCCCAATCCTACTTCATTCCAGGGTGAAACAGATAAAACATGCACTTCTAAACACTTAACAGCTCAACCTAAAGAAAAAACAGCATATAAGCCCTGGAGGAGGCTAGATAAACTATGATTTAGTAATACATAGGAATATTAGTATGTTCGGTATTTTCTCCCTTTGTTCCATAATTCTATAAAGCATCTCTGAGGCATCATCCAGTTGGATTTCTGTAATGTATTCGGCATAAGTGATGCTGATAAAGTATCGGTGTTATCACTTATTCAAAAACCTAATCAATCTGAGATTAGCTTCCTAGGAGAAACTGCTAGCGATATACTGTGAAACAGCTTCCCCCTAAACATGAGATTGGCTTCTTCAATAATATTTTTCCAGATCAGGGGTCTTCAAAGTTGGTAACTTCTTGTGGACTTCAATTCCCAGAATTCCTCAGCCAGCCTAGTTTGAAGACCCCTGTTCTAGACAGTGGTGAGTTTTTCAGAATGGCCTTTGGGAGAGTGAGTGTCTCCACTATTATTAACAGTTTAGGTTTTCAACTGAAGTTGGCTTACATTTTGTTATTATTTGGATGGGCTTGTTTTGGGATATTGCCATGGATGTTTTAATTTTTCATGGGGTGCATGCTTTCTACTTTAGCAAGCCATGATGAGTGTTGAAAGTTTTGGTGGCATACAATTTCAAGATAAATAGAACAAGA
The DNA here is from genome assembly GCF_947247035.1 of Vipera ursinii. Classification (NCBI taxonomy): domain Eukaryota; kingdom Metazoa; phylum Chordata; class Lepidosauria; order Squamata; family Viperidae; genus Vipera; species Vipera ursinii. Next base: position 143,549,821 of record NC_139516.1, on the reverse strand, counting down.
GATGTACACACAGGGAAATACATTCATACACACTTATATATTGGATAGAGAATTTACGGTTTTCCAAATGTTGTTCTGGTATAATCAGTACTTTTTTTGTAAAAGAAAAAGGTGACGGAACTCACACATGTCATACAACCTGCCTTGCCTACCCTACAAGGTTCCATCCAAAAAAGGTGCTGGAACTCCGTTCTGAGCGTTCTATGACAAAAAAACCCCTGGGTATAATTCTTAGAATCTACCCACATGGCCAATAGTGAAGGAAGCTGCAAGTTTAAATTCAACATTTGAAAATCAACGATATCTTCACTTCTGAATAAAAGTCCTTACTGAGTATGTTAGATTGATGGTGTTCATGATAATATGTAGCCTGGGTTATACGAAACAAAAACAAACAAACTGAAAAACGAAAGTAGCCTTCGAGAATGAATTATTTTAGCTCTGTTTCAGGGCAGCCTTTTCAGCAACTACAGAGGATAAATGAATCCCTGAAGCACTGCAAAACTTCTGCAGTAAAAATGTAAATGGATTGTGTCCCCTATTAATATCTCACTAAACAGCCACACTTTAGAAGCAATCATTTATTTGTTGCTCACAACATAAAAGCTAAATGATATTTTCATCATGAATCATTTGGTTGCTCTAAGATTAGTGCAGAAAGGGAGCTGGACTAACTCAATGTTCTGCTAAGAGAGAATAAAATATTTAGACCATCTTGTAAGCAGGTTTTCAGATGTCACTCTTTCCTACCCATCCACTCCAGAAACAATTTACAAAATAGTTGATCTTCTGCCTGTGTGACGCGGTAGACTTCCAGTATTAATCTAACGCAGACATGTCAAACACAAGGCCCGGGGGCCAGATCCGGCCCGTGAAGTGGTTTCATGTGGCCCGCGAAGCCATCCTGGAAACAGTGAGGGAACGGCCCCCACTGCCTTGGCCCTGGCCCAGAGACCCTCCTCCTGCCAGAGACCCTCAGATCTGTCCCACTCCTGCCCAGGCCCCCATAGGCACCCTTGATGCCAACGATGTAGAGCTGGCCACGCCCACCCAGTAGGCCATACGCACTCTAGCCACACTCACCCAGTAGGCCACACCCACCCTGGCCATACCTACCCGGCCCCTTGAGGGCAACCGAAATGCTGATGCGGCCCTCAATGAAATTGAGTTTGACACCCGTGATCTAACGGGACATAAAGAGGATTGCTTTCTTTTTTTTTTGATGACAGTCTTTTCAAAGACATATGTACAAACAACGAAAAATTGTCCTAGAAATTCAAATTATGCCTTATTGATTAAGGGCCAGGGTTCACTGAGTCAGCAAACAGGGAGAACAAGAGGAATTTGACAGGAGAGTTCAACTGAGAAGAGGGAGAAGGCAGAAGAACCAACGAGGGTTGCTGATGATGACTGTTTTGGATTGTCAAATTGTGTGCAAAGGAAGCATTGTTTACTGCTGACCTAACTGAGGAAGGTTCAGGGGACACGTAAAGAAAATAATTCTCCAGAAAGTAAACTCACTGAGTGAGCAAAGAAGGAAATCCACAGCAGCAAGCAGGAAAGTCCAAGAGAAAGCACATGGAGATGAGACAATTATTTTTATGACCTGCACAGGACGCAGCATGATTGTTTTCCTCCCTAAAGATAGCAGGAACTACAGATAGACCTCAACATGCAACCATTCATTCAGCAACTGTTACGATGGCATTGAAAAAAACAATTTACAACCAGTCCTCACACTGACAATCACTGCAGCATGCCCACAGTTGTGTGATCAAAATTTGGGCCGTTGACAAAACAGCATGTATTTACAACGGTTGCATATCTTGGGAGTCACGTGATTGCTATTTCCAACCTTCCCAGTCATTTGGGAAGCCGGATTCACTTAACAACTGTAACAAAAAAAGGTCATAAAATTGAGTGTGCCTCATTTAATAACCTCTTTGCTTAGCAATGGAAATTCTGATCCCAATTTTTACCTAGGTTGAGGACAACCTGTATGTATGTTACAAGCTTAAGTTCATGAAAATTATGAGATGAGAAGAATGAACTTGAAACAAAACTGTCCCCACCCCCAACTTATTAATAACATAGAGAATTCTTAAATAGGGCAAAATAAGCATCTCCAGAGAGACAACAAGAAGTTTCCCGGAAGATACATGAAAGCCAGGGAGAAGGGATCAAAAGATGAAGGAATGTGAGGGATGAAAAGATGAAGCCCAAACTTGTCCAGAATAGCTTTAAATTCTGTGGTTGCAGAATAGATTCTTGGGTTCACTGTTGATGATGCTACTGGACTCCTGATGACAAACAGTTCCCAAAATCCTTGGGGAACCAAGGAAGAGGATTCTATAGGCTCTGCAAAGGAAGGATTCCTGCCTCTCCTCTAAAGAGCAGGAACCCTTAGATGTTGGTGATTGGAGAGTCTATTCTGAAGGACCAATCTGATGACAAGATAATCTGTAAAGGGAAATATGCTGCTTTCTTCAGCATATGTGAGAGAGATGTGAGAGAAACACTCAAATCTTTCTTTAAACTCAGGTACAAACATCCCTTTCTGTTGATCAATAAAAGAGTACATGATCCAGCTAGACAGAAAGTGAGCGTGAAGTGCTGGGGCAAAAAGGCAAAAGATCTGGGGGCATAGGTATCTTCCTGCTCATGGAAATGGCTCTGGAAGACAAATAGGAATATTCTACTGGTTCCCAACAACTGCAGTGGGGAAATTTATATTATCTGATAAAGGTGTAAGGTTAGAAGATGAGGGACTCTTGGAAAGAGAAGGGCTGCACCGCAGCAAAACTGCAAAGGATATGTTTGCAAGATACAAACTGGGTCCGAGGGGGTGGGGTCTGAAATGAAGTTGGGAAGGGGGGAAGGAGAAGAGAGCCCAGTGCAATACCAATTATTGGAAGCAGTTCGCAGGATGCTAGGCATCCAATATAATTATCAGGAAGTTGACTGCAATTGGATATCAGGAAAAAAAATCCTAATGGTCAGAGCAGTTCAAATGTCTAAATGGCTGAATAAAGAGATGGTGGGTGCTATTTCACTGGCTGTAGTAGTGGACTGTCAGGTGGAAGGAACCAAGAATAACATGTGGATTGACTCAAAATAATTTCTTTATTACAGCTTGTCCGTAGTCTGGAATCTTGCCAGACTAAAGCACAATCTGCATAACTATTCGATGTACCCTGTGAAAGTTTAGGAAGGGTCCATCTCTGGGTCTCTTCCTGCATACCCAGGATTCCAGATTGATTTGCCTCTTCGCTTCTTGGGAACGCCCCCTGTTCACATTCCACCACATCAGAGGGCTTTGATATTCAATAGAACGGCATCTGATGAAATCAAATCAAGACAAATAAAACCTAACCAAAGACACGGTAGACAAGAGTAGACTTAGCAAGTAAAAACCAGGCCAGGCAAATAAAATCAAGATCTTTCAAAGTTCCAATTGAACTTCGTTAGCTGTTGCTCTTTCCTAATAGGACACACACATAGTAAGATCTTGTCTCAGCAGCTAAAGACAGTTGAAGCCCTAGGTAGACTGATGACTTTTAGTATGCTTAGATCTGCCAACTGAAGAAGCTGATCAAACTAGTAAAGGATTTTTGCAGAGGGAACAAGAATCTTTCCCCACCCCACCCCCCAGTGATAAGACAGCACTTCTCTTACTTCATCATCGCATCAGTTCTGCAATAGACTTGCATGTTAGGTTGAAAAACTAAGTTCCCTAGTAAGCTCTCAGGATTCTTGACGAAGATGGTGGCAGAATAGTTTGGTGGTACAATAGTGCCAGGAATAAAATGCCAAACAAGAAGACTGAATTTCATCCTCCCTATTCTGTGCAGTACATACGATAGAAACATCCATATGCCGAATAGAAAGACACTATTTTAATATTAAGTTTGTTCAATTATTTTTGTGGCTAATTTAATAGATACAGAATGCTATTTTCTGAGGTTAAAAAAATAGTAATAAATCCAGAGAAGAAGCACTGTAGATTAAAAAGGACATGATTCAAACTAAAAGTCTCTTTTCTCCTTTCTTCCTTATACATTGAAGGGAAAGTTTATTTCACCACCCTTACATAACCAATTCTTGTGTCCTTGATATCATAATAACTTAGAAATGTTATTGCATTGTCTTTGATGGCAAATTTTCTATGCCATTTCAGAACAGAATGATGGGAACTGAAAGACTGAATTAGACTACTAATTTTTAAAATTTATTTCTGTGTGGATAAAAAACTGGCATCCCATTACATGCATGCTAAGAGATCTTTACTAATCCAAATATCCAGGTGTTTACTGGGAGTCAAGCCTTAAAAATAAAACACGCATTATGCTAAAAACAAATTGCAGGAACAACTTAGTAATTTTAGTTTCATGGTAAAATACAACTGACCTAATACAATCAATGTACATTTAATTTCCCTTAATGTGGGAGATTCATATATGTGTAGCTTCTATTCATGTTAACAGATGTGCTTAATTTTGACAGGAGCAGAGCAAATCTTAAATATGATAGTAAGCACATAATAACCATGTGAAGTTCCATATGGCAACTTATTTAAATCACGCTACAGCTAATATATGCCTATAAGCATGCCAGAATCATATCTAGTCCCTTTGCATCCATTAGTTCAGGGCTTTTCAACCTTTCATCCATTGTACTACTTTTAGGATATGGCAATATCCGAGTACCACCAGTCGCCTAGCAAGGTGTCAAAAACTTGATGACCAAAAAAAAAAAAAGGGAAAAAGTGATGAAGTACAGGTAGTCCTCGACTTACAACAGTTCACTTAGTGACTGTTTGAAGTTACAATGGCACTGAAAAAAGTGCCCCCAAGCCACAGCCGAGCAAGACACCTGCCTGCCTGCCCGGCAGTGCTCTTCCTCTTGTCCGAGGTTTTCATTGTCGTGAGCATTTCTGTTGAGGATTGGCAATGGGGGTGGGGTGGGGGTGCGTGTTTGTTTTTTATTCCCCCCCCATCTGCTGGGTGGTTGCAGCAGGTTTTGGCCACTTCACATGACCCTGGGACACTGTGACCATCATAAATATGAATCAGTTGACAAGCATCTGAATGTAAATCACAAGATCCTGGAGATGCTGCAACGTTCCAGCTGATCGGCGCTTCTTCTGGGCTCAGCAGAAGCGCCGGGATCAGCGTCGAGCTCAAGCTGGAGCCTGGTGCTGATCCTGGTGCTTTCACTGAGCCCTGACAGCCCTGCAGCTCCAGCCATCTCTCGCTCAGGCTTGTGTGGTGCTGCCATTCCCCTCCCCTGCTACCACTTTTCTAGGATGGTCGCGTACCACCTGCCAGGTGCCAATGTACCACAGGTGGTACCCGTACCACTGGTTGAAAAGCCTTGCTGCTTTTCACGCTGCTGAAGGCTAGTCCATTTCCTGAATCAATTTACTTTGAATAGCTGGTTCTCAAGACATTGTTCAACAAAAGGAACAATAATTTGTGATCATATAGTCCAAATCTGTAGAGAAAGGAGAGGACATGTACAAATGAGATCTGCTTCCCCTTTCCCTTGCATTCCCACCTCTGTTCTCATCCCATATTATGCAAGGGTTTGTGAAGGAAAATTTTCAATATATCCACAGCTGGGGAATGCACAATCATGGCTGTCAAATGTATTTTGAATCTTCCTTCAGATCCTTCTACTCAACAGTAGAAAGCTGCACACAGCCAAGACAATAGCCTCAAATTCTGAAAATATTCTTGGAATTGTAAGCAGCTACTGGAAGCCCTCCTGAGATTCTTTAGAAAAGTGTCTTGACACGTGCCTATCCCCATTTGACTTGACAATTCCTTTGCTATTTATATTTCTAACATGAACCTTTAGAAGACCTCCTAAGTACTCGGGAGGATGTTCGGGAGCAAACTCATCCATTTGTGATTATTACTGGTCACATCCTCCTCGGCAATTATTTTTGAATAGGCAATGCCTTACGTAGATCTTTTGCAAAAGAACTGATAATTTATTTATGCTTGTCTATGTTAAAAAATTATAATACCACCATCTTAAACATCTTAGGCCACTGACAACAATATAAAACATTAGTAAAAATAAAAATAACCTAATGCAAAACAATGTTTGTTTTATTTTATAATAGACAAGAATATATTTTAAAATTATTTATTTTTTTAAATTTTAATTCCATTTATATCCCGCCCTTCTCCGAAGACTCAGGGCGGCTTACAAGCTTAGCAGTAGCCTTCATTCTATGTATATGCCTGTTTATTAGGGCTTTCGCCCCCTGCCAGCGGCATTATTTTTACAGCTTAATTGCCCCCAACAATCTGGGTCCTCATTTTACCTAACTCGGAAGGATGGAAGGCTGAGTTAACCTTGAGCCTGCTGGGATGCGAACCTGCACTAATTGCAGGCAGCTGGTGTTACTTAAGGAGGCATCAGCCCACTGCTCCACCAAGGCTCATCCAGTATACAGTGTCTAGAAACACTTAGCATGAAAAACAGCATGATGATACTTCAAATAAATAAATAAATAAATAAATAAATAAATAAATAAATAAATAAATAAATAAATAAATAATTTTTTTGTACTGACACATTTTGAGTATATTTGCATTCCAATGGCAAGGTCACATATTCTTCTGCCTTTGTCTTACTTTTATGCAGCACAGAAAATATACTTAACATAGCAGTTTCATACCATCAACTTCAAGTCATAAACATTGTGAAAAAGAATTAAGTTTATATTTCTGCTATCAATTCCTCACAAATGTCCACTGACAATACATGCATGGAGTACTTGTTTGGAAACATGAAGAGAAAATATTAAAAAAAACCACTATAAAGGCCAAAGAAAATCCAGAGCTTATTCTCCAATATTCAGACATTAAATACTTGATGAATCATGTTTTTTAAATGTTTTCTGGACTCGTTATCTACTACTAAAGCTCTTCTCATAACCTTTAACTAGGCAAAACTGTACATCACAGGGCAACTGCGCCAAGATAGCTCAAATGGGCTAATTTACAGGATGTATTTAAAATCCAGGAACCTGAGTCCTGACAGAATGAAATTTAGGAAAGATGTGGCTACTTCATTGCTGCTGCAGTTGTACAATCTTTATTTTCAATGTTCCATGACAATTTCCCAGCCTGTCTCGCAATACCTCGCTTCCTCCCTCACCCAGTAGCAACCACTTATCTGCCGGAAGAGAAGGGAAGGGAAAGGAAAGGGAGGAAACCCCTGGCCCATGCATCTCCAACTTGTGCCGCCCTGTGTGCCTTCCTTGAGCTGTATTGCTCCCACACCTTCTCCAACCCACACACCTATTGCAAGAATCATGCATCTTCCCTGACCTGTGCTGCCCCCCAAAAGGCCTTCCTGACCCACATGGCAGCTCTTGCACATTCCTGGGTGACTTTGCTGACTTGTACTCCTTCCATGTGCCTTCTCCAATCCCTGTGATACCTATTCAGCACCCCCTCCTACCCATCTCACACATGCTTCCCAACCCATGCTGCCACCTAACAGGGTGTCTCTGACCTGTATGGAAACTTTTGTGCACTCACAAACATTCCTAGGCTTCCCAGCCAACAACCCCCCCCACACACACACAACATCTCTGAATGGTGCAGCACCTCTGACACACCTCTAAATCCCATGCATTCTTCTTGACTCTTGCCACCCTGACACACCTTAGTTGACCTACACAGCATCTCTTACACACACCTGTGACCCCCCTCCCAAAAAAGGAAGGGAGACAAACACTGAGGGAGGAAGGAAGGAAGGAAGGAAGGAAGGAAGGAAGGAAGGAAGGAAGGAAGGAAGGTTGGTTGATGTTCCCTACCAGCTTCCCACAAGAAAACTCAATCAGGAAGCTGGCAGGAAGTCAAAGGTCGGTCCTGTTCCCCCTGCTTTTATGCCTGCATGGGGTCATTCTTATCTGCTGAAGTAAGAAAATATCTCTGAAATTGTAGAGATGGAGGTCAAGGATATGAAGGGACCGTGTGCAGCAAACTGCCTGCCTCAGTATCTTGTTTACGGCATGTCTATGAGCTCACTCCAATTAGCACCGCCAAGGACTGCCAGGAACCATCAAGATATGTGAGACCCTACCGTGGCTGGGATGTTCTTAAAGATTGACAAGGGAATACACCAATAAACAATGTTTTTGCTGTGTGCTCTTTCCTACTTGTTAAAACTATATAAAAGTAATAAACTCTGCGTAGGCAGACAGACATTTTGGACACCCTGCGATGACTGGTTTCTGAATCCCACATGAAATGATGACCCAACAGTGTCTAGTAGAACATAAACTTGGCTGCTTCATCTTCATTGAATTGAAAAGTACCAATACACGGATGTGGAGTGAAATGGCATAGATGTATAATGGGAAATGCTGCCAATTAAGTTATTAAACACTCATTCTTCAATAAGAGTCTGCCTGCATATGCATAATTAAAAGTACAGTGCAATAAATGTAGGCACATATGAATCTCAAATTCCAACACCTTTACGCAGCTGTCTGCGCTACAATTTTTGATGTGTTGATCATTAAGCTCTGCAAGGAACTGAATTTAACTTTAATTTAAAAGATATAAACTCCCCTGCTATGTGTAGGTCTAATTGTGGCTTCATATATTTTAAGTCTTTCTGAAAAAGTAGCAAAAAAAAAGCCATGATGGCAATCAGCTAAAATGATATGCAACCAACTTTAGTCACTGTCCTCTACTTTTCCTTACTTGCATGTAAAAGTATTATTAATAAATACTGCTACTGCCTCTTTCAGGATTCTATCTTCCTGCTTCTCTTGGGAAAAGCATTACCCTCAGATATCATCTGCCTGTCACATACATAAGATGTTGATGTTTTCCATTGTCATTCTCTGTAAAGGAATATCAAGCTAACTGTGAACAAGAAACGCAAGAACAGTTAGGTAAAAACCTACTTAGAAGAAAGAGGAGGTAAGAGAGACTCATGACCCTGTCTTGATTTTTACTAAAAGAGAAGGCAGACAGAAATTGTTGAAACTTCAAGAGTCTCCTACTATACTCTAACCAGAGATGGGGAACGATCGCCCCTTTATGACTTGTGGACTTTAGCACTACCCTACATCAGAGGTGGGGAACGAATGGTCCACCATTCGTTGGTGGTCCAGGAATGGCCATGCTCAGGAATTCTGGGAGCTGAAGTCCACAAGTCATAAAAGGGCCATCGTTTCCCACCCCTGCCCTACACCAATAAAGCAGAATTCCCATAGTAATTATAGTATCAGTCTCCTGACTTGGCCTACTTTGACATTCCCCTTTAAAGAAGAAAAGACAAGAGTGGCAGATGTATAACCACATATACTGGCATTTCAGTAAAGACGTCAGCAGTCACTTTGCTATCAGCTATAATAGAATCAGTTAATGACTTAGGGAAAGTGGAGAAGACTTGTTTGAGGTCCTGAAGGCTGAATTGGCTATGACTAGAAAGTTAGATTACATCCATAAGTTAGTGGCTTTCTCTTGCTGCCTTAGGGTAGCTATGTTAAATGAGTCAATGGATGTTCATGATTGGATTGTCTATCAATTTAAATTTTAACAGAAAGAAACTACGAAGAGGCCCAATTTTAGTCAGCACATTGGTTATTAACTCTCTTCCCCAACAGCTACAATATGTCTTCATGGGTAATATTGACGTAACATGTAAAATGGATTATCTACAGTTACTCGCTTATCTAAGACAGTTTTAAAAAATATTTTAAATATTGCTTTCATAATATTTTTATATTCTGAAGTTGTCATACAACTTTAATAATAACAGCATTATTGTTAATAGTGTTAGTTAAAAGAACATCATATAAAAATTTTAAGAACTAAGAAAATTGACTGTGGAATGTCATGATCTATAGACATTTTACAATGTTAATTGTCCCTGACTGTGATTTTTGAAATGTTTTATTGTCTGATTCATTATGTTTTATTACCTTCTTTTATATGTTCTTTAGTCTACTTGAAGCACAAAGGACAGGCTGAGCCAATTCAAAGTGAGCACATTTGCTAATAATGCTTGCTTTATGCATTTGCCACGATTCCATACAAATTTAACAATACAGCATCAGTGAAGTCAAGAGCCATTTCTTGGAAAAGACAATGTTTCTCTTATCTCATATCATATAAATGAAGGGTAGATTTATTTTCTATTGTCTCAGAGTACAGGATCAGAAACAATAGAATAAAACTATAAGGAAGTAGGGTACAACTAGATATCTGGAGGAACTTCCTGACCATATAAGCTTTCAGCCAATAGAATAGGCTGCCACAATGAGCCATCCTTTGCTAGAAGCCAGACTGTCATGTGTCAGAGAAATTCAAGTGGTTCATACAACAAACAGGGGACTGAGTTAGTCAACCTCTAAAGCTCCTCCCAATTCTATGATTTGATGAATTCTTTGTTTTGGTTTAGTCTTGCTTTTGATCCTCTTTTATTTAAAAGAGGCTTTTCAGAAGTTGTCATATGGATTATAAACTCCTAATTTTACCTTGTATGAATCACACAAAGGCTATATAAATGCATGTATACCCGAATTAGGCAAAAAAGAAACCTGTCAAGCTGTTTATAAGTCACAGGATCAGACCAGAGCTCACGCAATAACAATAGCAATAGCACTTAGACTTATATACTGCTTCACAGTGCTTTACAGCACTCTCTAAGCAGTTTAGAGAGTCAGCATATTGCCCCCAACACTCTGGATCCTCATTTTACCAGCCTCAGAAGGATGAAAGGCTGAGTCAACCTTGAGCCGGTCTGGATCGAACTCCTGGCAGTGGGCAGAGTCAGCCTGCAATATTGCATTCTAACCACTGAGCCACCACAACTCAAAAAATAAAAAGAAGCAGTATTTTACAAATCTTGTTTACTTCTGCCTTTATGTGTAACCGATTAGAATCTGGAATTAATGCCTGGCAGTTTTGTCAATGTAACAGAATCTGGCCTCAACTAATATGGTTCTATAAAAGGGGGAAAAATCACCGAGAAGATATTCTAAAGCATGCAAGTCATATTATCAGTTAGGGGAAAGCCATGATGAGTTATATCCTTCCTTGATACTGCAACTGCAATTTTATTTGCCAATATCCTTAATGGGGTTCAGAATGATTCAGACTCTCACTGCAGGCAACTGAGTGAAAATGGAGATTATGAATAAAGAAAACTCATATCCAAAGTAAGAGAGAAATTAACTAAGCTATGAGTTCGCTTTTATGCCACATTTAAAAGACAACACTCAATGGAGTAAGATGCAACACTGTCAGAAAAAGACGTAAGCAGTGCTTTAAGTTTTCAACAGAAAACTTCTAAAATTAATTTAGTACAGCATCAGTGATATATTCCATCAACTTCATTTTTAGATAAAGTCTATAGGTTGAAGATCTAAAACTATAGTTAACTTGGAAAAGGCATACACACACACACATACACACACACACACACACACTGGTTTGTATCACTTGTAAAGAGCTTGTACTTCAAACCTTTTCAACTTTTCGTTTTTGACTCCATTTCAGAACACAAGGAATTATTACAGATTGTCTATCAGGACATTTTCTACCTGAGAATGATGGAGAATCAATCCAAGAGAGAATAAAACTTCTCATCTAATTCCCCATGTTCTAACATGACATTCTTAATGACTTTCTATCAAGATGTCCTGAGATTTCTTTCCAACAACTATATATTCACAGCCCTTCTGTGAAAATCTTATTTGCTGTGAGCCATCCTTTGAATGTTCACTTAATTTGGAGCCCTGGCCTTTTCTTTGGCTGGAGACCGGTGATTAGTATTTAGAAAGGAAGCAGAAACTGTGCACAGATTAAGAAACTGATATATTGCCCAAATGATTGAAATGGAAATGTAATTATCATTCATTTATAAGAGAGGAAATCTGTTTCAATTCAATAATGTGGGGTTTTCAAGCACAATTGACAGACAGATAGACTAACATTCTCCTACAGAATTCTTTGGTACCAAGCATAACTCATTCCTTCTTCAGTGATGGCAAGTTGCCTAAGACCCGATGTAGCAAAGCACACCTAGATCATGATCAAAGCATCTTGCCACCTGTATGTTTCACACATGGTATGAAATTCTCATTGTAAATGCAAGGATTTAGATGCCTCCAGACATAATGACAGACACCAGAGTCACTGACCGAGTTGGATGCTTTCATCATTTGCTGATCCCCCCAAAGATATCTTTGACACTCATGTAGCCCAAAAAGTTGCACATATGATTCACTTGTCCTTAGAAAGTTCTTCCAGAAGTATGGAAGGTCATCCAAGAAATGAATTGATGGTGAGTCATAGCTTCAGCCTATTTTTGCATTAATCTCATTTTTAGCCTTTTCTGATAGCTGAGTCATGAATTATGACTGACATGAGAAAAAGAAGGTGAGATCAGGTGACAAAGGTCTCAGTCAAATTTAAAGGGCCTCAGATTCCTGGATGTTGTTTTGAGAAGGTTTTTTTTGTAACTTCTTGCAGAATTTTACACTGCAGTCTTGGAGTGTTTTTGACAGAATGCCACTCTTGGAAGATTCATTATTGCCCCAAGTCTTCTTCATTTTAAGTCTTTATTCCTCTTTGCAAAGGATTTCAGAAATGTATTTTGAGCAGGACATGTTATACTTCTAGATCTATCTGCTGTGAGGAGAACTATGTGATATGAAGTGGGGAGATTTGTGAGATTTATATACCATAAGTCAAGAATGACTTTTTATTAATAAGAAGAAGAACTCTTATCGAACTGCTTCTGGTTATTCCTTTTAGCTGAATTGATTGAATTACTTTTTGAGATTTGGTACATCACAAATTGGAGGGCTTTGTTTATAAAATAAATAAGCACCAGTCTTTGGTGCTACATCTATATTCCTCTCTCCCTATAGGCTCCGATAGCATTCAGTAGCAAAAGGATGAAAAAAATATTAGAAAATCAAAATACAGAATGAATTCCTTTTTCCATCATTGTATAACGCTAAATAATTGTGACTTTTACAAAACATGAGTGCTTTTTAATGGAACAAGTAAATGTACGCCTCAGCTGAGAAGTCCAGGCTGCTGCTGAGGCTCTACTCTGTCTTAAAACAAAATCATTTGTTATATTTGTTAATGGTATATTACATCCCCTTTGTAACTGGCTAATGTAGGTTATGGAAATGGAAGACTGAAAGAAACATATATATGACATCAGAGGTTTTCTTTACTATTTTATTCTATAAGGCAAAGTTACCTAAACTTTCTGAGCATAAGCTCCAAATTTTAAGCAATCTGCTTTAAACCCACCAAGCGACCATTCTCCGGTCCACAGTCAAACTATTAGGAATGAACTATACACATACAACTACGGTATATTAAAATAATGCATCCCAATGTTATTAAATTAATGGACAATTTGTCTCCTTGTATGCAGTATTATCTTAGGAACCACCGTCCAAGGTGGCAACTTTACACTCCCTAATGCTAGATCAGAAAATCATGTTGAAGACAAACTATACTTTCAATGTTTTCATGTACAATAAATAAATAAATAAATTGCTTGAGCCAAAATCATTGCAGCAGGAACAGGCACTTCTAGTTAAGCATGCAAGTGCAAGACCAAGTACACAGGAAGTCCCCTTTTCTGTACGTGCAGACCTTTTTTTAAAAAAAAATCTTGGAAGCTTGCTATGACAGAATCTGAGAAATTTGCCATAAAACAGACAAAGATAGAAAGAACAACCTAATTTTCCTTATTTTATAAACATGTACCGAACCTTTCTTTCAAATAGTTTGGATTCTTCTTCTTCTTTTTTTTTTTAAAATAAAATCAGTTGTTGCCCTGAGATGAGTTGAACTACAGTCTCTATAATCTCCCAAGCCAGCAGGACACTGGGTAAATAGTGTAGAACAAAACATCTGGAGAGTATCAGATGAGAAAAGCTGCCACAGAGTCTCTGAGAACTGTGGCTATTTACAAAGCACTTCACAAAAATTAGCTTAGGAATTAGTGCTGGGATTTATTGTGTGCTTTTTGCAGGCAGCAGTCCACTAAACAAAGCATTTTGAAGCAAGGGAAATGAATAGGGATTGTAAGCTCTTGTACATCCATCTAATTTGCCGGTACCTCCCTACTGGCTAATAGTATTTATATTTTTATAGTAGATAACTGGAAGGTTATTGCAACAGTTTAAAAGCATTAATGCAAATATGACCACAACTCTAGAACATTAGGACAATAAAATGCTTTGTAAATAGACATTACAGATTTTTTCCTGAAGGGATTTGAAATTAGTTGTCATTACAAGGGGAATTCTGAAAAGTTACATAAGTAGCTTTGACAGGCAAGGAATGTGTTTCTGGTCCCATTATAAACCTCTGATCTACATGTTGGAATATTTTCACTGTAATCTATACAAGGTTTCTTCTATCACCTCTTTCAATGTGAAGCACCCTTATGCAACACACAAAGAATATATATGCCAGCATCATTTGCCTTTCTGTCTAGAGATTATTCAACATAAGCTTCTACAAGAAATCCCACTGTTTGGGGGAAAATTAAGAGAGGCATCCAAGTTGCACCTTGGGACACAGGAGTGAGTCAGGAAAATCAGTGTCAGTAAAAACAAGTTTTATCATTATCTGATTAAACAATTATCTCTTGTGAACTAATGAGTACAGAACATGAAATATTAATTCATACATTAATTAATACATTAACATGAAATATTAAATATTACAGGAAATTTTTCAAGCATAATCTTCAGCATTTTAACAGACTTCTATGCGAGGCTGAATCTATTACCAGTCTTAATTGATAGGAGGAATGGTTTGGTTGGATGGTAATATTTAAAAATGTAAAACACTAAATCTTATAGTTAAAGGTTAATTAAATCTTTATAAAATACTACTGGGCATTAGCCCCAAACTGAGTGTTTGAAAGGGATAGCTTCACGTCCTAGCATTCACTTATTTAAGATTACTTATACAATAACTTTCTAGGTTCCTATATGAATAAGCAACATTCAAAATAATATCAAATGTTATTTTTAAGATTTACTACTGTGCCCATTCAGAAATCAGATGTATTAAAACAACACATCTTAATGAAACAGTCATACTCATAATTTCCATCTTCCGCTTTTAAAAAGTAATTGGTTCTAACATTTATCTATTTAATATGCATGTGCTTATAATGTATGATAAACCATCATGAATGATCATACATTCAGTTAATTTATGGTTTAATAGTGAATTAATTTTTATTAAAATAAATGATCATATGTAACTTTTACCTATCTAAATGCAATATTCCAGTTGATTAGGTACATGTCCAAGTTAATATTTAAACTATCAAGCATTAAGATACTGCAATAATATTTTCTTTAATACAATTCTTTTCGTGTTAGGTTCTCAGGGTTTTTTTCTGGGTCAGTTATAATTTATTAATTAAATATTATGTTTACATGTATGCACATATTGAAAACAGCATTAACCTATCTGATAACCTCAATAGCTGTAACTGTTAGTCATCTAAACATGGTTAGAAAGGCATTTTCAAATAGGCCAAAATAGATTAACATTTTCAAATCTTTGGGGCATTTATTGCTCATATACAAGTAATTTTACCTATGTACAGGTATATATATTGAATCACATAAGGTACACCTAGATGAAAATGCAATATAATTATGTTGCAATATGACTTAGGATAAGCCATCCCTTGGATTTATGTCTAAATCAGAAATAACTGATTCTTCAAAGTTCTTTTAATCCCCACCCTTAATTTGTTTCTTTGGTTATTTTTAACAGCAAAAGCATAAATTATCTCAGCAAAGATTTTAAGCTTGCTTTTGTCTTATTATGGGGAGGGACACTGGATGATTTGCATTATCATCCTCACCACCATCCTCACCATTAAAACAAAAATACTCTTTTATGGGATTTATCAGTTTTTGAGTTTATATAGAATTTCTTATCTCTCCTCTGCCACTCTTAGAGATCTTCTCCCCTTTAAAATTGGTGATTGACAATGCCTATTTTGCTCAATTTCCCCCCCCCATTGGTATATTTTAGGCCTTAAAAGCACTTGGACCTCTTTGGAAAGGGTGAAACAAATGTTTTAAGACAAATAAAATAAAAAGTATAAATGAAGAATCAAATAAAATAGCCTCTTTAACTCTTTGTTTGATCATCAGCTCTCCTTTATGGTCCTATCCCTTGAGCTAGCCTCCTGCTACTTACTTCCACTTGACTTGAGAAACAACAGTTGGGAAGCTGCCTAGTTACAAGAGTAAGAAAGAAGAGCAGGAAAGCTAACAAAATATAAAGTGTCTCCTCGTGGCAGTCAGTTTATTATGGCTGACTGCATACAAATGTGTAAAGACTTGTTCTACAATTTTACCGAAAGCCATTGGAAAAATATAGGTAATCCTCAACTTACGACCACAACTGAGCCCAAAATTTATGTTGCTAAGTGAGACATTTGTTAAGTGAGTTTTGCCCCATTTTATGACTTTTCTTGCCACAGTTGTTAAGTGAATTATTGCAGTTGTTTAAGTTAGTCACCTGGTTGTTAAGTGAATCTGACATGATCCTGGGACACTGCAACTGTCATAAGTGTGAAAAAGGATCATAAGGCACTTTTTTAAGTGTCGTTGTAACTTTGAACAGTCACTAAACGAATTATTGTAAATCAAGGACTACCTGTACACACATCATTCAAAAGGGTCCATAAAAGGATGTAGCTTTCCCCAAATGTACATGAATGTCTGCGACAACATTCCTATCATTGTTTCTTTCTTCCCCTAAAGCAGACATGTCAAACACAAGGCCCGGGGGCCAGATCCGGCCCGCGAAGTGGTTTCATGTGGCCTGCGAAGCCATCCTGGAAACAGTGAGGGAACGGCCCCCACTGCCTTGGCCCTGGCCCAGAGACCCTCCTTCTGCCAGAGACCCTCAGATCTCTCCCACTCCTGCCCAGGCCCTCATAGGCACCCTTGATGTGGACGATGTAGAGCTGGCCACACCCACCCAGTAGGCCATACGCACTCTAGCCACGCCCACCCAGTAGGCCACGCCCACCCTGGCCATACCCACCCGGCCCCTTGAGGGCAACCGCAATGCTGATGCGGCCCTCAATGAAATTGAGTTTGACACCCTTGCCCTAAAGGTAATTGCAGGACATAAATTCTTGGATGCAAGGATCAATGTGGGAATTATGATATTTAACAAATGTTACTATAAACAGCTAATTACTATGGAAACTGGAGTAAAACAGCACTATCACTAATCTATTTGCTTCTTCAAACATTTTCTCTCATCACAAACTTTATCACATCTCCTTTGATTAAATGCCCAATACAGTTTACACTGCGGAAAGAAATGATTTAGCTTATCCCTCTTCACTATCATTTTCTGGGCCAGCAGGTATGCCAATTTCCATTGTGGAAGTTAAAATAGACGATACAGTTGAAGAGAAACAGCCATTTTAAAATTGTCAGTATTCATGTCACACTGTTTTAAATGTGATAGGCTTCTGAAGAGTTAAAAAAAGATACACTAGAATATAGTTTCAATATCCATCTGCCCCTTGATTTATTTAGAGGATTTTTCTACAGAGTTTTAATTTAAAAATGGAAACAAAAATTTGCCAGACTGGAAATCATCATCTCAACCAAATCAAATACTAGTATGAAGAGAAGAGTATTTTTCATCTTGAATTAGAGATTACATCATTTAATTTTCAAGCTATTCTAAACTGAGAGGGAATAAAAAGCCAAGCTGGTGCCCAAAAAGCCAGCTGGTGCCCAAATCTTCATATAAATTATCAGGTAGATAAAGAAATGTTAGTAAATTAAATGATTCAAAAAGCTCCTTGTCATAGCCAAATGATACAAATTCCACGCTGATTATTTTAGTGCCTGTTGGATTCTCTTTTCACTTTCTTCTTCTTTGGAGATTTGTTTGCTTTGCAAGTAAAATGTATTCAGAATGAACATACTAATGCTGAAAAATCAATACTAAAAATCTGAACTGATTATCTTTTTGTTTATGTGATTCTAACAGAAAATTGTGTTGCTTTCTTTCTTTTCATTTTTCTCTTTCATTCAATTGTGTCCAATTCTCAGAGACTGCCTGGACAAGTTCCTATAGCTTTCTTGGCAAGGTTTTTTTCAGAAATGGTTTGCCATTGCTTCCTTCCAGTGTCTGAGAAAGCATGACTGGCCCAAGTATGGTGAGAGTAGCACTCAAGGTCTTCTGGCTTCTAGCCTGATACCTTAGCCCAGGGGTAGGCAACCTCGGCTCTTTTATGACTCGTGGACTTCAGTTGAAGTCCACGAGTCATAAAAGAGCCGAGGTTGCCTACCCCTGCCTTAGCCACTACACCAAACTAGCTCTCATTACTTTCTTACCTGGAACACAATTTTCTTTTTTCACTGCAAAACTGAAGCATAATTTATTAGTATATTTGAAAAGAACAGCTTGTTAGAAATGTGGAAGGAGAAATGAAAACTAACATAAGCTAATATTTTGAAAGCTAGGTATAAAAAAGTATTTAACAAATAACAATTGCCAGTATTCTCCACCGAGAAATATGTGAATTCAAAGTGGATATCTTTGTATTCTCAAACTAGATGCATCAAAATGTTTTACATATCATCATCTAAACAATGACAGTCAATGGCTTTTCTTTTCCCAGTATTAATATTTGGGACCTTGAAAAAGGGCCTTCTTGCTGGTGGCCCCCTTCTTTATGAAACATTATTCCCCTTGAGGAATGCTGCTGCTTTTCTGAAAGGCCCCCCCAAAACTTGGTTTTGTCAGTGGCCTGGCGACCATCGATGGAGATGGAGTTAATCAAGTGGTTAATTTGACTGGGTTATTGTTGCCACAGGAGGTAGGGTGAGTTTTTAATATGTTTTTATTATATGACCATTTTAGACCTATTAGACCTGTCAGCGGCTTTCGATACCATCGACCATGGTATCTTACTGCAGCACCTCAGGGGGTTGGGAGTGGGTGGCACTGTGTTACAGTGGTTCTCCTCCTACCTCCTGGGTTGTTTGCAGTCGGTGTTGGCAGGAGGGCAGAGGTCGGCCTCGAGGCCTCTCATTTGTGGAGTCCCTCAGGGGTCGGTCCTCTCGCCCCTCCTGTTCAACATCTACATGAAGCCGCTGGGTGAGATCATTTGTGGTTTTGGGGTGGGGTATCATCAGTACGCTGATGATAGCCAGCTTTTTATTTCCACCCCAAGTCAACCCAGTGATGCCCTTGCCGTGATGTCCCGTTGCCTGGAGGCGATGAGGGTCTGGATGGGGAGGAACAGGCTGCGACAAGACCGAGTGGCTGTACATACCAGCATCTTGGGATATCCACTCTATTCCATCTTTAACTATGGGGGGGTGAGGTGTTACCCCCCGTAGATAGGGCTCGCAACTTGGGCGTCCTCCTTGACTCACAGCTCAGTTTAGAAGATCACATAGGAGCTGTGACCAGGGGGGCTTTTGCCCAGATTCGCCTGGTGCGCCAGTTGCAGCCCTATTTGGACCAAGATGCCCTACGTACAGTCACCCATGCGCTCGTGACCTCTCGGATAGACTACTGCAATGCTCTCTACATGGTGCTGCCCTTGAAGACCACTCAGAGGCTCCAACTGGTGCAGAATGTGGCTGCGCGAGTTGTGATGGGGGTCTCCCGATACTCCCATGTAACACCTCTGCTCCGCGAGCTGCATTGGCTTCCAGTTGTCTTCCGGGTGAGATTCAAGGTGCTGGTGATGGCCTATAAAGCCCTAAATGGCATGGGTCTGGATTATTTACGGGAGCACCTTCTGCCGGCGTCAACTTCCCATCGTCCTGTGCGCTCCCACAGAGAGGGCCTCCTCAGGGTGCCGTCGGCCAGGGAATGCCAACTGGCGGCCCCCAGGGGGAGAGCATTCTCTGTGGGTGCGCCTGCCCTCTGGAACCAGCTCCCTGTTGAGCTCAGGATGGCTCCCGACCTTTGCTCCTTTCGCTGCGACCTGAAAACTTGGTTATTTGAGCTTGCTGGCCTGGACTGAGGGATTGAGATTTTAAAATTTTAAATTTTAAATTGTTAGAATGTGTTTTCTTGTTAGGGCTATTTAATTTAATTTATTTTTAACTTTGTATATTGTATATTGTGTTTTAATTGCCCTGTACACCCCCCCAAGTCCTTTGGGAGAAGGGCGGTATATAAATCTAATAAAAATAAATAAATAAATAAATAATTTTTAAAAAATTTTAAAAAAATTTCCTCAGAAAAATAAGCCCAGAGTCAGCTTATTTAAATTTGATAAATAGATAGATAGATAGATAGATAGATAGATAGATAGATAGATAGATAGATAGATAATTTGCTTCACAAATATGAAACTCTGCTTGTAGGAAGTAATCAAGCAAACCACTGAGATATAAAAAGAGATTTCATCAAAGATTATGTGATACAGCAAAAATAGTATTTATTCAGTTGCTTGCTATATCTTGTGGCATTTTTGAAGACTATTTTAGTTGTTCCAATTAAAAAAATATTTCTTATATATTATACTACTGTCAGATCACTTCATTTCTGGATTAGACTTGTCTATTTCTTCCTATATTCTCTTGTACCTTTCTTCATACATGGAAAACATGGATGTGTGAAGCAAAATAACATGGGACAGTAAGTGATAAATGTACATAGCAATGTCACAATTCTACTCCTGATACCTTTTATGCAATGTCACATCCCAAGTACAAAGGTCACAATGCATCTTTCATTATTTTGGCATGATTTTGATTATGGATTAATGACTATGGTATAAATGACTATTTGCCATGTCTCTCAACTCACAGCCTAGCTTCCCATACACTAGATCAGGGGTCCCCAATCCCCAGGCCATACCCCTACTATCAGAACCAGGCCATGGAAGTGGCAGGTGAGCGTGCGCAGCTCCACTTGTCCAAGCAATGGGTGAGCTGCAGAAGCGTGCATGCTCACTCACCACCCACACGTAACCATGCCCTGTCCCTCCCCCACCGGTCCACAAAGATGGAAAGGTTGAGGAATGCTGCACTAAATATTGCAAACTAAAAAGCAAATGAATTTTAAACCGTCCTCTTTCCCTATTCCTCTCTGTATTATTTGCCTCCTTCCAAAGTAGCTTTTCACCAATATAAAAGACCCCAAAGATTTCATTACACATTAGTGGTTTCTAAGATTAAACTCTCTGTTAAGATATGAATGAAACATTATTGGGCAAGTTATTGTTTCTTATCTTTAAAAAAAACCACCTTTATTAACGTAAGACAGATAAAATGAATCCAGGAGATATATTTAAAAGTTTGGCTGATTCAATTATACTCCCCTGAGGTAGTCATTTCAAGTCATTTTCAATGACACTTATGTGAGTTGAACCTTTAATACACACATTAACTCACCATGAACAACAGATACAGAATTTTATTCACCCCTTTCTGAAATCTCTATGGGCACTACAATTTTTATTTGTAATGTCTCTGGAAAGCTAGAGAAGAATAATCTCAGCTACTTGACATGTACATAAAACAGCTTGCCACATGCCAAAGGTGGCTATGAGAAACCATTTAAAGGTGCCTATATTTAATAGAGTTAACATTAGTAGTGGATCTTTAACCCAAATATTCATACTCATATATTTCCTTTCAGAGATGTAATTTTGAATAGGAGCTGTTTTACCAGATCCTGCATATCTCTTCATGAAAACGTCAGATTGCTCATTGGTCCCTGATTTTAATATCAATTGTCCACAAGCAATTGAGCTGAGTTCTTCTACCATATATTCTTCGGCCATCCTGCCAACATCATAAATTTATCAGCTACTAAACGTGTGTTAATCTTGCTTAATAGCAATAGCACTCAAACACCGCTTCATAGTGCTTTACAGCTTGGCTCCGCTCTCGAGCTGCTCTTTCTTGCAAAGTGAAACGAGTCCGGCAGGTGAGATGGGCGGCCACATAAACTGAATAAAATAAATAGAAGCGCCCAACTCTCCGCCCAGGCTCAGGCCAACCGCAAGCGCCCCGTAGGCGCCCCGGCAGGCTTGGCCGAGTGAAGACAGACCCGCCGGCCGGCCGGCCTAGCTTCGTGCGCATGCGTGGCTTTATTTAGCGGGGCTCACGTGTGAGCTTGAATGCAGCGGCTCTTGCAGGTCGAAGCCCCGCCCAGACGCCCTCGAGAGGGACCTGGAAGCATCCCGCATGCATGCAACTCTTCTTGGAAAGTCTACGCCGCTGCGGGGTGCGTCTTTTCGGCGGTGCCGTGACGTCACTTGCCTTGCCCCGGGTGCTGACAACCCACGCTACGCCACTGTATCTGCCTGACTCATCCATGTGGCTCCCCCCCTCCAATGCTCAATGTATTTTTGTTGTTTTTAACTTTTTATAACTTTAGAGTACAAGTGAGTGGCAATATGTAATGATTATGAAATGTTTACCTCTATTTAGAATATTAGTAAATATTTGTAGACACTGGTTACAAATACTGCACCATGATATAGAAAGATTAGACTTACTTTGGATGTGTGTATACATCTATGAGCTTGACTTCTTCCACCATGTCTCCTCCAATAGATCGGATTAAATCATAGAAGTCATTTTCACAGTATTTTTCGGAAGGCAGCCAAAAGGATATATCATTGATTACAGGAGGGTATTTACTGAAAGGCTAAAAAATATACAGAGATTAAAAAAAAATGAAAACCAATGTTCTGAAGTATGAGGTAAGTGAGAATATAATAAAAATAGGTAAATTCTTCAGTGATTGCTCTGAACATTAAGTCATTGTGTTTATTTACTACTTTTCATTATAATCATTATAAATTAATTACAACATAGCAGCTATAAAGTTACATTGTGTTAAAATAATATTGCATTTTGAAAACAGAATCTTTTACATTTAACTTTAAATAAAGGAATTTTTAAGCACATTTAGAGTATTTTCACCTAGCTTTACCACATTTCAGATTAGCTCTTCACATGCTGATGTTCAAAAACCAGTTTTCAGTTTGTATGTGTTTAATATTCATAGATACAAAG
This sequence comes from Vipera ursinii, assembly GCF_947247035.1. NCBI lineage: Eukaryota > Metazoa > Chordata > Lepidosauria > Squamata > Viperidae > Vipera > Vipera ursinii. Next base: position 143,526,741 of record NC_139516.1, on the reverse strand, counting down.
GCTATAGACATCACCACTGCTCCTAAGGTTAGTAGATTTTTAGTTAGTAAAACTAGGTAAGAAATTTAAAGAGAAACTTGAGAACTTAAAAGTATGCGCAAAATGGAAAATATCTCAAACCAGAAATGAACACAATTTTGGCACGGAAGATTAATTTAATTAATACTTTAATTTAAATAATTTAATTTAATTATTCACTATAATATGACCACCCACTTCAGAAGACTCTAGGCAGCTTACAAAATCCATGGGGGAAAAATTAAAACCCACTAAACCAGCAGCCTGGACTCAAACAGATATAATCAGTGAATGAATGAATGAATGAATGAATGAATGAATGAATGAATGAATGAATGAACAAACACATACATACATACATGCATACATACAACAGGGGCTCAATCAAGAACCAAGAATAAAATGAGTTACTTTACAGTAGTTTATTGTTCGCCTATGAACAGAAATCTTGCCAAACGAAAGTAGATGCTGTTCCTGAGGCTGGGGATTATGACAGAAAAGGCGTGTTTATATAATCAGACCCTATGTCATGAAGAGCTTTGTAGGTGTTGACACCTTGTGTTGCATATAAAGCAACTTGAATTGCATCCGGAAAACTACTGGCAACCAATGAAGCTCACGTAGCAGCAGTGACTTTACTGCTTGTGCCACTGCATTTTGTGCCAGTTATAGCATCTAGATAGTCTTTAAGGGCAGCCCCTTGCAGTAGTCCACTCATGAAGTGATCAATATTATGCTTTTCAGTTTCACTGTTACCATTCCGTTTTAAACACTGCCAATGGAGCCTGTGGATACCAAGAATAAAATCACCATCCACAGGAGCTTCACAGCATGTGCATGCGTGACAAAGTATATTGTACTGTTAAACATCCACCATACAAGGGAAAGGAAATATTGTGTGTTTTCTTCTATTTTTCCCCGGTGTCATTTTGCCATTCCTAAATCACGTTTTTTAATATAATGACATTACAATATTGCAGATCAGAGATGGCTACCTATTGCGGTTCAATCACAGGAAAGATACTCTTTAAGTGATAAAATCTATTAAAAAAAAAGGGACAGGGAATATTGCCTCTGCTCAGATGTGCTTTCTGAAACTCTGATTTATTGAAAAACACTGTTAAATGTCCACGCTCCTTACAGCATCAAACTTCTAGGATTAGAAAAGCACAGAAAAAGAAAGAAGCATGGAAAGGGAGAAAAGTAAAATGTCTTTAAAGGGCAAACATCCACAAACATGAAATTTGTTTCTTTAGATTTGGGAAACCTGGGCTGCGCACATATACACACTGATACAAGGATGCTAAAATGATCACAAGGCAATAGATTATTTTCACTGAGATTATTAATGAATTCAGTGTTCACAAAACTGGAATTGGACATTTTAAAAATAATTCAAGTACCGGCTTCCAAACCTCTATATCAATACAGTGACTGTACTGCACAGAAGGCCAGGTTGTACGTAACAAAAATCCAGGCTTTGTTTAACCCAATTACAGTTTGTTTAAATATTGGAACCCATGTCAAGCAATAATTTATGATTTATTTCTGGACAACAAATCTAAATCTAATGCCACCGTTTGAAGCTGGATTACAAATTTCATATACTTTCTTTAAAAAGAAAGACCCTGAAATACGCAAGCAAACAAACAAATCTCACAGCCTGCATGAACACACAGCTTCCATCAGTGCCTTGCAAAGAAAGGTGCTTTTCATTAAACAATTGTTTTAATACTGTTTAAACAAAAGCCCGCTCCCACATAAACAGGAGCACAATAGCCTTTTACTCCTGGGAAACGTAAGATCCATCTGGATACTGTAATAGACAAGAGGCAAAACAAATCGTAGTTGTCTTAATAAACTGGGATTAGTCTGTCTACAAACTAATATATTGTTAAACAAACCATACTAAAGCAGTATTGGCTTACAATGATGAGTAAACAAAGAATTATCGAACCCCCTAGTTTTCTCATCATGTGCTAAGGCAGAAGAAAATAGAACTTTAACTTTCATGGATATGGATGGCCCTGCTCACAGTTTTTATTTGTAACTTTTTTTTCTCTAGCTAGAGGACCCAGCCAAGATGGACAGGATGAAGTAAAAAAACAAAAACAACAAAAAAAATGCTTCCTGCCTGTCAAATCCATCTTGCAAATGATCCACCTCCACCCTGCATTCATGTTAACATGTTTCCTCTTTTGTCCTGTGCCCTATTAAGTGATCCCCAGCTGCTTCAGTTGTAAACAATGTTTCTTAGTTTCTGCCCACAGCAGCTGATGCACTGCCTGATTAATACCATGTATTAACTCAATAGGAGAATATATAATATGCCTGGGAAATATTTTATGACAGAACAGGGGAAATCCTAGGTCAGACATGTCAAACACAAGGCCCGGGGGCCGGATCCGGCCCGCGAAGTGGTTTCATGTGGCCCGCAAAGCCATCCTGGAAACAGTGAGGGAACGGCCCCCACTGCCTTGGCCCAGAGACCCTCCTTCTGCCAGAGACCCTCAGATCTGTCCCACTCCTTCCCGGACCCTGATAGGCAACCTTGATGCGAATGATGTAGAGCTGGCCACGCCCACCCAGTAGGCCATACGCACTCTGGCCACACCCACCCAGTAGGCCACGCCCACCCTGGCCATACCCACCCGGCCCCCTGAGGGCAACCACAATGCTGATGCGGCCCTCAATGAAATTGAGTTTGACACCCCTGTCCTAGGTGAATACCTGATAAAGTAATAAACTTGTAAGAAGCGTAAATTTACAGTAAACTGATTTATACAGTCCTGGCTGCACATGACGCAAACACTTTAATGAATATCTGATCAGGAATACTGTGAGAATTTCAAATTAACAACCCCACAGTGACTCCAATTGTGAATCACAAATGCTTATCTAACTTGCTACACAAATAAACTTGTCAAACAAATTCATTGCCTCTACTGTGCTTGCCAAACTCAAGCCTCGATAAAGCCATCACACATTTCTTGATAAAATACCAAAGTGTATGATGAGCCTTTTGAACAGCAATACTATTGCAGGACTTTAAAGAGCCTCTACAGAAAGTGCATGAGCACAAAGCTCATGTGAACCGTGTGACTTATCTTATCAATATGAAACACTACTATGATCAGGACTGTATTTTTATGGCAAAAATGTTGTATGTATTTCCAAGTATGTTGTCCTGGAACATTACAAATTTTATCCTGGAAATTACTTAAGTCAACCTTGAGCTGTGGTGGTGCTGTGGTTCGAATGCAGTATTACAGGCTAACTCACTGCTCACTGCCAGCAGTTCGATCCTGACCAACTCAAGGTTGACTCCGTCTTCCATCCTTCTGAGATCAATAAAATGAGGACCTAGATTGTTGGGGCAATATGCTGACTCTATAAACTGCTTAGAGAGGGATGTAAGCGGTATATAAGTCTAAGTGCTATTGCCATTACATGTTCTATTTATTCAAACTTATCCTATCTTCCTCCTGCTCCATGGAGCATTCAAGGAAAGGAATTAAATTGTATCATTAAAAAAAAGGGGGGGAGATTTAAATCAGACTAAATCTGATCCGGTGAAAAAAAGGATACCTTAATCAAACAGTGAAAACCAGCCAAAATGAAGGCCTACTTGGGTCTTCTGAAGTAAGAAGTTCCATTATCTAGGATGTTAAAGGTATACACATTTAGATTTTTATTAAAATGTGACATTAATTAAAAAAACCAAGAATACAACTTAATAGACATAAATTGGTTTACAGGAAAGCTTTAAAAATGTTATGAATCATGCAATGACATAAAAGAAGAAAATGCTTACTCACTGAAAACATAATAGACAAGAACGTCTTCATTCATATTTGAGAATTCATTACAAATGCATAATCCAGAGTATGAATTTAGCACTCGTTAGTAATAGACTAACCTATAAACCAAAAGGTTCCTGTCTTGCCCCTAGAAGTACCTTAGGATCACTTTTTGATATTGCCCTGTGCAATCTCCTTTTTCCTTCTTCTTTTATAAATCAATAAGCACTGAACATAATATTTTTAGAGGGAAACAGATATTGAATCAATATTCATAGAAAATTTCCTTGTACTGAAAAAAATGTCAACACACACAATCTTCTGTCTTAAATTTATATCATATCAGAACAAAATTAATTGTCATTTTGCTTGATTAAGCAGAAATCTCCCACTGATCATATAGAGCTAAACATATTTCTCCTTCCTTCGAATTATAATTATCCATCTATCTGGAGAAACATGATGTGTGATTTTGCATATATTTTACATATATTTTGTTACATACAAATTACTGCAAAAACAAACATGCAAACACAAACTGCATCAGTAAAAGCATCTCAATTCCCCAATTACTGAGCTAATGTAATCGTTTCACAGTCACTGAGGCAAATGCTGTATTTAAATATTTTGTTTTCTCCAGCTGACATAATTCAGTTCACTGCTCTGGATCTTGTTGCAACTGCAGTGAAATATGAATCAAAAGATAAGAAAATGTCCTGGTGTCTGTGAAGTTCCTAATATTTGGACAATTCTACACTTTGCAGTGTCACTAAATCTTTGTTCCCTAGGAGATTATTCTAAGGGTTAATATTCTGTTTGCAACTGAATGGAGCTCAGCAGCAGTGGATGTGAATTATTAATTGGAATAATAATAACATATATATTCTATCCTTCCCATTCAAAATGTATGCCAGTTTTGAAACTACAGGCAATCATTTCTCACATGGGAACTGCATTACAATTTTAGAGGAACTCCATCTAACCCTTAAGCATCCAACAATACTAGTAACTTTGACCACTTACAAAACTGATTTATCTTCATAGCTCTCAAACATCTAGAGGGAAAAAACCCAACCCAATAAAAATAATTTTAATGTATTTTAATGTATGGCCAGATATAATAATAAATTACAAGAATTATACAAGGTGAGAATATAAGATGCCAATCAACAGCCTCTGATATACAGAAACTTAAGGAATTATTTGCACATTTAGGTACAAAAATACCATGCTTTTGCTGCTAGAAGTGACATAATCAGATTTTAATTAAATAATCAATGTTTGTTAAATTAATGTGCAGGCCACAATTTTCCCCCACAAATATAGTAAATTCTTGGAATTTTCAAAACATTAAAATATACCTAGACAAAATATTTTATATGTTAAGTATGTATTCTAGAATAAATTTTGAAAATTTTAAAAACATATAAGTGGAAAAAATATAGTATTATAGCTTTTCTTTAAACAAAACAAAACAAAAACTCTTGCAAGACTTAGAGAAAAAATAGAACAGGAAATCACCGTATTGATTGTTTTAGCTCAACATTTTGAAAAAAAATATAAATATGAAAATGTTTCCCAAGCATGGATAGATTAAAAAAATTGAAAGTATTAATATTAAAGGCAGCTCTACTTGCAGTTCCAATTCTTGGAGTGCTAACATAATACCCCTATTCTTCAGTTCATTCCTCATCAGGAACCACTGTTATCTTCTCCAACAAAAGAAATGAAAAGGGGCTTGAAACCCCTTAGTAAAATAATTCAGAAAACTGAACAAAACTGGGCCAAATTATAAAATGTGTAGTGGCCAGAGAGACAAAAAACCCGATTTGTGCTTCAGGTGGTGAGCCAGGTTTTCAAAACAGGAACAGAGATTTCTCTGGAAAGCCTAGGGCAGGGGTAGGCAATCTTGGATCTTTTATGACTTGTGTACTTCAACTCCCAGAATTCCTGAGCCAGCCATGCTGAGGGGAAAGGGAGAGGTTTCTAAGCTGAGCCATGGGGCTCAGGAATTCTGGGAGTCGAAGTCCACGAGTCATAAAAGAGCCAAGGTCGCCTACCCCTGGCCTAGGGTATTCCATCTTTTCTCCAGATATTTGTAGAATTAGTCTCAATATGCACCACACTGAGATTTCTAGCTGATGTCATACAGCTTTTACTATTAAATCTAGTAAATTTGATTGGGGCATGATTGGTAAAAGAACATAACATTTATTACATTTGACCAAAATAAGAACTTTATCCAGTTGGGGAGGGGGTGGAGGAGTGCATTAATGAGAAAATTTGAAAATGCACAGGTGAAGTAACATGAATGACAATTGTATATCTGGCATCTCTATAAGAGTCATAATTGAATTAAGTTCACACTTTGCCTTGGGTGAACCACTTCAGTCACCTTGAGTGCTCAAATTGAATTTAAAGAGAGATTTATTTATATATTGGATTTATGTATCACCCATCTCATCCAGCGGCAATTCTGGGTAGCTTACAAACATTAAAACCAGAAGCATTAAAAGATATAACAATAATAACAATAATCATAGTTATACTAAAATTTATCATTAAAAGAGTAAAATATGGGTGGGAGAGAGAAACGAGCCTGAAGATTTCGGAGGAGGAGGCAAGATTTTCTCTCAATTGACTAAATACCTCCAGACTGAAACACACATCCCCACCCCCTGACTTGCTGGCAGAACCAGGTCTTCAGATGATGTTTCAAAGGGCCTCCAAAGAAGATACATAATAAATAAAATAAAACATGTAATGCTCTGACTTGCTTAAGTTGCAGCTTTCATAACATAAAACAGACAGCCTCTCTTTACTGTTCAAACTAATAAGGTGGTTTAGGACAATGTATTCTGCTGTTAATTGTAAGAATTTTTAGAATTGATTTATGGCTATCTGCATTTTTCTCTCTTTGTCCCTGCTTTTGTTAGTTGCAAGCTGATGTTTGTCTGTTGCAAGCTGACATGATATGTATTTGATATGAATGTATTGATATGTATTTCAATACCGGTACTTAGAAATATTTCTGTATGTTCATACTCCATGAATCTCTGACTTTAGAGGGATGATATGTATGTCATAATCTGCAAAATACCAGGGCTTAAGGCTAAACACACACACACACCCCTTTTTTTTATTTTTTTAAAACAACAACAACATAAAAACAAAAAGAAGAAACAGAGCTTTAAAAGCTAGAAGTAAAATAAAGGGAAAAAATAAAAATATATAAAACAAAACAGATATAAGGAAGTAGCTTCCAATATTCTTTACAGCAGTTCTAAGACTAATGTACTAAGCTTTTTTTAAAAACAACATGTCTTTACATTTATTTTTCCCTAGGCATCAATTCCCTTGATTTTTGAATTTTATTAGACTGCTTTTGTCCTCTTTTTAACCTTATTTTTATTCTCTTTTACTATTTTATTTTATTCTTGAAGTATTTTATATGTGTTGTAAAGCACATCAGGATGGCACAAAAATGCCTCAGATAAATAGATGCTACATTTTAGTGATCATAATAAAAGCTAAGCTTTAAAATATAGTCATATAAAAAAGTAAATAAACTTGACTGATTTTATTTTACTCTTTCAACATATTTCAACATAAAGATATTTGATCTCCATTTCAATAAGGCTAACAGATAAAGGGTATGTAATATAACAAATATCATGCACTGTTTACATTTTGTCACACATTGTGTAACTTAAATAAACATAAATGCACATTTTGCATGTGAAAAAGTAAGTACAGCACTACATCTAACAATATCTCAAATACCTACAATTAGTATCAGATGCAGCAGAGCTAGTGCAAATGATTAAAACATTGAGAGGATCTAAGAGAAACTTATCTTATTTAGACATTTAATTTGATTTGCTTTTTGAAGTGTGTGGTGCCTAAACTGAAAACGTTCTCTAAGGTCTTCAGGAAAAAGATTATAGATACCTATGAGCTTGGGACCATCAACAAGTGGAGAAGATATCAAATAACTGCCAATTTGTCCAGGCCAGGCAACCCAGCAAGTTCAGAATGAAGACTGATATTGAAATAAATTTCTAAGAATCCCAGAAATTACCTATGTGACCTACAAGTATCTTGCCACATTAGAAAGAAACTGAAAAAAAAAGAGATCTACACTGGAGGTCTGCCAGGAAGAAATCTTTGGTGTCCAGAAAAAACATCTGAACAAGACGAAAAGTTTGTTCCGGAACATTGTGCTCTGGACAAACAAGGCCAAAACTATATAGAATTATTTGATTATATCATAAAATATGTTTGGCAAAACCCATGGACAATACTTCACTAGAAGATCCTGATACCAACTGATACCAAGCATGGTGGTGAAAATATTATGATATGGGATCCACTATGAAATTGCTCTTTTCCATTAGGTAAGAAAAAAATCAGTTAAAATTATATTAGAATATATACAAAATCTACTTTTTTGATTACAATTTATGAAATAAAAATCCTGCCATGGAGTTGCACAAGTTTTATAACGCACTAATGTATATTGTTTCACAGATTTTGCAAGATAATTATGAAATTTCATTTTTCAGCTATTTTCTTCTACTTGTTTTTCCTCCCAAGTCCTTGCTAAAGCTTTTGCACAGTACTTAGTTCAGGAAAAAAGATTGTTTTGTCATCACTTTGGATTGGCCTAGAGTCACAATAGCAGAGTGATGACATAAAATCAATGTGTATGTTTTGCATATTGGATCAGGATTTCCTTTTATTGAGGATTTTTTTTGGTGAAAGCTATTTTACGGTAAACTGAAAATTATTTCATGTGCTTCTTATCTCAAAATTGGATGGAAATAATATTTGGGGGTATAATTGGAGAGGAGTCCAAGAACTAGAGTTCAGATGCTATTGGTTTCCCATCTTGGGAATATTTTGGACCATAGTACTACTGGTTTTGGTTATAGTAACCTTTATTGTCATTGGTATTTGGAAGCAAACTCACGTGGATTATCACAGGCAATAACATTAAATTCAGTGGGAGTATGGTAAATTAGATTATGGAAGTGGAGCAGAAGGAAAACAAATGCTAAGATAAAATAGCAGCCAGGGAACTAGAGATCATCCCAGAAGCACACTTTGAACAAAACCTGAAGGCTGTTTAGTATTTTTCAGGGAAAAAAAATGTTTAGCTACTTTCAAGGTACACATAAAGAGAATATTTAACATGATGATAATGTATTCTGCTTTGGGCATTTGACTTGGACTCTTATGCATTTGATTTCTCTTTTGTCTCATTCTGTTCTTATAACAACCTTTCCACATTTCATATTTTTATCCAATTATTTCTTCTGGAAATGCAGAGCGATCTCTCTTAATGACTTAAAATAAGCTCAATCATATAGGCAAATTGGTTCTGAAAGGCTGGAAAACTTAATATGAATGCACAAGAAAGAAAGCATTTATTGAAATTTAACCTGCCTTGCTGTTAAAGCATCGGAAGAACTAAGAACAGTAAATACAACAATGGAGCAAGAGATGGAATGATATAAAACAATCTGTGAGAAATAAGTGCAACAATGAAAATTTAACCAAGGAGTAATGGTGAAGGCTCTAAACAATTTAGGAGGTGGACTAACCATTAAATGAAAATACTCGTTGCATTGGATATACATATCAGATATTTTTTAATTTCTTTCTGCTGCATTGTATATCTCAATAATAAAAGTAGTAATCTTTATAATAAAAAATAGGAATTAGCCATTTGCATTAGTTACAAGATTTGATATGAAATAATGCTATATTATTTATTGTGATCAGAGTACTATGATAATTTAAAATGCCATTGAGACAAATAAGTTGTCAATGGAATCTTTGCAATTATATAATTAGTCTTTTATGCAAATAAGACACCTGTAATTAAACTGATCAGAGTATGGAAGCACAAGTAAAATCCTGAAGTACACAACTTTTGCTTCTACAGTTCAGTTGTTAACATGCAATACTAGGAAAAGTTTTCTTCACTGTCTGTGGAAGAGACCAAGGAGGGGGAACCACACACACTAGATCAGGGGTTCCCAACCGGGGGTGCTCGCACCCCCTGGGGTGTGTGAGACGATATTCCAGGGGGTGCAAAAACTTGGGTTTAGAAGTTTCAAAATTATAGTGTATATGCATAATTCATTGCCATTATTTCAAACTTTTGTAAGGGGTGCGAGAGTATATCAGAAGCGTTCTAGGGGTGTGGGGTTGGGAACTGGTGCACTAGATGGATGAGTTTATCTTACACTAACACATCGACACATTCAAAAGAGTACAACCACAAAAGTTCAAGGATTGAGGGAAGAATAGAACCTATAATGTAAAGCAAAAAAAGATAGAACTTTAGGAATTCATTGTTGTAATGTCTTTAGTTTATAACCAACTTCAAGACCCTCAAGTTAATACTGTTGAGCTGCCAGCTTGTTTCCATTTTACCATTCAGGAAAAAAATGATGTGGGCTCTTCCCATCTAACACCAATACGATGAATTAGGATGTAGAATTTTTCATTCAAAAAAGGTTTTTCTTTTCTAGATTACTGAGTACAGCTTCTGTACTCTGAATCTTAATAACTCATAGGAGTTTGTTGCTTTTTAAGTGTGTGAGAAACTTTCTTTAGTCCCTTCACTTAGAATTATTTAATTCTATATTTAAGTATTCTATCATTTATTTTTATAAAAACAAAGTTTCTTCATCTCAGTGGTAATAGTGCTCGGAAGAAACATTTCTCCCAGTGCAAGATAGCTGGAAATCCTGGGAATTGGAAGGCAAAAGCTTGAGAATAGCTGTAATGATTCCAAAGTCTCTTTGGGGCTCCCAAAGTCCCTTTCACAATCTTCAATCTCTTCTAGCAGAAAGTCACAACATGGTCCCCTACCTCTGGACATATTGAGAATAGTCTTAGATTGTATTCAGTAAGGCCCCTATGCTTCTTATCCAGATGAAGAACTGTAAGAAGCAACCAGGCATGGCCAAACTGTCTTTTTTATCAGAATTATTTTTGATAATTGATAAGTTGTACTTGTTCCATTTGTTTACAAACTTGCCAGAAAAAGCTCACATAAAAAATCCACACATGAACATTTGTATGTGAGTGCTCTTACAGTAAATAACTTCTGCATATTTCCCTCTGTACATTTATTTCATTTCTCATTGTGGCATGAAAAATAATATACAGGTAATTCTCGACTTACAACTGTACATTTAGTGACTGTTTGAAGTTATGATAGCACTGAAAAAGTGACTTATGACCGTTTTTCACACTTACAACCTTTGCGGCATCCCCATGGTCACGTGACCAAACTTCAGCCACTTGGCAACTGACTCATATTTATGACAGTTGCAGGGTCCTGGGGTCATGTGATCAACTTTTGTGACCTTCTGACAAGCAAAGTCAATGGGAAATCCAGATTCACTTAACAACCGTGTTACTAACCTAACCACTTCAGTGATTTGCTTAACAACTGTGGCAAGAAAGGTCGTAAAATGGAGCAACTCACTTAACAGCTGTTTTGCTTAGCAACAGAAATTTGGGGTCAATTGTGGACATAAGTTGAGGATTACCTGTATATGATAAATACAAGGTATAACCATAATAAAATAATATAAATACATTTTTGAGTTTTGCAATATACTTTATTGCTCCAAATGTTCCCCAAACGCTCCCACGTTTCTGGCAAGTCCAAGAGCAAGTAACGACACACCCACCTTCAGCAGCCTCTGGCTGCAAGTAGTTTCAAAAGTTTGTCACTCTCTCAGGCAGGAAAAGTGTGTGTTTGGAACAAGCAGTCCTCTTTCAGGTTTCGACTCACATACAGCTCTCAAGGCCAAGTAGATAACAAAGAAAGGAACATACAGCAAAATCTAACTAGTCTGTGGAAATACAAGCTTGCCTGAGTAGTTTCAGAAGAGAAGCCAAAATTCAATCTGAGGTTTGGAGCACCAAATCAAATTTGTCAGCCAGTCCAATGGTAAGAGTTTCAGGGGTTACAAGTAAAAATTGCAACACAGAACAGAAAATCAGAGGGTTCTTTCCAAAGTCGGCAACGGCACACAAACCTTCAATAATTCAGCCTGCCTTCCACTGAGGACCTGTATACTGCCTGAGCCAGAAAGAGGGCTGTGAAAATATCTACAGACCCCTCACATCCTGGACATAAACTGTTTCACCTTCTTCCCTCAAGATGATGCTATAGAGCATTGCACGGCAAAACAACCAGACACAATTTCCACAACTTTATCTATGCCCTGGGATGTCAAACTAGTTAGTAAGACTGTATTACTTATTATCCTTCTCATCTGTGCTGTTATCTATTTCCTTAGCTTCTTATGACTATAACGTTCTTTGTATCTCATAATTTATGTTGATTGCTTATTTAGTATCCTATGACTGTCACTGAGTGTTGTACCTTATGATTTATGATGATTGCATTTTATGATTATGATCATGATTTATCACTTGTTGCTTGTATGTACGCTAAGAGCTTATGCACCAAAGTCTATTCCTTGTGTGTGTTCAATCACACTTGGTCAATAAAGAATTCTATTCTATTCTATTCTATTCTATTCTATTCTATTCTATTCTATTCTATTCTATTCTATTCTATTCTATTCTATTCTATTCTATTCTATTCTATTCTACTCTACTCTACTCTCTGCAATAGCCCTTCAGATGGAAAACTGCTATCATGTCCAATCACACTTGGCCAATAAAGAATTCTATTCTATTCTATTCTATTCTATTCTATTCTATTCTATTCTATTCTATTCTATTCTATTCTATTCTATTCTATTCTATTCTATTCTCTGCAATAGCCCTTCAAATGGAAAACTGCTATCATATCCTTCTTCTAGTCCTTCTATTATGCTCCCTTGGATACATTATGCAAAGACATGGCTCTATGGAAAAGCCTCTGAAAGAAAAATAAAGAAGAGGACATGCCAGGTATCTTAGTCAGCTGGACTCAGTAAACCACCGGAAAGCATTCTTGCTTGCACAGTGCCATGCGTTTCCATTGGCTGTCCTGTACGGCAAGTATAAAAAGACACCACTGTCTGAAAGACTCTGCTACTGTGGCTCAGGAGAGGTGGAGACCATTGGACATACACTCCTTCTACAGTGCTATTTGGAAAATCGATATCCTCCCCATAATTGATAGGTATCCTGGTCGTTTGGAAAGTATTTATCTCCAGTGGCTGCTTAAGGGTGAGCAGGCAGTGATCACGGCACAGATGGCTAGATTCTGTGCAGCAACATTGGGGATTCACCAGAAACATAAATAATCATGTTAGATCTTTTTAATAATCTTTTATAATTAATTTTATTACGTGTTTTATCCAGTTTTAGACTATACTCAATGTATTTTTATTGTCAGGTCAGTATGATTCAGTTTTTCTGAAGCTAGCTAGTTTTTGATATACTGTCTGTAAAATTAGGCAGACCTTGGTCACCCATTGAAGAAGAGGACAACCAGTAGCAAGGTGGATGGATTCAGGCACAGTGGCAATGAATGCACCATTGGGAGACATTAAAAAGTAGGTTAGGGATAAAACATCATGAAGAAAATTTATCAATGTGGACACTAGGAGTTGAAAGCAACTTGATGGAACATAATCAGTTGATTAATCCATGATCCAATCAGTGATGTGCTCAAATATTCAATTTTGTAAACATTTCCTCTAATATACGGTATACAGATTTTAAGTTGGAGGGAGTCACTTAAAAATTTATTTGAAAAAAATCTTGGAAATTCATTGCCTATGTCATTTAGATACTATAGAGGAATGGAGTTAACTGTATATTTTTAACACAAATGCCTGCTTAAGTATGTTAGTAACTTCCCTCAAAAGATTTTCTCATGCATGCAGATAATGTTTTCACTGAGAAAAATCTTGTTACTGTGGAATGGAAGGAATGCACATAACAAACTATTATCTACAAAAAATCGAGTTCATTCATACATGTTCTCAGATATTTCCACATGTTTACAAAAACCAGACATTTTGCACATATCCTCAATTACAATAGTCAATTAACCAATAATTCACATTGTGGGTTGTTCCTCATTATTTCAGGCATCCAAATTCAATTTACATACTAATGATGCATATTTGTTCTTAATAGATGTGCTATTAAAAAGCAGAACACAATAAATTTAAACTATTTAAGCATCATACTCCAGTCTGATGAAAATATCTGAGAATGCAAATATATTTTTCTTGTGAAATAATGTTAATGATAAACTGAAATGACAAACATGAAGAAAGCCAGTTGAAGATAATTAGTACTACTCTGAGATAATAGTGACTGAAATGGCTGGTTTGAGCACATACAATCATTTTTCTCAGAGCCAGTTTTACCAGTGGTATTATGTACTCATTATATTCTGCAACACAAAGACCGATAAATTATATTATCTATTTTTAATGCAGGCCTATATCCCTCATGGTGTGGCTTACATAAACCCCACTGAAGTATAACCAGTAATTTTTCTCGTACTATATTTGGAATTGTTTGAACATAAATGCCCAACAATTTAATAGTTGATAGAACTGAAGATGTTAGTAAAACTGCAGAATTTGTTATAACCACAGATTTATAGGAAATACATTATCTCATCACTTTCTTTAGTTTTGCACCAGCTTCACACTTCATGGGACTATAGGAATTATAGCTGTGTGTTGCACTGCCTTCCCTGCTGTAAAAGTGTTGGGCTTCTTCTGATGCCTCCTTCTTCTGGAGTCATCAGATCATCAGATACCTCTCTCACCTGGAAAATGATGTAGGCCTAACTTTCAAGTTATTTCATGACATCTGGCACTCTCTCCAACTTTGCAGATCTTGGTAGGGCTTCCATCTCCATGATAATGATGCTGTATACATCATGCTTTGATTTAATTTTACTTTTCATAATGTGCACTAAGATGAGAAATAGCCATGGCATTTCCAAGAAAATTATCTCTTTCCATACACATCTGCAGTTCTTTATTCCCCTTCTCATTATTCAAAGTGCAAGAAAGAATGGCTTGTGGACTTGGATCAGCAGTATTGCTGATATCCATTCCTGAGTGTTACATGCAGGCTCCACCAGGTAAGCAAACTGTTCCCATTAAGAAATCAGTTATATCATACTTTAGAACTTGTACAGCTTTTCCCAAAGGTTGAGGGTTATAGTCAGTGATGAGATTCAGCCAGTTCGCACCAGTTCAGTAGAACTGGTAGCTAATTTTTTGTTGTCCAGGCCCAGAATGGACTTCTGTAAGTGGCATCCACACAGAGAACCGGTTGTTCACATATATGAATCCCATCACTGGTATAGTGCAAATCCACAGATTTTATTCACCGTACTTCTTTATTCTTTCAATGTCTAACTGATGCCTCAACCCACCCTCCCTCTTGCAATTTTTCAAACTTATTTAAGATGAGACAGACTGATTGATTCCTTTTTGGGCTGCAAATACTTCTCCACATGTATATGAAATCAATTACTTCTTCATAGTCATTTGGTAGCCTGACCATACTTGGAAAACAACACGTAAAGTAGCAACCTCTATGCCCTTTTCAGTTAATATTGATTAAATGAATAAAATTAGAGATGCATATTGAAACTCATGGAAAGCTGAGTTGAATTAGCCTATTACTTGAATATATTACTGTTTAAATGAGTTAATATAAGAGAAATTAGTAAATTCAGTCTGTGGTAACTGATGGGTTCTAAGCACCAAATTTTGTATGAAATTAGTAGCTTCTTTCCCCGTGTAGTTGTCAAAGTTTGTGGACTGTCCACAAAGTTACTAAGGCTGAGAAAGAAAAGGCAATATTTCAAAACAGTACTAACAAAGAACAGATGGTTGTTTTATGCCTACCTAGAAAATGCTTACCTGGAAAAAGGGCAGTTAGATTCTTAGATTTGGATTCTGATAAAAACAACCCACTAATGAATTCACTCATAAATGAGAGCCAGAATTTTTGTTTATTCAGTTTCCAAGATTCAGAATCCTAACTTTTTATTTCTTGCCATAAAATATAATTAATGAAACTACAATCAATGAATATTGCCTACTCTCCCACCTTCTCCAAAATGCCACAATAAATTATTCAAGCAAAATATCTGCATTATAGAACTTTAATCTGTCCTAAAAGTTTGTTTCTCCATTATTTATTTTATTTATTTATTAATTTTATTTGTATACCGCCCTTCTCCCGAAGGACTCAGGGCGGTGAACAGGACAATACATGTTAAAAAGACAGAATACAAAAATTAAAAAAGATTAAACAAGTGCCCAGAACTCTTAGATAGATTAAAACGCATTTAAAAATAATAAAAACCCAACCCCCTCCCATCAGGCCAGGCCAGCTTGTTCAAAAAGATACGTCTTTAGATCGCGCCGGATCTACCAGAGATATTATATTTTTGATATACTATTCTCCCAAGAAAGTTGTTAAACCACTGACTAAACAAAAGCAATATTTCCACAAAAATAAAATTCTAGATGATTTGCTATTAACCTTGTCAACGTCTTTAATCTTACCTGGAAGTCTATGCTCTGGTCAATGTGAAGCACATTAAACTGTTTCAGGAAACGTTCATCTTGGCTCCAGAAAAGGCGAATGTCAGGAATCCCATACAAGATCATGGCCAACCGCTCTAATCCCAGACCAAATGCCCATCCAATTTTGTTCTCAGCGCCAGCTGAAGTTATAAGAAGGAAAAAAAAACAGGTCATAAAAATAAACTACGAAGGAATGAAATGAGAATATGTTAGCTAAATAATAGGTAGATTCCAGAATTAAATTTTAAAAAGTGAATCAGCATTCCATCTTTTACATTATTCTATCATGGATTCCACTTTAATAGAGCTATCCTGTATTCTCTAATGCACACTGCATTTTCCCTGAAAATGAAAGTCCACTATGTCACGCAGTAGAACGTGTGGTAATGAATTCTGTTTCACTGTGTGTTGTGTGAAATATTTCCTTGCCTCTGTTCTGAATCTCCTGCTATTCAGCTTCATATGATGACTCTGAATTCTAGTCATGATACAATCAATCCCACTGCAAAAGTCATAAATGCAAGGATTGGTCATAAAATAACTTTTTTATCGCTGCCACAACTAGAAATGGTTGTTAAACAAGGCAGTTGCTAAATAAGGATCTTCAAAATCTTGTATTATTTTAAGACTTCAGACTTCATTATTAAAACTAAGTTGATAGCCAATCAAATATGCAATTTTGCAAATAACTTCAAAATAAGTTGCATTTGAAAAAATGCATGACAGATGAATTGTCTGTCTTCCACAATTCTATCATCTCGGTGTTTATGACAATTACAACAATTTTAATTCATCTTACAAATTATCTGAAATGATAAAGAAGCCATGGTGGTTTTTAAACTTCTTACTTATTATCAAATTGTGTGTTGCCTATTATTATCCAAATATATAATTGAAAGAGAACAAAAAAAGAATATGCCAGACAGCTATTAACTGCATGCTCCTTTCCCATCAGTCTGAAAATTGTCAGCAAATCTCAAAAGAAAAGCACAACAGTATCTGATGACATTTGATCTCTGCTCATCGGGGAAAGCCCACTTGAGCATCAATCACAATTAACAAGTGAAACACAGAAAAGTATCACCATTTAAAATAACTTAGATTGTCAACATTTTAGAGATCTTTATTTAGAAAAGAAAGTGAACTGCCAACTTTTCAATCAGTGCATTTCATATATTTTAATAGAAATAATGAACTCAATCCTACAAAACATATTAACTATTTTATGTTGCCCTGTAAATCGCCACCTAGACCTTTAACCTGGCTAAAATAACCCTTTAGGATGCTAAAGTTCACTTTGCTAAGGTCAGAACGTATCTATCTAGTCTTCAGCAGCATAGACAGTACATGTGATCAAATGACCATTTAGCATTTGAAAGTCAAGACTCCTTTTTTCCTGACATTACAATTATCAAGAAACCAGCAATTAATTTCCTATGAAAAATGAGTGGTTCTAAGAGATACACTTTTTGTGGTTCTTGAGTTGCCCACAGTACAACTGACCACGCTAAGCCAGGTTAAATATGATGGTGTGGATGGGACATCTTCTTCCATAGTACTGAAGAAGAAGAATCTTGTTACAGTTCTGTGTTAAACAGAAGCCTGTAACAATTTTGTAAGAATGAGACTTGAACCACTTGATAAAATAATATAAAATAAACATTATATAAAATTATTACATCTCCATGTCATTGCAAATATAGAAAATTTTAACTTTTATCAAATAATAAGGTAAAGGTAGAACTATTGTTTATAAGACTTGGGAGCAAAAAACTGTTTCAAAAGTATTAAGGCAATTAGCCACTTCCTAATATGTAGATCATGGTGCTGCCAACAATTTTTCATTTTTTTTCTTCTTCCTTGACTCAGCGTTAGCCTTGACCTTTCAAAACAGCTCAACAAACCATATTCAATATCTGAATAACAACCTAGTCCTACTTAACATAATTTTATGCATGAAAAGCAACATCCTTCATCAGAATTAGACTATTAATAAAAGTATATAAAATGGAGCTTCACAGCGATCAATCAATTAAAGCTCCCTTTCCATAACTTCAAGTCATTACTTATGCCATGTTAAATGCAAAAGGTATGAGTATTCTTTATGCATGCTAGTCTTGTTCACTGAAGTTTACTGGTGACATGAATTGCATGTATTATGGTAAAATAAAGGGTTAAATAAAGGTTAGAGAATATAGCAAACAATTGCTTGGGAAGTGGGAAATCCTACCAATAGCTAGTCCTATAAGGCAGACCAGATCAAATGCCTGGAACCACACTTCATTCAAATATCCTATAACCAATGGAATCTTGCAAGTCTGATTTTGATTTTCCTTCCCTCTCTTTTACTCCTTTAAGTCAGGGAAGAGTCAGCCTGAGTGGTATCTTAACACTAACTTCCTTCCGAGAACTTATGGAATCTCCCCGGCTGTCTATTCCACCCCAAAGTGAAAACATGGGCAAGAAAATAAGCTATAACAGCAGGGAGAAACTTGCTATTTATGTTTTGGGGAAACCAGAAAGAGACCAACATGAAAATCTTTGAGGAAAGGATTCTAGCAAATAAGAGGAAATGTCTTGCACACAAGCTTTATATTTAATTTTCTTGGCATCTGGTCTTCTGAGAGTGGTTTATAGTATTCTGAGGTAGACCAGGAAACTATGGTACTTCTGGAAACCATGAGATGAAGGATTCCCGCTCCCTTGGGATACATGGATTTTTGAACTGTCAGTTCATTAACTGCTAAGATCTAGGAAATATAGGTGGCAGAGAATGTACTCCAAGCAACTGCACTGCCAAAAAAATCCCCAACCAATAAAACACTCTCTGAGTAAGGTCTTGTGAATTCAGTTGCATCTTTGCAGGATCCACTACACTGTTTTCCTGGGCTCCAAGATCACTGCAGATGGGGACTGCAGCCAAGAAATTAAAAGACGCTTGCTCCTGGGGAGGAAAGCCATGGCAAATCTAGACAGAACACTAAAAAGCAAAGACATCACCCTGCCAACAAAAGTGCGTATAGTCAAGGCTATGGTCTTCCCAGTTGCAATATATGGCAGTGAAAGTTGGACCATAAGAAAGGCTGAGCACCAAAGAATTGAGGCCTTTGAACTATGGTGCTGGAGAAGACTCCTGCAAGTCCTTGGACTGCAAGGCGATCAAACCTGTCAGTCCTGGAGGAGATCAACCCTGACTGCTCTTTAGAAGGTCACATCCTGAAGTTGAAACTCAAATACTTTGGCCACCTAATGAGAAGGAAGGACTCACTGGAGAAGAGCCTAATGCTGGGAAAGATGGAGGGCAATAGAAGAAGGGGACAGAGAATGAGGTGGCTGGATGGAGTCACTGTAGCAGTAGGTGTGAGCTTAAATGGACTCCAGAAGATGGTAGAGGACAGGAAGGCCTGGAGGAATGTTGTCCATGGGGTTGTGATGGGTCAGACACGACTTCGCAGCTAGCAACAACTACTACTACACTATGTCCCTGAGGTGTGGCTTTGAGAACTTAGCTTTAAACTCCCTCAACTGTAGAGGATGAATTACTTAGTGCAGGGCTTTTCAACCAGTGGTATGGGTACCACCTGTGGTACATTGGCACCTAGCAGGTGGTACGCGACCATCCTAGAAAAGTGGTAGCGGGGGAGGGGAATGAGCTGAACAGGTGGCAAGACCACACAAGCTTGAGTGAGAGATGGCTGCAGGGCTGTCAGGGCTCAGCAGAAGCGCCAGAATCAGCGCTTCTTTAGGGCTGTCAGGGCTCAGCGGAAGCTCCAGGATCAGTGCCAGGCTCCAGCTGGAGCTCGGCGCTGATCCTGGTGCTTCTGCTGAGCCCAGAAGCGCCGATCAGCTGGAATGTTGCAGCATCTCCAGGGTCTTGTGATTTACATTCAGATGCTTGGCAACTGATTCATATTTATGACCGTCACAGTGTCCCAGGGTCATGTGAAGTGAACAAAACCTGCTGCAACCACTCAGCAGATGGGGGGAATAAAAACCAACCCACCCTACCTCACCCCCGCTGCCAATCCTCAACAGAAATGCTCACAACAATGAAAACGTTGGACAGGAGGAAGAGTGCCGCCGGGGCAGGCAGGCAGGTGTCTTGCTCGGCTGTGGCTTGGGGGGCACTTTTTCAGTGCCACTGTAACTCTGAACAGTCACTAAGTGAACTGTTGTAAGTCGAGGACTACCTGTACTTTATCACTTTTTTCTTTTCTTTTTTTTTAGTCATCAAGTTTTTGACACCTTGCTAGGTGACTGGTGGTACTCGGATGTTGCCATATGCTAAAAGTGGTACAATGGGTGAAAAGGTTGAAAAGCCCTGGCTTAGTGGACTCCACCAGGGAGGACCCTGCCAAAAAAGGGTTTTTTTTTTGATGGATACTTGAGTCCTGAACTTTGTTTTGGACTATTTATTTGGTCAGGCCATTTTTTTTAATCCTAAAAAGCAGAATTTAAAAAGCTGTAGCAGTGTATAGCTGTTGGCCACTTCCAAGCTGAGAAACACTAAAAGCTCCAGGAAATGGAAGGTCTATTAAAGATTCCTCTGTTATAAAGTGCATATAATGTCTCTCTCCTTACTGATCTGGTGATTAACATTAGGAACAGCTGAAAAAAAGGACTGACTGACTATTATTCACAGTCCTAGTAAGCTAGGGAGGAAAAAGGAAGAAATGATGTATGTGCATATATAAACCCATGTTGTATTTCGACAGCTGGCAGGCAGCCTTTGACCTTTTGAACCTATGCTACCTTAGGGGTGGAAAGGATGATCTCCTCCGGTGTACCAAAGATCTGATTTGGCACATGGCAGCTTCATTTCACAGTAATTGTGAGTCATTTGTCCTCAAAGGCAAAATTTAAAAAAGTGTTTGGGTGCCTTAAGACGGATCTGTTTCGTTTGTATCATCCTATTATATAAATAATGTTTAAATGGAACATCAAATCAGAGATATGTATCAATATTTATTAGGACAAAGGGCACCCTTTAAAACTTTATTGAAATGTAATGAACCTTTCTTTCTGTGTGCTTCAGTGCCAAAAACTGATGTAAATATGGATAAAATGCAGGGTAGAAAAATCAACGGTATCTTTTAACCAATACAATTTTCACATTTCCACTAGGACTGATTTTAACACAACCTTATTTAAACTTCACCGTTGAAGATACCCTAAGGCTATTTATAATGTATTTAACCAATGGATTGTTCTACCCGTCTGTGGTCTTAAATATTCCTTATTTGGCCTCATCTATTTTCATGTTGATTTAGTACTGGCTAAGAAACCTTGAGGTGAAGGTTACAGGAGGGCACAGAATGAAATTTGTGGCTGATGTCTCTAGGGAACAACTCGGTTCGTGTTTCAGTTAGCCCTAGAGGTGTGCCAAAACCATCATTTTCTCTTTCACCTTAGCTCAAAAATTGTTCTTTAGCTGTGAGATAGCCAGACAAATCAAAGAAAATACAATTTAAACTCTGGCTGTTTGCAATGTCATTATCCTGTCCTTTCAAAACTCTACTTTAACCAATATTACCAAAACTGCTGTCTTAAATACCAGGATTGCAATAACTAAAGGCCTGTTTTCTGAACAAACCATGCTTTGGGCCTTGTATATGGACAACTTAGACACAAAGATAGTCTTGTTGGACCAGGCCCACCTACCACAGGGATGTGAAAGGTCCTTCAAATACAGTTGATCCAGAACTAAGCAGAACTATTTTTCTTTCAAATAGGAAGTTGCTTGGCTTATTTCTGATCCAGTACAAATATTGACATCCTCCCCATCTGCCCATTGATCCATCTAACACCTGCCCCTTTCCTCCCACTTTTGACCCGAATTAATATGAAAGATTAGGAATTAGAGGTTAGAACACCATAGCAAGCAAAAGAAAGATGGGGTTGTTGCTGTTTTTTCCCCCCAGTTAAGACTGACAGCAAATTAAATACATCTTTTCATGGCTTAAGACCAGTAAGATTAGAAATTAGGTGAACTGAGTCTTCCTGGTCCACTTTCTCATCCTTATTGATTTGCATGAGAAAAGATGGCATCTATGTGAACAGCCAATCTTATTGACAGAAAAATATTCAGCTAATAATACAGGAAGCCAGCTAGTTAAGATTTACCAGAGCAGCATAATAACAAATATGTCTAGATCCTAGTTCTGAAATCTTTCTCAAAGTTTTCCAGTTTTTATATATATTTATACACAAGCATCCACACTTGGACACACAAACACATGGAAAATGCAGACACCTGATTTGCTTCATCAATTCACATTGAGTGCTCCCTCTTATTTTTCTAGTCAAACATATCCTCTGTGACAGAAGTCTCCAACTTATGGGCTGTGGGCCACTACTGGGCAGTGCATACGCATGTGCTCTCCCCCCTCGTGCCACTGTTGCTGTACTGTGTGGGCGGCGGCATTGCCACAAACCTTGCGTGGGGGCAGCAGCGCCACAAGTGGCAGGTAGGCCACAGTGATACTCGTGCAGAGGCAAAATTGCTTTGGGCCACGGTATGATCCTCACACAGAGTGGTGCTATGAGCCTCAAGCTGGGGCGGCATCACTACAGGCTGCGATGCTATCCTCACGCAGGGGCAATGGTGCAAGCTTTGCGCCAGGGCGGCATCGCTGTGAGCCACAGCGCAATCCTCGTGCTGGTGATAGCATTGTGCAAGCCTGCTGGCAGCCCCACAAGCCTCACACAGATGCCGCTGTCACTGACAGCCTCACGCACATGCTTGCAGCCCTGTTTGCGAGGTGCCCATGCTCACAGCCTGTTTGTATGTGCATGCGCACATGTAGCCACATTCATGTTTGCGCATGCATGCGTAAGGCACCCTCTCTCACTGGGCCGCCAAGCCAAAAAGGTTGGAGACCCCTGCTCTATGATATTTCATTTCATTTCTCTAACCATCCAGTTTTCTATTTCCATCCTTCTCCAGTCAGCATTTGGTAGTCACTAACCTTGCTCTATCTGACTTTTTCTTGGGTTGCCAAAAAGGCTACTTCATATTCTTTGGACAGGCAAGAGAAGCAACCACCCAGTTTTAGAGGAAATCAACGCTGACCGTTCACTGTAAACAAGGCTCATGAAACAAAAATAAATCATATTTTGTACACATCATGAGAGCTGAAGCATCTATGGTAAAGGTGATCATGCTGGCCAAGTTGGATGGAAGGAGAAAAAAACCACCAGTGTATGGAATGGATAGACGGAACATTGAATCTTACAGAAATGTACCTGCAACAATTGCATAATGAGATAACAGACAGTGCTTTTATCCATACAATTACCAGGAATTAGTTACAATTCATTAGAGCACAACAATAGTAAGAGGTTTCCCTTATAGG